>NC_139235.1:60946446-61546446 GCF_977018435.1 Lepisma saccharinum | reverse complement strand
AGCTGTGGTTGGGGGTACCGCGCACATTCTACTTTCTCTTACAGAGGAGCCCGTGACGTCGCCGCAAACAGCGCCCTAAATAAAATTAGGTCCCTATACTCCCCCTGGCGCCTCACTGCGAGGAATAAATTGAATGGTCCCTGCCCCCCTTTGAATCCAGAAGTGAGGAATGCACGTGTATGGTAAATGTAAATGCACTTAAGTGATAAAGGTTAAAGACTAGTGTGCTAACAGACTTTCTTATGATAAGTTTATAATAAACACACACACACACACACACACACATATATATATATATATAAACCTGTTGTTCACGTTTTAACCAGCAAGCCCTGAGTTATCTAGAGTCTGTGTTCACCGATTGAATTAAGGAAGTTAGCACTTATGGGTAGACTTTTGCCGTCCTCCTAATTGAAGTGCATAGAGTGTGGTAATTATGTGTAGGTGGGACGTTGCAAAAGTTTTTGGTGCCTTAACGTGGGGCACGATTGTGCAAAGCAGAGAGGACGCCAGATTGTGAAAGTACTGTGTGCACCATTGCAAAAGTTATTGTCGTCCATAACGTAGGGCCCGACAGAATTGTGCAATTAAGTGAAGCCAACCGAACCGTGCATTAAAAGGACTGTCCAGTGAAAGTGAAAGTGTGGACTGTATTAAACATGGACCAAGAATTTACTGGTATGAACCTGAGAAGTAGAGGGGAGGAAAACCATGGATTCAGAGTCTGGGTTTGGTTGCTGTGAAGACCTGGGAGAAGAGGCAGCATATTTCCGGTATTGCCAGTGCCAGCACAAAATTCACTGGAGCTGTGATGGAAAAGATGTGGCTACCTTCCCTGCTGTAGAAGTTAAATGCCAGACGTGTGGATCTGCTCCGCAGTCCCAGGTAGCGGAGACCGCAATACAAGAACCAAGTCCGCTGACCAATCCTCCAGACCATGGGTTATTGGAATGGTTGATGAAAGATAGGGAAGATAGAAAGAAAGAGAGGCTTGAAGATGAAGAGCGCAGGAAGAAAGAGAAACAGGAAGAAGAGAAAGTGCGCAAAAGAGAGGCAGTTCAGGCTGAATAGCTGAGAAAAAAGGAACTGATGGAACTTAGATCCCTAATAGAGTTTCATGAAGAGAAAAGGGAGCTAGAGAAACGAGATATTGAAGAAAAAAGAGAGCTAGAGAAACGAGAGATTGAAGAGAAGAGAGAGCTAGAAAGAAGAGAAATTGAAGAGAAAAGGTAAAAAGACTTTGAAACTCTCCGGGCTTTAATTGAGAGCCTAGAGGAAATAAGAAAGAAAGAAAAAGAGGAAGAAGAAGCCAAAAGACAAAGAGAAAAAGAGGAAGAAAAAGCCAAAAGACGAAGAGAAAGAGGAAGAAGAAGCCAAAAGACAAAGAGAAAAAGAGGAAGGAGAAGAGAAGCGCAGGAATGAACTGCAAGCACTCTTTGCCAAGCAGAGGACTGACATAGAAGGTCTTAGGCCGGAGTAGAAAGTATTCAAATTACTTCTCAGCAAGATATAGTAAAGGTTGAGGAAAGATTAAAAGAGGTACTTCAGGAAAGACTGGAACCATTATCTCAGTGGCGCGGACAAGTAGAGATTACAGTGGAGTCCATTGAGAAAGCTGTCTAAAACTTGGCTGACAAGACCGAATCCATCGAGAAAGTCGTGCAGGAACAGAAGGAAGTGATGGAGTCAATGACCTCAACTCTGCGGAAGGACGTAGAGCAGGCAGGTGAAGAGAAGGTGAATTCTCTTAGGGTAGAGACAAGGAAGCTTGAAGTATCTCTGCGAAGAGAAATGCAAGATCAGACAAGAACATTTGTCCAGAGGGTAAGCGAACTTCAGATTCAGTTCCAAAGATTGAATGTTCAGTCAGAATCCACTCCAGATGTTCATTCCAGCCCTTTTACTCCGGATAGAGATCTGAATCCGGATGCTACTCCTTATGATCCGCCCAGGGTAGCTGAGAAACCTCTATTCGCTGCCAACAGAATGAAGGCTTATGGAAGAAAGAGGCCTCGATACGATGATACTTCAGATGGATCGCCACCTAGAAGAAGGTCAGATTTTAAGATGCCTAGAATGGCGGATATCGCCCACATTCTTAAATTTAAAGGCGACATTGGAGCTCAGTCAGCTGAAAAATATCTTCGGGAGCTCAACGTCAGCTTTGAACTTATGCAGGTACTCGAACATTATAGGCTAAAGTTGCTTCCTAGAGTCTTCACTGATAAAGCTGAACACTATCTTGCAGGAAATAGTGATAGTTTCGTGAATTATGCTGACTTTTGCGCCAGGTTCAAAGAATAATTCGCTTCTGAGAAGGCTAGACAACGGCAGCTAACAGCTGTGAGAAACAGGAGATATTCCAGACTTGTCCACGAAAGTATGGAGAGCTTTGCCTCGAGCTTTTATGCGGCCTATAGAAACCTGAGTGATAACTTTAATGAGGGAGAAGTACTTAATTTGATCATCGGACAACTTCCTTATAGAATGCGAAACCTTTGTTTAGCACATGCGCCTAGAACGGTAGATGGTCCCTTGCCCCCTTTGAGTCCAGAAGTGGTGAATGCACGTGTATGGTAAATGTAAATGCACTTAAGTGATAAAGGTTAAAGACTAGTGTGCTAACAGACGTTAGTACGATAAGTTTATAATAAACATATATATATATATATATATATATATATATATATATATATATATATATATATATATATATATATATATAACCTGTTGTTCACGTTTTAACCAGCAAGCCCTGAGTTATCTAGAGTCTGTGTCCACCGATCGAATGAAGGAAGTTAGCACTTATGGGTAGACTTTTGCCGTCCTCCTAATTGAAGTGCATAGAGTGTGGTAATTATGTGTAGGTGGGACGTTGCACGCCCCAGTGAAAGAATGGATGTCTAAAATCTACAGGTAAGAGTGACAGCAGCGCTTCTCAGAAAAACAGATGCTGGTTCGAAACCAGACGCCGGTTGGCTTCCTCTAAAGCTATGTCAAAGATACCGAACTGGCGTTACAGCGAAGAGAGGTTAGGTGGCATCCGACAAGTTCATCCCCTTACACCCAGAAATCGGATTCAAAGGTACTGGAGTATGGTATAAATTAATCCTAATTATCAATTCGTTAATCACCATATTCTGTTTACAATTTGTGACGCTTATAGCGGCTACATATGAAAAGTAGCTCCAACTATTAAACGTTGCATTTTGAGGAACAAAACACAGGCGAGAAAAAAGACACTATGCACAGAAGCATGCACGAAAGATGCCGAACAATTAAATATTCAGTAACAATAATCCCATTATTGCAGCTGAGAATTCTTGTTGTTCGCGAAGGTTTAGGAATTAGAAACACTTGCTTATTTAAAACACATTACCTATAGATGTGACGCAATGCACGTGCAAGGTTCTTACTCTTGGGATTACGTGCAATCAACACGAGCCAACGATTCCAGCACTTCTAATAAATTAATGCCAAAAAAAGGCGAATGCGACTAATTAACCAAGCTCAGAATTAGCAACATTAGTAGACGTTTCTAAAGCAGATTTTCACAAAAGCCAGACAACAGACCATGATGCTTATATTGTTAAAGATAAATATTCATCAGTACAGCATATGAAGTGCAAAAACACCCCATTTGGCTTGTAGTTATTTCTCTGTGAATCGGGCGATTTTAAATGCTCCACAATTAGGTCAAAATAATACAGAGTGTCCGAAAAGTCACTAAACCCGGTGTTTAAGACCGTATAACGGAATAGCGAAACTGAATGAGAAGAAACGTTTTCTGCCAAGAGAATGCCCTGTATATTGGGGAAATTTAGAGAGACAAACATATGTAAGAACATGCATGTTTTAATAACAAATAAGCAAAGTGTTACCAAAGGCGGTGTATTGATGCACAGAACTCACTGAGGTAAATTATTGGAACATTTCACAATACCAACGAACAATTTGGATGGCCATCTATTGAATTTGACAGAAAAAGAACTTTGACGAAGTTTCAAAAACATTCCACAAGGGAATAAATGGGCTGTTCCAAAAATCGATGTTTTCACAATATTACGAGGAACACTGGCAACACTGTTGCTGTCACGTGTCACTAACAGACGTGTTTCACCTCAGGCTATCACACTAAGGCACTTTTAACAACAAAGGAGAAAGATGGTTATTCTCCAACATATGCAATAAATTACATAAACCTTGCAACCCTGAAATGTGGGTATCCCTACAAATTAAAGCAAGGTATACTTTCCCCTTTAAGTAACCCCACAGAAAAAATCTGCAGATGTTAAATCGGGCGAGCGACTGGGCCATAAATCCTTGGATCTTAGACGATCACCAAAAAATTCTCTCAGCATACGAAGAGATTCATTAGATGTATGGCAAGTTGCTCCATCTTGTTTTAGTCAAGCATCACGTTCGTCTTCTTCCAGGAGAGCAACAAATTGCATTATGAGATCTCCGTACACAGCTGTATCCACTGTTGTCTCAAAGAATAACGGTCCCACAATACGACGTCGCGATATTCCACACCATACACCGATTTTCGGAGTGTGCAAGGGTAGTTCATACAACTGATGTGGGTTTTCTGTAGCCCAATGCCTGGAATTATGGCGGTTGACATACCCATCCAATTGAAACCAGGCTTCGTCGCTAAAAAGAACAGTACATTGACACCATTGTGTCTTCTCCGTGTGCTGAGTGTCCCTTTACAGTCTCAGCTTTTTATTTATTTATTTTTCCTTCAACACAGAAATTATCTCCTTTTACAGAAGGTTGCAAAAAAAACAAAAACATAATATAATACAGTGAGACATAACACAGGTAGAACACATAAACAAATTTAATGTAATATAAATTACTAAACTATACTATAGAATAATATAACACCCAATTAGCAATTTAGAAGCGCTTCACCCAAACAATACAAAACAAGACAAAAAAAAAACAAGATGTAATTTTTATTTATATTTAGTGACATATTGGTAAGTATAATACTAAATCTGATCATTTATGTTGTAAACACTTGTCTTAATATTATTTTGTACTCATTGATTGAGATACTAAAATCAAGAGTAGATTACAATATACGTAGATATTTTGATGTACGCAAAGGACATTCTAAATAATGGTGAATTCTTGAATCTTTCTGTTTTAGGAATATCATAAGACATCAATTGTGGCAGCCTTAAGCCACATTTCCTTGCTTTGAAACATATCTTTGGAGAAAAGTAGGGTTATCTATGATGCCAGTCCTTGGTTTGTACAGAAATATTTGTTGTGTTATTTCCTTTCTGTTAATAAGACTTTCATAATTAAACTCATTAAGTTATTATAATATGATGGTACATTATACATTTTGTAATACAAATATCTTAAAAATCGTTTTGGAATTCTTTCAATTACCAACTCCTGGGATTTATAATATGTAAACCAAACATTAGAATCATATTCAAGCTTACTTCTAACTCATGCATTATAGCTACAAGAGAGAAATACTGTCTACATTAGTTAGATTCCTCGTATTTCTTATAAGAAAACCTAATGATCTAAATGCATTGTTTACCATGTATGATACATGTTTGTTAAACATCATAACTAGATAAGGAGGTTCTAGTCCTCAGAGACACTTATTGGTTTTAATTATAGTAAGGGGCTCTCCACCGTATAATTGACGGGTTCAAATAGCCTAAGTACTGACGCACCTAAACGTTTCTGTTTCAATCAATCAAAAACAACACTGGGATTCGAACCCGGAACCATCAGCGTCGTAACGCCACGCTAACCACACCGCCACGGTGGTTCATGTCGGCCATTATGGTTTCCAAAAGCATCATTCCATTTTTCATTCTCCAATCTCGCTGCTACGGTCAACCTAAAAGAACAAATAGAAGATTCTTGATTATCTTGAAATTTTTGAATGTAACAAACTACTAGCGCCTCCACTGGGTGTCGAACCAGGCTCTAAGATGACGATGTTAGCACTACGCCATCGTGAAGGCTCTTGGTTTTATTTTGAAACGATTACATCTTCAATCAAGAAATATAGAAACAACTTATCTCTCTTTAACTTTTGATTAAATTCACACGGGTTCAATTTTTATATGAATAACAAAACATGACATTAAACAATTACATACACACACTAGCATCTTCTTATCTTCAGGAAACGTGTCCAATAAATTTAATTTTTGAACTTGGCCCGTTCGTGAGAAATGTACAAGATTTCTGGAAACGTTATTTCTGAATTCAGTGCATTATAAAGAGGAAAATCATCGACAGACTTTCATGTCGTAAAAATTTGTGTGGATGCAATAGTTGTATTTGGGGAGAGATTCGCTGAAATTGACAGACAGCATTCGGGGAGTTTCTGCTGTGTCTGATGCAGCTATCTTCAGCCCGGGGGCATCTTTGTGGTTGATCAGAACAGATGTTGCTCTACGGCAGAAAATTTGTTAAATAGAATTATTGGCAAGAAAAATGTTGGAAATTGGTAACTATTTTGGTGTTGAAATTTCCACAACAATAGCTCAAATGTGCTCGATACTCTACACTCGGGTACACGAAATTTGGCAGAGGTTGCAATGTTGCCATGTCACTACATCGGCGGTGACGTCACCCAGATAATTTCTTTGGGTGGTGGGATCAGAGGTGGACGAAATATACTTCATCTCTCTTTATTTCTTTCCTCTCCCCCCCCTCTCTCTCTCTCTCTACTCATCTGTACCTCCTTTGTTTCCTCTTTATCATCCTCTGCTTCTCCATCTCTCGCTGTCTATCTTTTCCTTTCTTCCACCAGTTTCTACCATTTTCTTGCCAATTATATCGCCATTAACAAATACGAAATGTCAAATGTACGACACATTTTTTTAAACATATACTTTGGTAATAAATAAAAATTCTAAGCTTGTACAAATATTGTTTCATTCGATTTTTGTAATTTAGCGCCGCTTTTCTGTCACTTTTGCCCAATTGCGACGATGAAGATGAGTGATGATATGATGAAATTGATGAAGGGACACTCACACCCATCCCCAGGCCGGGATTCAAACCCGCGACTCCTGGCGTCGTTGCGCGCTGTGATAACCACTACGTTAGGGGGATCTGCGAATGTTTAAATATGAATTAGACACACTGATCAGTCTTTTAATTTCATATCAGAATCGAAATAAAATGTCTCAATTTGTGTAGTGCAGTAATTTCACAACAGACTGTCTAACTGACTACTTCTGGTAGTCAGAACCACGTTAATCCTTTGACTACAAGTTAAAGTGGACTTAAAACACCAACTCAACTCAACTTTGACCACAAGTATATCATCTACTGAAAAGATGTTTCCATTCTACTATTCTTGCACTGTTACCATGAGGGTATGATCTGATGATTGCATTTCAACGCTCCGTACACGCAGCCGTTGTCCAATCACCAAAAAGTAATGAGTTTTTTCGCCAAAAGTGACGAATTGAAAATCTAAATGGGCGCAAAACCAAAATATTGTGACCGAATTTTGCGACTTGAAAAATCTACATAGGTGAAAACAAGAAAAATTGTGACTGCGCCTTGAAATCTACGTAGGCCTAAAACCAAAAGTTCTGTCCTCATATTTTCGACTAGCAGCCTCTAATTCCAAACGCTGGAGGGGCGGAAGACGGACGGAAATCACCATCTAGGCGGGACTCCTCTTGCCACGGTTATCTGGACCGGAACTCGGATCAAAAACTGATTTAGCTCCTTGCAAATGCGAGAACCTCATATTTCTTGTCCCGACCAATATCTTGTTCCCAGCATGCGCTTCTGTCTCCGGCCCAGAGATATTTTCCTCTGGCTTTTTCTCCCCTCCCCCCTCTCCTTTGCGGGACTTCCGTGCGGATTCTCCCCCATCCCCCTCCTCTCGTTTCCTTAACGATATCAACCCTTCTCCTCGCCTTCTCTAAATTTCCAGCTACCATTTCTCAAAACTCGGTCGCACCTAGGATGGTGGAATCTGTGCACGCCAGGAAACTCGAATCGATAGAGGTGCACCTGTCTCTGTTCTCACACTCCATCTCCCCACCTCCTGTTACCAATCTTCCTAGATTATTTTCGTCCACCGCCTTTCCAAAGCATCCTTATCAGTCGCTGCTTCTTCTGCATCACCGTGCTTTGTTGCTTTTCCCTTCGACCGTTTTCCACCACGGCGACGAAGCTAGGGGACGAGGGGACAACCCCCACCCTTCAGTAGTAGCGAAGCGGAATAAGAGAAGATTTCTCACCTCTGGCATAACCTATTGGTACGAATAATATTAACATAATAACGCTGTAATGTTAACGGTAATAGTCTAACGTATCTGGACATCTCTTCGTACAAAGATTTACAGGGTGATGCAAAAGTCGACTAACCCTAACTTCGGTTGTAGATAACAAGAAAACTGTAACATATATTGAAACTGATATTTTGAGATTACAGAGCCTCATGTATATTATATGATATACATATTTGTAATGTTAATAAAAGTAAAAATAAATTACTCAATTAAAAAATATTATTATTATTATTAATTACATAATGGAAATTAATTTGTTACATTTATACATATCAGATATTGCCAAGAAGCTAATTGCTTTACCAACTGGTTAAAGAGGTTAATAAATTATGAAATAGTTCAAGTGGTTTTATTATGTGTAAGTTTTTGTTTAGTTTGTGCTTTATGTTAATATAAATCAATTAGATTTCATAGTTATTATTGTCTTGCATTTTTGTTTTACTTTTATTGTGCGTATTGATGTAGGTTATTTTTTACTTTTATTGTGCGTATTGATGTAGATTTGTTAATGATATCTTGAGAGAGAATGCCTTCAATACTCACAACTACACTAATTTGTGTGTTTTCGATATTATTCTTAGTAAAGTATATTTGAAATTAAAAGTAATTGCTTATCTTTTCCTCCCTGAAATTTTTGGATTTCCGATTAGCCTTTCTTTGCATAGAGTAGACTTAAAACATCAAATCAAATCAAACCAAACATGAGTCTGCCCTTTTACAGCACATAGTAAATTTGCAATACTTGGAAATTTATTAAGAATGTGTACACAATTTTAAAATAAAGATATGCATATAAAGTTCCCTCTTATATGATACCGTGCTACACAAACTTGCATTGGGGTGGCTTTCTCTGAAAGGCTAACCTGTACACATAGTACATCCTAGGCTGTACTCTAGCAGGCTAACGAGACCCCGGCGCCTCAGCAGAATCTTTCTCTGTTGATTGTAAAGATTAAGGGCTTCCCCGATGTCGTAGGATTAACGACTTCGCCTTGCAATCAGGGGGTACCTGGATCGGTAGCCGGTGGAGGCACATAGTGGTTCGGATCCCACGCTAAACTGTACGTCCAGTCCAGATTAGCCTAACTGTGCACAAAGTTGACTTAAAAACTAAGAAAAACTTTAATTGTAGAGGTTCATTGTCATTGTATTTCGATATATAACGGCACTTCAGCTTAATAGCGACATTGAGAATGAAGGCTGTTTTGAGACCTGCAGGAAGGCCAAAACGAAGATGCAGGAATAACGTTGAGATAAACCTACAGGAAATCGGTAAGGATAGAAAAGATTGGATTGATCTTACCCAGGATAGGGGCAGATGGAAGGTTTGTGTTGCAGCAGCCATAAACCTTCGGGTTTAAGAAGGCTAGAGAATTAGTTAGTTTAGATTAAGTGCAGGAAAGAACAAAGATGATGAGACAACGAAGCCCTGTTCGAGAATCGAATCCCCAACCTTCGCGAACGAATTCCCGAGCACAAACACTCAAGCACTCGGATATAAAAGCAGCTCGTTCTTGAGATATCGATTGTTCGTTTTTCAAGATAAAATCAAGATCCTTCCCCTTACAGCATCGATGCTTCGATCTCCGAGAATAATTCATTAAATGCTGATGTCATGCTTTGCACGCCCCGTTCCCTATTGGCTGATCTCTTTCCAAGAACCACATTCCATCCCTTTCTCCCAATAACACAGCTGGGAGACTTTCATTAGCATGGCCTCCCATTGTTCTGCAATCCATGTATATTCATCTGCAGTCAGCAATTGTCAAGCCGGAGGTTGGAATTTAGGAACATGTTCTCGGAACTATCCTCGAGTTCTCTGAGAGGAGTGTTTGCTGCTTGGGACATCTATGAGAGTTTGGGAGCGTTCTGGTGCAGTTGGAACAGTTTCGAGCAAGTCGTGATATGACGTAGCGGTTAACGCTGTTGGTGCCTTGTGATCAAGAGGCTCCGGGATCGATCCTCTATGAAGGCACATTACACAGTGGTTCAGGCCTCACTTTAAACTATAGGCACAGTCAGGATTAGCCTATCTGAGAATAAAGTTGGACTTATGACAAAATCTGAGTTTGTGTCTGACTTTGCGATTGTTCATATTTTACTGAGACATGTTAGTTCTTCTTGATGATTATGAAACGGGATTGCTATAGAAATGTGAAAGTTTCATGAGAAAGATAGAGATATAAATGTAATGAATCTAACCTCAAGCATAAAGGAACATAATTATGACAAGTTGTAAACTGACTCTGTTTTTGCTAGCAGAATAAAGTCTGTATCAAGAACTCAAGTAAGAGAGTATGCTACTCTGAGATGGATTTTTTGGTATTGATGTATTCATAATAATAAGTGAATAAATTCCCCGACGCGTGCGCGTACACACACACACGACGTTGGAATTGACATTCAGAGGAATTGACGTCCTGGTGAGAATCAAAAGCGCAAAGATAGATAGATTGAAAGAGAGAGAGAGAGAGGGAAAAGGAGTGAAGAAGAGAGTGACAGAGATTTAATAGGACTGACAGAAATATAGAGAAACAGATCGAGAGAGAATAGAAAAGAGAGGAGAGAAGAATCGAGTTAGAAGAGACTTCACATAACATAGAGGCAAACAGAATTCTAAAAGAAAGCGAATAGAAGACAGAGAAGAAGAGTGCAAGGGAGCAAGAAAAAAGGACAGACAGGAAATGAGAGAGAGAAAAGAACCCAAATAGGTAGAGATATAGTTGGATGATGATATTCAAAGGGATAGGAAGAAACTAAGACTGATAATCTCAAGAAAACCCAGACGGACACAAGGAGAGAGAGAGAGAGAGAGAGAGAGAGAGAGAGACAGACAGACAGACAGACAGACAGAGAGAGACAGAGAGAGACAGAGAGACAGAGAGAGAGAGAGACAGAAAGAGAGAGACAGAGAGAGAGTGAGAGACAGAGAGAGACAGAGAGAGACAGAGAGAGAGACAGAGAGACAGAGAGAGAGACAGAGAGAGAGAGAGAGCGAGAGAGAGAGAGAGAGAGAGATGAAATATATACGGATAGAACCAACTCATATCTGGAATTGGAATTGCCAACCTCCATAGCACAATGGTTAGCACAGAGCGCTACGACGCCAGGGCTCCAGGGTTCAAATGGTGTTCTTTGTGTCCATTCATCACTCATCCTCATCTTCGTGATTAGCCAGAAGTGGAAAAGAGAAGTAAAATAAAACAATCAATAAACCTAATCTTTTATGTTATTTTGATTAATATGCCAATACCCTGTTTACGCCTATTAATAAACTACTTTCCAAAAGCGGGGGAGTGGGCCTGTCTAGGCATACCCATTCGAGCTGAATCAACGCTATTACAACCTTATCCTCGACCTTTGCCCTGTATACATATATTCCCCCCCCCCCGTTTCACCTCCTTCTCAATTATATAGAAGGAAGGAACCTTGGCGCATTCTCCCGCGTGACGTACTTCGGAAACCAAACAAGTTAAAATAAATTAATTACACCCATTCCGAGGCTTGCATTCGAGGAAGAAAAATCCATCTCTCGTTCAACATTCCTAGGCTCACTCTGGGGAAATTCATCCGAGATAATTCTTTCTTTTGTTAATGATCTTTTTCCATTTCCTTTTGTTTCCTAATTTCTTCGCTACCATCCTTCTGCAAATACCGCGCCTGGCAGTTTCGTGATGCAGGGATGAATAAAAGAAGTTTAATCCGAAAACCTTTGTCGAAGGATCCCGAGGAAGAAAAGAAGTTCAGAATTTAATCTTGGCTCTTCGGGATTTTTTTTTTCTCTCTCTGAAATGCGAAGTTATTTTATAAGGAATATTCAAGAATGTAAAAAGGCATTGATTTCCAGTTTTCTTATTGCTTAAAGCTTGCTTCCGTTGCTTAAAGTGACCTAATTAGTTTTCGTATCGTAGCCCATGGTTGCAAGGAAGGTATGCAACCCAACGTTACGTACCTGCTGTGCTAGTTGCATATCTCTTGCGGGGCAATGTATTTAACAGCGAGTTGTCTGCACTAGCGCCACATGTTTTAAGCGGCTGGCACGGAAAGTTCTTCTAGAAACGTTCTCTGAGATTTAGAAGCCTAGAGGCGGTGATAGTAGTGAACATAAGTGTCTATTTACATGTCGACTACCTTTCCATATTACGTTGAGGTGGAAAATTTCTTTACGGGTCTAATAAAAATATATATTAGCTGGAGACAATGTAAAAATATACAATTGCAGAAAGTCAGTGCAAACATCCCTCGTTTATTCCGAAGTTATGATTGCGTGAATGGATGAATTAATTTACCATATGCATCAGCGTATGGTAATGTTGCACCCTTCAATGCATACCGGGAAATACACAGTGTCCCAAAAGGTACATTATAACTTTGATGACATAAAGCACAACTTGTTATTGACTTAAAGGAATATAATTTGAAGGGCTCGGGTGTAAAACATGGTAAGTGACATTTTGGTTATTTTTGAGTTACAAAGTAAAATGTGAAATCCTTCAGTTTTCGAGTGAAATTGCCATGTCACAATTTGCATTGGACTCGAAAACACGAAAACAAATTATCTACAGTATAGCTTCTAATAACATTTTTCCTTAATGAACTCAGAAATGACCAAAATGTCTCTTATCATGTTTTACACCCGAACCCTTCATTTGATATAGGTGATTCAACAACGCCTGAAGTTTTTTTTAGGACATTTCCAGGACGTTTGATTGGAAGAAATTGTTTAATTGCCTGGCCTCCTAGATCCCCTGACATTACACCTCCGGACTTATTTTGGTGGGGCTATGTCAAAGAAAAAGTATATAGAACTCCTGTCATTGATCGTGACACACAATAAAACTTCATACGTTGGGAAATCAAATGGGACATGATACAGTAAAACCTCGTTAATCCGGACTCCGATAAGATGAACTTCGCTTAATCCGGACAGGTAAAAAAAAAAAAGCAGAATGCAAGGTTTTAAATGTGGCTAGAAGTCAACAAGAAACTTCCCAAAGGAAAGGCAGTCAACCACTGATGAAATTATGTTTCCCGCAGACTTTGTACTGTGCTGTATAGTGTGTTTAGGCCTATGCCCTTTAAATACACCATAATAAACGTGTTTTGTTGCTATAAACGGAGTTTTAATGCACTTTCTACTGTTCTTTTAGGTTATTTCAGTTTATCCGGACTTTCGTTAAACCGATCAACTTATCCCCCCATTAGTCCGGATTAACGAGGTTTTACTGTATGTTCCTTTATGCTAATTGCAAGTTGTGCTGTGTGACGTCAAAGATGTAAAGTTCCTTTAGGGACACCCTCTACATCTACAAATAATTGCTAAATCTAAATCTAAACCTGTCCCTCCTAACCTAACCACATATGCATTATTAGAACTAAGCGTAATTATAGGTTAGGAAATCTTAGGTTAGGAGCCCCAAGAGTACAGCGCTTAGCAATTAGTTTTAGTGACTGTTAACAGCCGGATGTGTCCCACATAAGACCCAAAAGCTAAGAAGAATAGTTAAAACACTGTCATCATCTATGATAAACAGTTGGGATGATCCATAAGTCTAACTGAGGAAATTGAAATCGGCACATTCAATAAGAATATGCCGAACACTTAAAATTACATTGCAGAGACGACATATTGGAGGGTCTAGCCATTGCAGCAAGTGACCATGTGTTCAATACGCAGCCCAGTTGGAATGACTTCTCGATTGGAGTGACGCAACGAGGAACGTCATGCACGAATAGTGGGCATATTCTAACAAATTTTGGAATATTGTCAGTGGCGTAAATAACAACCCCGCAACACAGCGGGACAGGAGGTGCTGAGATAGTGACACGATTTTATTGCTAATGAGAAACTATGTAACATTTGTCGCAGCAAACAATATGTGGCAATCACAAGAAAAGTAGAAAGTAGTCACAACAGTAATAGAAAACATTCATTGACTGAATAGGTCACACACTCATTCATGACGTAATCGAAAGGCAGACGACAGAAAGAAAAATGCACTTGCAACGCTGACTTTCACCCACTCTCCGCTTCCGTTCATTTTACAGCCCGCTTTTCATCAAGCTTTTCTTGCTAGAAGGTTGAGACGTTACGTTTAGTTTATGTTTTATAATAAAATAAATTTCTGCCTTGGTCAGCATATTGAGTTTTTCATATCATGGAAACAAGGCTTAATGGTGTTATAATTCATTCTAATTACATTATGTATTTTTCATAATTTTTATATGTAGGCATGAATTAATATTTTAGAAAAAAAATGTTGTTCTGAATCAAAGTAGAGGCGTACAACCGAAAGTTCCGGGGAGTCGGGGAGGCAAGACCCTACGCTACTGGATATTGCAGTAATACGTATTTTACACTTTAAGCCTTTAATAGAAAGTGGTTGGTAAGGTAAAGTTCCGTAAAGTTTGTTTACTATGTTTTCTTTAACCTATGTAAGCATAAAGTCAACCTTAAAGTCAGTTTAATGTGAGATCCTAACGACTGTGCAATGTTCAAGGTTTGGTTTCATGGCGTGACATTCGATACATTTGTCAGAGGGGATTCGCTGTTCCCATATGTTGTATTGCCGGATTTGTGTGGCGTGGCAGTGTTTGCCAGAATTTCTGAATACATAATTAAGTAATTGTACACTATGTACCTCCTTTCTCGTTTGATGGTCAAATATTTACTCTACTCTTTTTACTACCCAAGTGACATAAGAGTTATGAAGCATTGCGTGTATCCGATAAGCTACGGCGTTAGGTATTTCACTTCGTTGGTAGTTATTCCTTATGTATTGAGTTTAATCTAGAAGAAGATGTATTATTTTTTTACATATTAAAGATTTCACGATAGTTTATGACAGCAGCAACGCTGGCGCCCTCTTTACTTATGAATTACGTCACACGATAATGTGTGGGGAGCTATGGTCCCTTTCACGATGCAGATCGTTTGAGGTGAGATTTAAATTCACAAAGCGTGGAACATAAAGTCGCTGTTTGCTTAGCAACGGACCCTTTGCAACAAGAAGCCATCAGCCAAAGAAAGGCTGACAAATTACCCACGTTTCCTTCGCTAGATTGGTCCGCCACAAAGCTATTCAAGGCAGGCTGAAGAAATGACCCCCCCTCTCCCCAACCACTTCTATCCCCTTTCTTAAAGCGAGGAAGAGAATCGAGGTTAAAAGTAAACCAGGACGCTTACAACAACGGGACAGGTGCTTGTCGTATTCTGTTAGCTATATACTGGAACAAAGGCGTTCGTACTTTGGGTAAGTGTGTAGCGGTGATAATTTTCCTTCAAATTTTACACATTATCTAATAAAACACTTCAGTTTTTGCATTTTTTGATATGTTCAAGTAGTAGTGAGAAGTTATTTAGAACTGAAAGTAGGAATTCAAGTGATACTTTTCGGTTTCTGTTTTATGCTGATGATTGCTTCTTTCCTTTTTTAAAGTCCACTTTATGCACAGAAAGGCTATTCGGGACTGGGCCTACAAATCAAAGTCGGATCCCAATCACCATGTGCTCCACCGGGTATCGAACCCGGGACTCCTTGATTACAAGGTGACGGCGGTACCCCTACTACAAACTACCGTTTTCGCGTGGGTTGTTATCCAAAGTTACAGAAGCGGTCTCTCAATTTTGAGTTATAGTGTTTATCACAATTCCTGTTTTCTTTCGAAAAGAAGGGAAAATTTAAATTTAAATTTATTGAAAACACTTCGTAGCATGGCAAATATTAAATTTGTTTTCTGTTCTACTGACTCTGTGGGCCCAATGGCGAGGAGTAGAACTCTTGCCTGCAATAGATGGTCATATAAAACCTTTTTCAAGCAGGCTTAATCTCCAGGAAGATATGAACTTGAGACAAGCCCCGGCACCTACCGACCTGTTCAGTGAGAGTGTTTCAAGGCAAAAGCTTAATAATCTATTTCCTACTGCCCCCAAAATAGGCAATGTTAGGTTGGAGAGTTCCTGTATCAATACGGCCTGTTTAATGCGTATATCTGTGATATTTGTTCACTCATAGTAATCATGTTTCCGTGGAAAACTAAGAATGACGCCATAACAACTTGAAAAGAGGCAAAATTTGTAGAACATCAAAGTTACTTGACTTATATTGTGATTGCAGCCATTAAAACAACTCACTGTTAATAATAATAGCAGGACCTGGACTATTTTACTTTATTATAACTAAGTAGCAGACATATGGTGCCATCTTTAATTCACAATGAGAAACGCCACTGTGACTTCTTTTGTTTCTCTAAACCCTCATCAACATTGTGGTAGAAAATTGTGTTACAGAGAACACCTATCAGGTTCGTCTTTTCACTGTCGCTGCGAGAGAATTCTTCAATTTTTATAATGGAGAGCAACCGCAGTTTTTTTTTGCTCAGGAGTTCGAACAATAAAAAAAAACTGTTTGACTTTTAAAAGCACTTACCGAAATTGCAGGGTTAATCCTTCAAAATGAACGCAACAAAAACAAGAAGAAGCGAAAGCAGAAGCTTCTTCTTCCAACACACCGGGAATTAACACATTTCGGTTCTTTTCTGCGACGTTTGAAACCACTTTTTTTTTGTGCGTAGGTTGCTCGTTGAAGGACTAAGCCGTAGTAAGTTGCGAACTTACTTACAATTTACTTTGAGCATAATTTCTCAGGAAGAAATAATACTCCTTTCGATTTTATCGCGGACTATAGTAGAAAATGCTATAACAGGCTGTCTACCAGTCATACAAGTTAAGAAAAAGTAAAGAAATGATATCCCTCACTTGAACGTAGTACACTCTGGACTGCATTTTGCAGACCAACAAGGCTCTGGCGTCTAGACCTACGTCGAGTAGAATCCTCGTAGGGCTGAGTGTGTGTCTTGTCCTGTGTTTTGTCCTTATGTGTGCTGAGTGCCCCTCTACAGCCTAGTTTATTTCACTTCACTTTTATGCAATTTTGGCTAATCGCGACCGTCGAGATGAATGGTGATCCGACGAAATGACAGTCACAAACACATGTGGACGACATAACACAATTCCTACAGATGCTTACCCTGGCTGCAGGCCTAGTCGCCAGAACCTCGCTAGTATGTCACAATCAGTCCAGGATGCATTAATAGCTAAAGCAAGACTAATTCTCTTAAACAAAGCTTCAGTTTTTCTTAACTGGCCTTTTGGTAGGGGTTTTTCATTAAATAAATGTTTATTTTCATCATTGCTAGTTTTCAACTTTACCTAAGTTGGTGTCGTATAAATAAAGGGGAAAGAAAAACGAAAAAAGAAGATCATGATAAAGTCAAAAACTTGGATTTGTTATTTTGGTAGACACCCTCTATAAGACTATGGATTGAAATCGGAAATTTGCATCGTTCGGTAGGATGTATTGAAGTTACGTTTCTGTCAGTATAAGAAAGTATGTTTAAAAGACAAGAAATGAAAGTAGTGATAGAGAAGTAGAGGATGAAAGACGAAATAAAAGAAGCAATCGAGAGCAAGAGAGAGAGTGAGTGAGTGTGTGTGTGTGAGAGAGAGAGAGAGAGAGAGAGAGGGACGAAGTCTCTCTCTAGGCGGAAAGAGAAAGAGTGAAAGATGGAAAGAGAGAGAGAGAGAGAGAGAAAGAGAAAGATAGAGAGAGAGAGAGAGGAAGAAGGAGAAAGATAGAGAGAGAGAGAGGAAGAAAGAGAAAGATAGAGAGAGAGAGAGAGAGAGAGGAAGAAAGAGAAAGATAGATAGATAGAGAGAGAGAACGAGAGAAGATATTGGTTTCCCTTTTCTCCTTTCTCTACCGCATTGAGAGAGTGAGAGAGAGGGAGAGAGAGGCAGAGAGAGAGAGAGAGGCCCGAATGAGAAGAGAAGGAAAGAGAGGGAGAGAGAGAGAGAGAGAGAGAAGTCAGCCTTCTCTCTCTATCTCTCTCTCCGCCTTCTCTTTGCATCTCTCTCTCCACCTTCTCTATCTCTCTCTCCTCTCTCTCTCTTGTCTTTCTCTCTCTCTCTAGATGGAGAAAGAGAGGGAAGATAGAGAGGAATGAAATAAAATACGAGGGAGGAAAAGACAGATACAGTAAATTAGAAAATGATACAGAAAACATGGAAACTGTAATATTAAATAAGAGTGAGAGCAAACAATAGAAAGAATATAATATTATTAAGACAGAAAGGAAAGGAAAAAATCGAGAAAAATTATAAAAACGAAAGATAAGCATAAAGTTCATTAGAGATAGAAAAAATAGGATCATAAGAGATTTATATTTGTTCTTATTCCAGGGATTACAACTTTTAAGTTAATTGTTTTATAGTTAATTGCATTCTAATTAGAAACAACGTAAGAGATATTTTCCTACCAATAATGATTCTCACAATTTTCTACAGAACACAATTTCTTTAGCCTCTAAAATTGAGTTCTATTTGCGTATGTTTACTTCTATTTTTCTGCATTTTAGTATTAAAATCGGTAAGAATTGATAATATATAGAAAGTCTGTAATTCACGTCCTACTTCTTATGCACTCCTGGTGACGTATCTGGAGTTACGATGTGGGGGTCGCGTGTTAAAATTGTACATATACGTGTAGAAGTTGTAAACTAATGTTGTTATTTACCGCCATAATTCTCCATATGGCGTGTTCCGTAGTGATGAAACATTGTTCGTCGGTTACGTGCTACAAAACTAGGAATTCCTTATTGAAAGTGATCATTGGCCCACAAACCATTCACGGAAGGTTAGGTTAGGTTCGGTTAGGTTAGGCAAGCATAGTTATAACATTTCTTTCGTAAAACTTATAACATTTCGTTCGTAAAACTACGCATAGCTATACACCTATATAAATGAAAAAAGTCAATCGCCTTTTTTTCAAATTTCCAGACGTGACCCCTCGTTTTATACAACAGATTCGTGATTAGGAGGCCAAAATTAGTTAGTATACCGAAAATTAACAAAATTGGAGACTTTACCTATATTGTCAATTCGCTCCTTAAAATCTCATATTAAGGTTGGAGACAAATATTAAACATAAATAATTAAAGTTGGCTCTTGATCTCTACTGTGGGTGTCTATGGTTGTGATCCGTGGGTCTTTTATGCCTAGATATCCAAAGCAAGATTCAGTGCCATCTTGAGGAGAAATCTTAGAGATTTCCGCAAAACGAGAGACTATTGATAGCTGTAGCAACTTGGAGATATACATTACTGTGAGGCAACCACCAGTTTAGTATTTCTTTTTCAATAATTATATACATATTATTTTTTTTTGTATGTGTTTCGTGTGTAGTTTGCGCTCTTCTCTGGAGTATAAGTGATCCAGTCAAGGAGGACTCTGACGAGAAAGTGCGGGTAGAAATTTCGTATTTTAATTATATATATTTTTTCTTTCTTGGGTTTATATTAAATATTAATCTATTCCTATTCTCCTGGGGTATTTGGGTTATAGTTAGGGATTAGTTGAGGTCCAGTACTACCAGTGTACCCTCATATACGGTCCATAACAGATTACGGGCAGCTAGATGTGGAATTTTAACATGTAGTGTAACAAAATACGCAAGAGGGCAGCACCTCGTGTGACTGACCAAAAAGGACTCTTGTTGGACACCCCCTCTGCCGGTCAGTCCAAGAACCACCCCAGGGGGGAGAAGGGGGAAGTTTTTTTATGTTTTTTCTCTCTCTTCGAGGAGAGAGTCTACAAAAAGGAACAACAAAGATATAATATGGCGGAGTAGAAGGACATAGTAAAACAGCCTGTAGAGAGTGTGCGAGTGTGCATTGTGCAAATAGTGCGGATAAGGATTTGTTGACATGTGTAATATCGAAGCAAGGATCTTAGGAAAGGATTGGACACAGTGAAAGAATGAAGCCGCAGAAAGAAAGTGTGTAAAGAAGAGGACTGGACTAGCTTAGAAGGAGTATGCAGGTGAGAGTGCAGTGAATAAGGGCCCCAACGAAAGGCGCCGGGACTTAGTTAGTGTGTGTGCATGGGGTAAACAAAACAAATAGTAGAGGCCTCTAATAACTAAGACGGAACTGTAAATACAACAAGAAGCAAAAGTATATACTTATAATGTTCACAATCATTTAATCATATTTTTTCAACAACGCAGAAATAATAAATTCAATATTTGTATAAATATTATTGTACTAATTGTTTTTTTTGAACATCTTATTGTGCTCACGGCGGCGAGGTGGGGAAAGGGTTAACACCTACGTAAACTTTCATAAAGAGTCTCATGCCATCCCTTTCGCCTCTCCCCGTTGTGCGTCACATGGCGCCCAATAGCGTGGCGCGAATCCACGTAAACTGTAGAAAAAGTGAAAAGAAGGAAACAATAGATCAGTAACACAGTTTTAAATCTGAAAGGATGAAAATCAAAATGCCAGTTCCGTTGTATCTGCCATGGATCGTATGTGAGGATGCATGCTGTAGTGTAGAATAGAAAGTAAATTTTATAGATAATTTTAAATCTTTATTTCAGGACTTAAGCAATTTTATATTTTTGTGGGGAATTTCTAAATTTGTGTTGTTGTTAGTGTTTTATTTAAAGTGAGAAAAGGAATAGATTCATGACTAGCATTATGGGGAGGCGTACGCGAGATAATGTCACGTCTAGTTTTATTCCTTCTCCAAAGGGTCCTCCTAAGGACGCCACTGTGGAGGGAACGCTGTGTCCAGAGAGGAGTGCTAACTGCACAGGGGCGGTTCATAAATCTGTCGGTGGTAATTGCTTGGGGGGAGGCCAGATAACTAATGAAGAAATTTTTGCCTTACTCCAAAATGACCAAGGTACCCTGGAGGAAATGAAAAAAGATCAGCAGGAAACACGGAAGAGGTTAGAAAAAAATCATGAAGAGCTCCAGAAAAATCATAACAATTTAAAAGATGATGTAAAACGCTTGGAAAAAGGTCACCAAGAACTAAAAGGGGAAGTGAAGAAAAATTTTAAAGATTTGTCCCAATCCAATAGGGTTGTTGAGGAAAGGATGGGTCAGCTTGAGAGTGAATTCATTGAGATTAATCAGATCACTGGCTCCAGAATAGATTGCGTAAGCGATAGGGCAAATAAATTAGAGGAAAGGGTCACCACTCTCCACAATAATATAACGGAGGATATACGCATCCACACAGGAGGTGACTGCGAGAAAACTGCAGAAAATGTAATACAAGCAGCGATGGCAGAATTCAACAACGCACTGCAGCAACAGTATGACGCATTCCATCAAGAGGTTGCTTTGTTGAGAGAGGAAGTGTCGGGCCTTAAAAGGGACATCGTATCTGTAAGAAAGGATACAGAATCGGCTATCTCCGCGGTCACTCGACGATTAGATACTTTCATAGATAAAGGTGAGAGGCAAAGTTCACGGCCAAGCTCAGTTACGCCCTCTAACAATGGCAATAATGCATACTTACATAGAGATTTGAAATTGCCCACCTATCACGGAACAGAGGATGAATTAAAAACGCACAATTACATGCAAGAAATGAGGACATATTTAGCCTTGTCTCAGGTACCATATGAGCAACAAGCCCAGGTCGCGGGGCTGTCGTTGAGAAACGCGGCTGCTAATTGGTTTACTATCCACAAAGGCAATATTATGGATTACAAGGGGTTTGAAAGTTGTTTTTCTCAAGAGTACCTGAGTGAAGAGAGACTCCTGAGACTGCGTGCTGAGCTCTTTACTTCTCGATACAATCCAGCCGACGGGAAATCTTTATGTGAATATGTTATGACCCTTGTCCAGAAGAACGCAATATTACCTTCGTCGCTCGATGACAGGATGTTAGCTAAAATGGCTATAAAGCAATTGCCTGCGTACGCTCAGAGGTGCCTCATTGGGTCGCCGGTCGACACCTCTAAGCAGCTAATTAACCTTCTTAAGGAAATCCAAGAAACGTCGCATGCTGCAACTTTTCAACCAAACAATAGAGCGAGGATGAGACAGGTAAATTCGGTGCGTGGCGGAGAAACTGATAGAGACAGACGGAACAATTACGTCAGCCCAAGTGCCAGTTATTCTCGCGACAATGAGAGGAATGTCAACAGGTTCGAGAGGCAACCGCCTCAGGGCCCCAGACCCTTCACGCAGCAAGGCCGAGGAGGGGGGAGCTACGGCAGACGAGCTCAGCAAAGAAGAGAAAACCTCCGGAAAATATGCGAACTAAAATCCACCCCCACTTGCGTCTGTTCCAGTGAACCGCAGCGGACCAGAATCTGGGGGAAATCCTCCTTTTCCTCTGCTCTCAAATGACACGTTGTTGCCACGTTGCCTCACAGCTGTTCTCTGACAGATGGAATTCTGGCGAACCTGCCGCAAAATGCGACGTTCAGGGTGGCGCGGTCAGTGGTTGACGAAGAATGGATAGCGTTCGTGACGATTCCCGATTTAAATAATTAATAACAATAAAATCTATTGTCATGGTTGTGATTCTTACTATGCGATAGTAAATATTATCATCTAAGAAACTGATTTTATCTTCAATTTAATTATTAATTATAATTATATCCTTAGAGACAGTGGCGGCGATTGGGGGGACCAGGCCAGAGGCGCTAACTTAAGATAAATTTGGGGGGCAAGGTTCGCATAAACAATATTTATGTAAATAAATAACCCATCAAATATACACACAGATTACATTTTAAAAAGAAAGAATGATTTGAAGAGGTTTTTTCGGGCAATCATCCAGGTGATTTCTGGATAGGCTCTCGAGAGTTAACGTCACTCTCATCTTCAGGGATTGAAGTGAATCCCTTAAGATGTGAGTGACGTTAGCTCTCGAAAGCCTATCCGGCAGTGGCGTTGGTTATAGTTATAGCCAGATAATTAAACAGTGCCACATGAAAGCATTCCATGTGTCATTTACACTGCCTTCACTCTGCCTTCACTTTTTCACCGTGTAGTTCTCGTGGATCCATGTTTCATCTAAGTATATAACTGGCCTTTTCACGCCACTCTTCTCATTTCGCCTCAATGCCCTCAGAAAACTTGTTCGATTGGACAAGATGTCACTTCTTTCCACCAAAGCACTTCTCACGTTTTTGCACTTTCGGAAACGAAATCCTAAGTCATTGCAAATGATGTTGCGAAGAGTTTCACGACTACCCCGAAAATTAATTTCTTTCTTTAATTTCGAAAGCACTTTTTTTACTGTTGGCACTTCATGTTCAATCGTATAAAAATTACCAATAGTTCTTCGAATCAAACACTTGTCAAAGTCGTCCACAACAACTACGCTTTTCGGCAGACCTGTGCTTACCTGGTGTCGTAAATTTCCCCCCAGAATTTCCTTCCTCTCTAATTTTCTTTATGAAAGTGTCCGACATTCGAACTGCAGCAGCCGCACGCTTTGTAGCTTGATTGACCGGAAACGTGTAACATCCTTCTCTCGCTTCGTTGTCAAAAAATTTAACAACATTCGAAATTACCTCTCGGCTCTCACTATGTACGGTTTTGCCCTTCATTTCGGTACAAACAACATACACAACAAACGCACTCGAACTCAATGACCTTTCGCCCATGTAAGTTTGGCAACATTGAAAGGGTGTCAGAAGTCGAGCAGTCCTTGCTACCCCCCACCTCCCACCCGACCCAACCCTCGAACAAACAAGTTGCTCACAGGACAGCAGCGCCAGAGAGACTTTCTCATCTTTGCTGAGCAGTAATGGTGGCAACCACGGGTCTAGGGGGGAGGAAGAGGCGAGTCGCGGACAACAGAGCTCGCGGTTCTTTTCTGCCAACAGTGTATCAGTGGCAAGGCAAAATGAGGAAGACTGTCCCTCCAATAATGAAGCATGACAAAAGGGAAATATCCGAAATGCGGAAAGACACTTAGGAAACCGGACTGCGATAAATGAATCTTTTGATTTATCTGGGGAAGAAAATACAAATTGTGAGGATGAAATGGAAGAATATGAAACTAAAGTAATGCAAGTTCATACAAGAGATGCAGTAAATATTAACCACAATAACAATGGAAATGGAGACGTTGTTTGTTCGATATTTGACCAGCTCATTCAGAATGAAAATGAAGTTTCGAAAAGCGAGGTGCTAAGAATGCCTATTATTTCAGTTGGTATAGGTGGAAGCCATTATCAAGCATTGGCCGACTCAGGGGCTATGGTCACTTGTTTATCAGAAGAAGTGTGGTTGGAAATAGTAAAATGGAAGCCTGATATCCCTCAGTTAAGCGTAGGGAGCATCAAAGTAATATCAGCCTTCGGCAACAAAGCATCAAAGGTGGTGACGCAAGCATACGTTCCGCTGTCATTTGGGGAAGTAACCACTGATGTCGTGTGTCTTGTAATTCCAAATCTAGTTAAACCGATGCTATTAGGATCAGATTTCTTGAAGGCGTGTCGAGCTGTCATTGATTATGATCGAAGTATTGTGGCGATGACAATAGAGCAACAATGTGTTGAAATTAAATTCTTGTCGCAGGAAGAGTTGCAAATAGCCGACGGGGTGCCGACCCTTTTTCTGTCTTATGAATGCAAGGAGCCTATATGTTGTTGTGACGAGGCAGAGATCAAGTCGTTAAGGAGTTATGTAAATGATAGTTTAACAAAGAACATGAACTCTAAGGAAGCGAAACCTCAAGTGACTGAGGCTGCCGTGTACGTGGGCACAATGGAAGACAATATCACGAAAGCTACAAGACGACAGATTGAGGATCACGTTATGGCTACAGAAGGTCTAACCGGAGATCAACAAGCGGCGCTTCAAGATCTATTAATAGAATTTAGGGATATTTTCGATGAGAAGCCGGGGTTGGTCAAGAGTTATGAACACGAGCTTGAAATTACTGATGATAGACCTTGGGGACAGAAGCTTTATCCTATACCCATGCAACATAGAGAGAAAGCTGACAAGCAAATTCAAGAAATGCTTCGTTGGGGAATAATAGAGCAGAGACCAACATGCTACCTGAACCCTCTAGTATGCGTGAAGAAACCCGGAACGAATGATGTTAGAATTTGTCTTGACGCAAGGAGAGCGAATGAAGTGCTGAAAGCACAGCATGACGCCCCGCCCACTCCAATGGAGATTTTACAGAAGTTTGAAGGTAAACGCTACATTACTTGCATTGACTTGACCTCGTTTTTCCTTCAAATACCTGTCAAGGAAGAACATCAGAAGTATCTTGGATTCATATATAATAATGTTACATATTGTTACAAGAGGATGTGTTTTGGCCTGAAAACTAGCATGGCGAGTGCAGTTCGATGCTTGAAAGCTGTACTGGGTGAAGATGTTAGAGAATACTGCGACGCATATTGTGACGATATTACTGTTGCTGATGATGACTATGAAGAGCACTTGCGTCATTTGCGGATTGTTTTCAATAAGTTGAGGGATAGTGGACTAACGTTGAAGCTAAGAAAATGTAATTTCACTCAAGAGGAAGTATCGTTGTTGGGAATGAAAGTATCTTCACAGGGCATAAGAAAAGACCCAGAAAAAATGCAAACGTTGCAAGATTTCCGAAGGCCAAGAAATGTGCGGGAGCTAAAGAGTCTCCTTGGCTTTCTGAACTTCTACAGAGCATTCCAGCACGATCATGCAGAGTTGACTGTACCTTTGGTAGAACTACTGAAGAAAAATAAGAGATTTATTTGGGGATCTCGTCAGGAAGAGGCATTCGTGAGAATAAAGGAGGCATTTTTACGTGATGTGATATTGCACCAGCCGTGGCAAGATAGAGAGTACTATCTAGAATGCGATGCATGTGACAGGTCTATTTCGGCGATTTTATACCAAAGAGACGATAATGGTGAACCTCGTATAATAAGTTGCTGTAGCAGGGTTCTAAATGATTGTGAGGGCAATTACACAATTACACAGAAAGAGTTACTGAGCATTGTTTATGGCATACAAAAGAATGCATTGTACTTAACAGATACGCATTTCATAATAAGAACTGATCACAAAGCTCTGAAATTCTTGTTAAGCTGCAAACTCGCAAATGCAAAGATAACGCGCTGGATTCTTCTCTTGCAAGCTTTGGATTTCGAAATACAGTATATCAAAGGGTCGGAAAATATGGCTGATTACTTGTCAAGGTACCCTAGTGCTGTAAGAAAGGGTCCCTGTAGTGATCTGAAGGCCCCTGGAATAGTCGTGGCGGCCGTGCATTTCAACCCCCCGACAGAGCTTGTGCAATCCATGCATAGGTTGCCTAAGCTGCAGGCGGATGATCCAGTATTAGGTCATATTATAAACGAATATAGCGATAAAGGGTGTCAAGATGTAGTGAAGCAGGGGTTTCGATACACCATCAAGGATGGCATATTGTGTAGAAAGGAAGGATGCTTGCTAAAAATGTGTGTGCCCGGAAGTATTACGCGAGAAGTGATAGACTTTTACCACAAAAGAGGTCATTTTGGAGAGTGGAAAACATTCATGGCCATTTCAGAGCACTTCACATGGCGGAAAATGAGAAAACAAATCAGGCAATTTGTTTCGGAGTGTGATTTGTGCCAACGAACAAAACATCCTAATAAAGAGCTGAAAGGACCCATGCACGCAGTGTTGGCAGAGGAGCCAGGAGTTCTAATTGCCGCCGACGTCTACGGGGCCCTGCCTAAGGCAAAATACGGCTTGCAATATTGCTTGGTTCTTTGTGATGTTTTCAGTAAATATGTTGCAATCTACGCAATGCGGAAAGTTACCACCAGTGCCATACTTAACAAAGTGTTGAATGAGTTTTTACTGCTGTGCCCAAATGTACAAACAATCATAACAGACCAGGGAACTCAATTCAAGGCGCATAAATGGAAGAGGTCGCTAGCCGATAGAGGTATAGAAGCTCAGTTTGTTAGCGTAAGAAACCAGAAAGCAAACCCGGTGGAAAGAGTAATGAAGGAGTTAGGGCGCCTCTTTAGAGCTTACACGAGCCACAATCACAAGCAGTGGCCTTTGCACGTTCCAGATATTGCCAGATGCATCAACATGGCTACACATTCGAGCACAAAAGCATCTCCGTATGAAATATTTTTCAACCGGAAACCTGATCAGGAACTCGTGAAGCTGTTTCGCTTGCCTCAGCTGAACGCTTCCCCTCCATATGAGTACAAGCTTCTGAAAGTTAAAGAGAACATACAACTAGAAGCAGAGAGAAGAAAGAGAATATATGACAAACATCATACAATATCCTACAAACCTGGTGATCTAGTTCTCCGCAAGACCAACGTATCCTCGGAGGTTGCAAAAGGGGTCTTTAAGAAGTTCGCCCAGCTGTACGAAAGGCCCTTTTCGGTCAGAAATGTTGTAAGAGTTAATTCCTATCAGCTTTGGGACGTAAGAAACGACAAAGACGCCGGGGTTTATAACAGCAGTCATTTAAAGCCCTACGTCACGGCCTAGGAAACAGCCGGAGAAAGCCAAGGAGGGTGGAGGTGAGAAGAGCTGGTCATACAAGAGACCGTATTGTGCCGCTGGCATTGGAAAAAGAAAGAAAAAAAAAGAAACAAAATAAAGTTCACAATTTTAAAGAATATTAGTGTTATAATCTTGTTCATGTGTGTAATATAATGTTGTAATATCAATTTGCATATATATTTCTTATTAGTTATTATGGCGTAGTTTTATAGGTAGCAGGGGATAGGTCCCCCTAAAAAAATAATAACATAATCATTTATTAAATTACAAGGAGTACGAAATCATACTGTAGAGGGCTTGCCCTACTGTATGATTACGTAGGGGGGATGTGAGGCAACCACCAGTTTAGTATTTCTTTTTCAATAATTATATACATATTATTTTTTTTTGTATGTGTTTCGTGTGTAGTTTGCGCTCTTCTCTGGAGTATAAGTGATCCAGTCAAGGAGGACTCTGACGAGAAAGTGCGGGTAGAAATTTCGTATTTTAATTATATATATTTTTTCTTTCTTGGGTTTATATTAAATATTAATCTATTCCTATTCTCCTGGGGTATTTGGGTTATAGTTAGGGATTAGTTGAGGTCCAGTACTACCAGTGTACCCTCATATACGGTCCATAACAGATTACGGGCAGCTAGATGTGGAATTTTAACATGTAGTGTAACAAAATACGCAAGAGGGCAGCACCTCGTGTGACTGACCAAAAAGGACTCTTGTTGGACACCCCCTCTGCCGGTCAGTCCAAGAACCACCCCAGGGGGGAGAAGGGGGAAGTTTTTTTATGTTTTTTCTCTCTCTTCGAGGAGAGAGTCTACAAAAAGGAACAACAAAGATATAATATGGCGGAGTAGAAGGACATAGTAAAACAGCCTGTAGAGAGTGTGCGAGTGTGCATTGTGCAAATAGTGCGGATAAGGATTTGTTGACATGTGTAATATCGAAGCAAGGATCTTAGGAAAGGATTGGACACAGTGAAAGAATGAAGCCGCAGAAAGAAAGTGTGTAAAGAAGAGGACTGGACTAGCTTAGAAGGAGTATGCAGGTGAGAGTGCAGTGAATAAGGGCCCCAACGAAAGGCGCCGGGACTTAGTTAGTGTGTGTGCATGGGGTAAACAAAACAAATAGTAGAGGCCTCTAATAACTAAGACGGAACTGTAAATACAACAAGAAGCAAAAGTATATACTTATAATGTTCACAATCATTTAATCATATTTTTTCAACAACGCAGAAATAATAAATTCAATATTTGTATAAATATTATTGTACTAATTGTTTTTTTTGAACATCTTATTGTGCTCACGGCGGCGAGGTGGGGAAAGGGTTAACACCTACGTAAACTTTCATAAAGAGTCTCATGCCATCCCTTTCGCCTCTCCCCGTTGTGCGTCACAATTACATAACATGTCTTGCCTAACTAGGGTTGCCAGATTTCTAAAGTAAAAAAACGGGACATATAGAAATGGATATAGTTAAATGTATTTTTATAACATTTTTAAACAATACAAAATCAATTGCAGTTTAAAGCAATGTTAATGCCGAATTTTTAACATTTTGACAAAATATATTAATATTTGACTGAACACTTGGCGTCCTTTAAGATTTGATTGATTGATTTGGTGTTTTAAGTCCACTTTATTCACAGTAAGGCTAATCGGGACTAGACCTACAGTTTAAAGTGGGATCCGAACCACTATGTGCCTCCACCGGGTATCGAACCCGGTACCCCTTGATTACAAGGGCGTCCATTACAAGGACCTTTGTTTAGAATAATCACTACTATAAGAACATTTTCTTTTTGGCATAAAAGAAAATTTTCTACATCACCTAACCCTGAATATTATCCACCCCACTCTGATTCCATTGACCAAGAAATGAAACAAGTGATAGCTGTACTGTAGAACCAGAACTGCCTTTTCCAGTCGTGAGTCGCTTCTTATTCGGCATATCGACAATCGACAATGAGCAGTTCTTAATATGAGGATTGAGTGGTAAATG
This sequence comes from Lepisma saccharinum, assembly GCF_977018435.1. Taxonomy (NCBI): domain Eukaryota; kingdom Metazoa; phylum Arthropoda; class Insecta; order Zygentoma; family Lepismatidae; genus Lepisma; species Lepisma saccharinum. Next base: position 61,516,807 of record NC_139235.1, on the reverse strand, counting down.
GTAATTGGTATCCAATTAGGTTAGTTATAAATTGTTATGAATTTCTTGTTGTATAAAATGTTTTTGAAATTTGAATTCGTCTTTTCTTTATCTAAATACGGACAAATGGGCGTCCCGAGAACATTTTCCTGGACACCGGGACATTTCTTTAATGAATGGGACAATCCCGTATATACGGGACGTCTGGCAACCCCATGCCTAACCTACTCATGCATATCTAATAGCAGGAAGAACCCAAAATTAACCCACCTAACCTATTCAAATGTTTATTTCTGCTACTACACGTATACGTGGGTAGGTTAGTTAGATCAGGTTTGATACTGTTAGCATATATCACCCAGTTACTATAGCTGTAGCCAGCCGCTCGTGTCTGCAATACCCTAAGTATTCAAATATTGTTTACGCAAAGCCAAGGTTATACCTTGTCTGTACTACAGATTTTTCAGCGAGCACGATGACCTATCACACCAAATAGCCATTTTCTCAAACCAAACACATTTTAGAATGTTCTTGTATAATAATTAGCCGTCCTCCGTGGTGTAGAGGGTAGCACAGCACCAGGGATCCCGGGTTCGCATCCCGGCGTAAGCATGGATGTTCTTTTTGAGTGTTTTTTCAATTTCCATCATTTTATCATTTATCAAAATCTTTGTGAATATCCAAAAGTGGCAGATACGCGAAGTACAGGGTATCCGAAAAGGTACTTTACAACTTCAATGTCATATAACGAGACTTGTAATTCACTTAGAGAAACAAAGTAAGTTTTATGTGATGCGCCAACTCAAAAAGTTTTGTTCTGTTAGGTAGTGAATAACTTCTTGTCTTTCCAGGTGGCAGGAGAAACATAATTTGAGAAATGGAGTCTGCACAGGAAAAGGCGCAGGTGTGGCTTGGTTTATTGAAACCAAGTAAGTCACCCAACTGAAGGCGCTTTCGGAATACCCTGTGTACTGTCGTGCGAGGGATTTGCAGCTCCTGTGATGCCTTCCGAATAGACTCCTGCGGTGAACGCTGGAAAGCCTGTCGAATTCTTTCCGTATCTTCTTCACTTGTTCTTGGCCTGCCTACATGGTTTCTCAAATCCACTCTGCCTGTCTGCATGAACTTGCTGTACCATTTTCTTATGGATGGCCGAGAGGGTGGTGGTTTCCCGTATCGCGTTCTCAAATTTCTCTGGATTTGCGTGTCTGACTTGGTTTCAATAAATCAAGACAAACACTGCGCCTTTTCCTGTGCAGACTCCATTTCTCAAATTATGTTTCTCCTGCCACCTGGAAAGACAAGGAAGTTATTCACTACCTAACAGAACAAAACTTTTTGAGTTGGCGCATCACATAAAACTTACTTTGTTTCTCTAAGTGAATTACAAGTCTCGTTATATGACATTGAAGTTGTAAAGTATATTTTGGGACACCCTGTAAAATAAACCAACTAAATCAAACAGTTAATTGTATAAGATTTAGTATGAGTTACTTTTGCAAGTCTAATATTACTCTATGTTGTAGCTTCTTTTATTCTGCTAGTCCATTCCAAGGTAAAAGGGTTAAATGCTGTACTTGGGATCTGTGGTGTACGCAGGATCTTTTTTCGGAGGGGACTGGAATTGTAAAGGCGGATATTACATATCAGCTTTCTGTTAAGGGGCTGGATACAGTATAAAATATTTCATAATCACCTTTTTAACAATCGCTTTAAAAGTTGTTCAAAGACAAAAATGGTAAAACGGGCTTATTTTAAGGGAAGTTTGCACTTACAACCTTGTTTTTTCCCGATTTATTCATTCCTTTCATTTGAAAATTTTGATTTTCTCAAAATTTCGTGAAGGGCTTCAGCGCCATCAGCCACTCTCTGCGTACGCCAGTGTTTGGGAGTTGTTAAATGAACAGACTATATCCAGTACTGTACCTGGCGTCCAGAATTAAAGTTACCCAACTCAGAGCCCACTGTAGCTTGTTTGAGGCATCTGAAATTTGGTGAATCCACTATGCAGACCATGGGGAAGAGGATGGCGATAAAAAAATAGTTCAATTTTCCGCCACCAGGTTGAAATATGGCGCTGTACTTCCATGACAGGTTGTATTAATGACGTAAACTGCTCCAATTGGTTTTGGATTTGCCTTTAACTTGCAATCTTGCAATAAACGAGAGATTATTTTCTCTCAACTTTAAGTCACTAACAAATGTCTTTCTAATTAATAACTGAGCTAAATCACTTAACGTGATTATTTCTACAACCCATCATGGAAGTACATCGCCACATTTCAACCTGGTGGCACAAAAATATAACTATTTTCTTTTTTATCGCCATCCTCTTTTAAGATGCCTCAAACAGGCTGCAGAGGGCTCTGAGTTGGTAACTTTAATTCTGGCCACCCGGTATATAATTATTTCAAGTGAGTAATGGATTTCATGTATGGAAACGTCCGCGAATTCCATAGCTATGGAATTGATACTCTGCTGGTATTTTGTCCAGTAAATTATGCAAAGTAACAAAACATTTGAACGCATGCCTGGGCGGTATGTCATGTATAATAACAGGAAGCGTGCAATTACATGACAATTTGTAGCGTAATTAGCTTTCAAATTCAGGTAAACAATGCTTTGCGGACAATTGTTGCCAGTGGTAGCGGAGGATTCCACCCGCTTCAATAAAAGCCTTTTGATTTAATAGGATTTCCCCTACACTGCGGTTGATGTGATCTTTCTGATTTTCGACACTGGCGCCGCTCTGGCGGCTACGTGTCGAACTTCATTGGGAAAAACAATAGAAAGCTAATGTAAGCATATGGCGGATTCGATTACGGGTTGATTTCTAATTAGTTTGGTTGAACGGGGTAAACTTTTGTCTGTGGAAGCACTCCGTTTAATCGGAGTTCTGCTCTGTAGGCGGGGAATTGTTTATCCAGCTCTTTGATGTCAAAATACTGATCAGAAAAGCTGAAAAATATGTCAACGGTCAGTTTCTTTGAAACACCCAGAGGCAAAGGCAAATTCTTTGTAGAGTAATAGACCATTCAAAGCAGGTGCGTGCTCAGGAACGGGTCAATGGAGGCCATGCCCCACGACGATCTATGAAATATTTAAATGCGAACCTGTAAAAAGTTACGAAAATAACACTGACGATTTTTCAAATTTCGAGTTCGTCCTTGCATAAATGAATGGGTTTGTTGTGGAGAGAGGCAGGCTCCAGAAGTCTGCAGTCTGCTACGTATATGGGGTAGTTTTAGTTTTATAACCATTGTTGCAAGGCTACCAGATGTACCCGATTGCTAATATGTATTATTTAATTTATAAATATTTTTTCTGAACATTGAATTATCATGGCTGTTTAGTAACGCTAGTACTGAGGTAACTGATCACATAAGGTAACGGATCTACATTTCGGTTACCTTTTTTGGCCCACCCTGTACAAGAAAATAAAAGGAAATTTGAAAACATTATTAATTTGAGGAACACAGTTGGCCACTATTAGAACACTTCTGATAATTGAATGTAAATAATAAGCACTAAGCTGTACCCCGTGCTACAGCCTTTGTCTGTAAGCGACTGTGGTGATTATTGTTGAGTCTTCGGGGGGGCGGTATACATGAGTTTTTTTTTGTTACTTTGGCCCATAATGTATCAACTCTACAATTGTACCGACCACCGTACAGTAGTTATCACAGCGCACTATAACGTCGGGAGTCTCAGGTTCGAATCCCGGCATGGGTGTTCTTTGTAATTGTGTTCCTTCTTCAATTTCATCATATCGTCACATATACTCATCGTCACGATTAGACAAACTTGACAGAAAAGCAACGTAAAATAATATAATTCAATCAACCCCACAAATTTTAGGGTCTGGCCACTCCCTAAAAAAAACCTTGGTACGGGCATGATGCAAAGTAGGGATGGCCAGATCCCGATCCTCGCGGATCCGAAAACCGGATCCGGTTGGTTCCGGATCCTTAGGATCCGGATCTTCAAATTTTTCGGATCCGGATCCGTTTTGCCATCCCACATGAGCGCTTCTTTGGAAAGTAAGAATGTATTTATAACATATTGTTACCTGCTAATGTACATATAATAGACATATATATATAGTGTGTGTGTGTGTGCAATGAAACTTGGCAGGTGAATAGAGGGGCCCAAAGGAAGAAGTACGTGTTTTTGTGTTTCAGCTAAAAAAAACGGTTTTAGGGGGCAAAAACTTATGTCAAGATGAAGACAAATTGACGCGGGGATCTGACCCCTGTGTGCCACTCCGATTTCCATGAAATTTAGCATGTGTTTGGAGGAGCCCAAAGGAAGAATTACGTGTTTTTGTGTTTCAGCTAAAAAACTGTTTTAGGGGCATCCCCCCCACAAATGTCAAGATGAGGAGAAATTGAAGTGGGGATCTGAACCCGAAACCACGTAAATATGGCATAGGAAGAAACAGGGGGCATAGAGCCCCTCTATAGACCTGCCAAATTTCATGGGAATCGGAGGGGGACACAGGGGTCAGATCCCCACGTCAATTTGTCCTCATCTTGACATTCGAGGCGGGTTTTGCCCCCTAAAACAGTTTTTTTTTAGCTGAAACAAACAAACACGTATTTCTTCCTTTGGGCCCCTCTATGCACCTGCGAATTTTCATGAAAATCTGAGGGGGACACAGGAGTCAAATGCCCACTTAAATTTGTCCTCATTTTGACATTTGAGGGGGGTTTGTCCCCTAAAACCGTTTTTTAGCTGAAACAAAAAAAAACAACATGTATTTCTTCCTTTGGGCCCCACCATACACCTGCCAAGTTTCATGGAAATCGGAGGGGGACGCTTAGATAACCTCCCTTCTTAGTCTTACACTTTGTAATTATGTAACACTGCATATATTATAATGTTTTATTTTAATTTTTAAAACTGTAACTGTAGAACAATTGTATAATTTTTGTATAACATTTCTATCTTGTTAAATGCGTTAAAGGTTTCATCCTGGAATGGAATGTCTCACATTTATGTGTGTTTGCATTTCCAATACATTCGAATGAATACATATTCGTTTCAATGGCATTTACAGAATCACCTCTGACATTTTATGTTAAACAAGTAAGATTATTTTTGTGCACGAGTGTGTTAGCCGATGCGTAGCAAAGTATTTTAGGAACAACACTTCAAAAAAAATCTTCAAGGACTAACTAATGAAAAATTTATTTGTAATCGAAGATCATAATACCTTTTAAGGTGTGGTAATATTATAATGGGATTGAGATACCAAACTCTCGGATCCGGAACTTTTGGTTCCGGATCCGTTTAGCCATCCCTAATGCAAAGGAACCCTCGACTGTTCATCCAGTTATCAGTATTTCAGAAACTCTCAGAGCTATAAAGATAAATTTTGGTGGACAATCGCAGCTCATCACAGCAGAAATTGATTCAGTCCTAGCTGCGAAAGAGAACAACCAATCAAAATTGTTTAAAATATTCTCTAGGGCTATCGAGCAGGTGAGTTGTGGAAAGGATTCCAAGCTTTCCAGAGCTAACTTCACTCTCATCTTCAGTGAAGAAGTGAAAGCTTCAAGACTTACTTCAATCAAAATTGATCTGTCGATATCTTGAAAGAAAACTATACTCTATCCAGAGAATGTCTGGAGATAGGAAGGAGAGAAAGCGAGTGAACGGAGCGAAGCAGTACACTGTTACGTGCCAGGATAGTTCAGCACGTGTAAATAGTTACGGGAGTTACAAATAGATGGCAGCACTAGGCCGAATACGGAAGAATAAACTTGCTGCTTATCAAACTGTCTATAGAAATGTGAAACTAGAGGAAGGTGATAGTTAGTAATAATCGATAACATATGAAAGGAAAGAATGAATAGAATAATAGATGTGTATTACAATATTACAACATAAATTAAAGTTCTCGTATGTAAATATATAGGAAATTGTAAGGGTAAATATGCGATAACGCCCGGACACCTTTAACTCATTTATTTCCTTAATTTTACCACTGATACTTACCTTTTCTGCATTGCGGAACATTCTTTAAGGTGAAGTTATGCCCTTTTCCATAGAATAGTGTCAACTTTTCATATTACGAGTGATTATTTCTCTTCCTTGTTCCGCTGGGTAACAGACAATATGGCATGCACTCGTCATGGATCATCGCGCCGTGCTTGTGTTTTGTCGTTTTGGAGTGGGTATGCAGTGTTTCAACCTTCTTAACCGAAAAATACCTACTTTAGTGTTCATTATGTCATCACAAACCACTGACGGATAGTCCCAAAAAACATTCACGATAGCCCCACAAACCATTGCCGGATAGCCCCAAAAATCATTCACGATAGCCCCAAAACCCATTAACGTTAGCCCCAAAAACCATTCACGATAGCCCCAAAAACCATTTCCGGCAAGGTTAGGTTAGGTTGGGTTAGGTTAGGTAAGCATAGTTAAAAAGAAGAAAACAAAATTCTAAAAAAATGAACGTTTGGAAACACTGACGAGACCGTGTGACTTTCGACGCTCTCGCTATCTGCACGCACACAATGGAAACAACGGCATAATATGGCAGGCAATGCAAGTTTCTTACGTAGAAAGTGATTCATTCTTATTCGGCAGCATTCAAATACGAAGTTTTTAGTTTTCCGTGAAAGAAAATACCTCCAAGAACGTCCAGAATGCTAAAGAAACTCATTTCAGTAAGTACTTTCTCCTGTAAATTTGAAGAAATCCGTCCTTGCGATATCGCATATTTACTATTGTAAGAAGTAGAAAGGCTGATATAAATTTGTGTCTCCTAACAGACCTCAGCTAGTTCATCCGTTGCACTGATTTTACAGTTTTTGTTAATAGAAAGTATAGTTGATGGTGCGTTCCAGCCGACGCTGGAAAGTTAGTTCAGTGGAACCCAGGTGCCAAAGATTAGGGGAATCCATAACTTTGAAAGCAACGTCGCCAGTTTTGCTCATAGACATATTAGGACTTTATTGTGATGCAGAATACGAAAGAGGTCAAAAAATAGACCTAAATACAGACTATAGTCTTTGGAGTTAAATGAAACCAGGAACGGTATATGTGAGGGCTTGACAATAAGTAGTTCAAAGGATCCTCGTGTATATATTCAACAACTTCAAGTCCAGTCTACCCCATTGAAGGAAGGAAGTTCAATCCGTCCGGAGAAGGAAGAATCAATGAATATGAATAATTAGCAAAGTGAAATAAAATAGATAATATAGTGAGACGAATATTTCACATTATTGAATATTTCGAGGATTATGGACATATAACTATATAGAAAGAAAGTGATATATATATATATATATATATATATATATATACTCATATAGAAAAGGATAATGTTAATTTAACTCTGTACTGTAAAGGAAATTATAGAATACAATCTGCTTGTTATCTCCATTGGAAGATCCTTCCTGTTTTGATTCACAATTCCAAAAAGGAACCCATAACCCATGAGATATATCAGCAAGAAGGATTTGCACTCACAAAGAGAGTTAGCAACACGCTGCAGCAAAGGCTGGTAACTGCAGTCGTTTCTCCCCTCCACGCAATCCCGTTCCATCGAGTATTTATTGGTCGAGCACTCTCGAGTCAGTGCTTGCGCAGAGACTTGTTTTCGTTCGCGCTCCAGAGATTCCTGGACAGAGCATAGCCATCATAAACATTCGAAATTTTCTAGAATTGAAGACCTATCAAATGCTAATTGAAAGGGATATAAACTATTTCAATTTCCAAGCCTGTCTGGCTGACAGTAAAATAACCCAATATCAAGGCCCCGAAACGCAGTGTGAATCATTCCACTTTCGTAGAGTGTTCACCTATAGAGAGCGCTTACTCCGAATAACGATCTGTTGGAAATTGTACTTGCCTCTTTAAATCTCAACCGCACGAAGATAGCCGGAAAGACACGAGAGCACATTCCGAGGCGTCACGAATGGGAACAAAATATTATCTGGAAATATTTTGATATCTGGCATGGAAATTCCACAACGCCGCTTCTACAAGATTTGGCCCGGTTGAGAACTCCTTACAGAGCAATAAGCTTTATGCATCATACTGTTTTCTTGTTGTGTTTCCTCTCACATTTATTCTGAAAAATAGTTGCTTATCGCATAAACACTTGTTCCTACTTATTTTGTCCATTTTCCCTGGTAGTACGCAACCGGCTGTGTGGATGAGCTCGTTAAATGGTTCGACTTCCCATCTTGACACCAAAGTTTCCGGTTTCGAATTCCGGCCTGGACATGGTTGTTCTCTGAGAGTGCCCCTTCATCAATTTCATCATGACATCACTCATCCTCATCTTCGCGATTAGCCAAAAGTGACAGAATAGCGAAATAGAGAAACAACGAATCAATCATTACACTAAAATGCATAAATTGAGATCAGTCAATCTTCATTTCATGCATTTAGTGTTCTGTGCGTGAGATGTAGACCCACAATAAGAATAATGTATTTCTTACAATTTGGAAAGTACATACAAATGCCAATTTCTTAGTGTTTTAAATTTCAAAGTTTAATACAATTTAAAGTGTATATTTCTAACACCGTGATAGTGTCTTTAACTCCACCATAATTTTACCTGAAGTTTTACGGCTTTAGTGCGGTTTCAGATTAGCATATCCTGATTGTTTTATTATTAAAAAGTCTGCTTCTTAATTTAAATGCCTGTTTTGTTTTTGAAGTACTATCTTAAAGGCTTTTAGTGCATTTTCATGTCTCCAATGTTAATAATAATAATAAATACTTTATTTCCGTCCATGGGTATGAATAACATGATACAATGCTAAAATTAGAAAATGAGAAAAATTGCAATGCAATACAATTAAAATACAATAAAAAAGAAAATTGCAAGACAAAAATAGGCTACAAATAATCATTAGGGTTATACAGTTCTATGTCTATTAAGTACAATTACATTATTTATACAAAACCAGATCACAATGCTAGTAGTGTAAACCTATTGGTTCTAAGTAACCCTTGTAGGTATGCCTAGTATTTAACCTCCGTTGTGACATATTTTGATAATTTTGATGATTTTTTAATTGATTTTATTGCGTTCGACGATGTTCTAGCCCTATTTTTTGCTCAATCTTATTTTTGGAGCCTCACCTTTGTAGGTATGCCATGATCTTACGTGATATAACTTAACCTATTCACTTTTCCACAGCCTTTTACAGGTTAAAATAACCTACAAAGTGTAAAATGGTTGCTTCTATGTTATCCTTGTAGGTGGGCCTAGTATTTAACCTCAGTTGTGACATATTTTGATGATTTTGATGATTTTTTATGGATTTTTATAGCATTTGACGATGTTCTAGCCCTATTTTTTGCTCAATCTTATTTTGGGACCTTATTTTTGTAGGTGGGGCCCTCAACGTAAACGTCTACGATGTATTTGGGGGCCTTATTATTTTTTGTAGGTGGGGGCCCTCAGCGTAAACGGCTACGATGTATTTTTTATGATGTGTGAGCCCCCCTTTTCACGATGTATGTCGTGGCCTTTTTACAATGGGTTCAATGCCCCCCACTACTTTTGGAGGGGCCACAGTGGGGGGCTCGCAGTGTTGCCAACTTTCTCCACAAAAATTTCACCATATGAAATTTAACCTACAAATAGAAGTTGGCATTACTCAGTATTGCCATAAATTTCTATAGTATAGTGATTTTTTTATGTGTGAAGAATGTTTGGATCTAAGGTCAGTGTAATTTTTATAGAATTATCCAATTCTTTTTCTTGTATCTAAAACTGTCCAGTCACTCTTTCATTCTTGACATCATACACAAAGGTTTTCTCTGCAATAAGAATGACGCTGCATAGAGTATCGGCAGGCAAGGCGTCATGGAACTCGCACACAATTTTGATGTTGGTACGATCGTTAACAACCACCTGCTTTCTCTTCGACGTGTTAATGACGAACATTGGTCTGCGAGCTATGAACACTTTGGGGTTGTAGTACACGTCCACATTGCCGGAGGTCACTCTCTTGTAAGCTGTGTATGCCTCGTACAGTTTCAGGTAGTCGTTGTTTGCAATGTTCAGGTTGTAGTTCTCACGCGGGAATATCTCGTTCCTGCCATTTTTGAGGTAGATGTCCTTGATCTTACAGTTGTCGAACTGGCTCGAATCTTTTTCTTGGTTGTTGTCCTCCCTTGTCTGGAAGAGCACGACCACAAACTCTGGCATATCGTACCGGATGCTGTTAAACTGTGTGGTCACGTCAAATTCAAAATGGTTGCCGGAAGCAGGTTTCTGCACGCACTGGTAACCGTAAAATTGGATGGGTACTTGGGGATTCTTCAAAATTTCTGCTTTGTACTTGAGAGCGTAGTTAGTTTCGTATTCCACTACGGGCATGCGCAGCTCCATGGACTGGATGATGCACTTGGCAGGATCGGGTAGTGTGTTGGGAAGTGCTGAACCGTCTGCACTCAAGGTGCTGTAACGCATCAGCGCATCGTTGTCGTTGGCGCTTCTGCGAAAAGTGATGCGCAAACCACCCTTCCACATAATTTCTGTGTAGTCGGAGAAGAAGCCAGGAAGCAGACGCATGGGAAACAGTACTGTGTGACTTTGAGTTTTGATTTTTGTACCTGCTTCGAATCCCCCGGCCTGGTAGTATGCTGCATCGGTCTTGGAGAGTTTCAGTGTTCCCAAAGCTGTAGAGGTAATCCCGGGGTAGTCAACCCTATCGATGACGGTGCCATGCTTTCTAACTTCCACTTGCGAGAACAGTTACGGCACAACATTATCTACAAGTCTTACATTTGCATTGGCAAGGAATGCTTCGCCGTTGTCTCTCTTCACAACATCAAACTTGAAATACAAATCAGCTCTGTGAGGGTGAATGAACCCGTCCCCGACGACCACATCGTATTCTATCTCTCGATTCGCTTCATTGAGGTTGGTAAACGTGCGACGATCGGGTGGGAAGGACTGCAACTCGTAACGTATTTGCTCCATAATGGTTATTTATTATATTTTAATCTCCACGACGGCAGTGATCGTGGCTCCTGCAAAATCAACCACCTCTCCCTTTTTGTTGATAATAGCCAAATCTATGTTGTCTATGCGATTACGAGATACAGGAAGGTATATCGGTGGGGAGGGTGTGTAGATAATTGACTCCATGAACTCAGAGTTTGGTTTGAACGTAACGATAATACCTGTCTGCTTGTGACTCCCTGGGATGCCGTCCGAGGATTTGGGGATCATACCTTCTGCCACATTGCGATGTATTTTCAGAGTCACGATGGCTAGAAATTTAGGAATGTTAGCACCGATGTGCTTGATGCCAGGTTCGAGCTTTGTGTTGTTCTCGAATCCCAAAAGCTCTCCGATGGTACCCAGGTCTACGGTTTCCGTGGCAGACACCAGTTCCACCCTGTGAGTTAAAGAATTTTGAGACAGCAGTACACTTCTTGGCAACTGAGCCTGCAAGGTAGACAGATTGTACTGGCCAGGGGTGATGCTGATTTTTTCGCTGCCAATTTTGATGGTATTGTTGTGTACCGTCACATTAGGTATCAGGTACATGCTGTAGAATGCACGAAGAGCAATATATTTAGGATAGATGATATCGTCATGCAATACGAGTTTCAGAAGCGAAGTCTCGCTTGTGAGATGGAATACTCCCATAGTGCTTCAGGTGCTACAATGCTTTCTGGAAATCCTCGATTGTTGGGTTATTTAATTGCGAGAGGGAGACAAGCATGGAAACGCAGAGATGTCCACAGTTCACATCGCTGAAAACCTGGATGCGTTCGTCATTGTAGTAGAGGTTGACAACACTGAGATACTTTACCAACCCAGCAGGTGGCATGCCTCCGAATGAATCGAAAACAAATGCTTTGTTGTTGTTGGCTTTGAGGTAGCATATCCAATGTGTACCAGGATTTTCGTAACTGTCTAGGTTAACCACACCACACTCTTCTTTCTTCACAACAGAGGGTAGAGAATCAGACATGAAAACGCCCCTGCAGTGCTTGATCCACAAAGATTCGATCAAAGATTCAATATCAAAGTTGGACAGGGGCTCTTCTTTTTTTAACTTTTTCAAAGCTTCGAGGTTGTTCTTTCGCTCTTTGGTCACACCTTTCTTCTTCTCCATAGCCAAGTTGTGGCGTTTCTGCTCTTCTAACTCAGCCTTGTTCTTTTTTGCATCGATGACGGTCTTGGCAATGGCGGCACTGCCTCCTGCCGAGCTGCCTACAGCACCCAAAGCTGCCAAGATATGAATATGAAACCTCCAGTCTTCTGCTGCTTCCGCGAACCTTGTGACCTCCTCAACTGAGGAATGCTGAGCAGCAATTTCATTCCATGACCTTTTCCCAAGCAGGAATGTTTCTTCTCGCGCTGCTTTTTGGTGAGCATTCCATCTAATGTTCCGAGAGACTTGATGTTTGCTTAGGGTATGTGGTAAACGACACCTTTGGGCTTCATGGTGATTGTATGTTATTTATATATCGTGAGAGGGTAAGAAAAAAATTCTGCTTTGCCTCATGCAATGAAGTGATGGTAGGTCTGTTATACAAGTTGCTTTTTTTTCACAAGGGTTATTTAGTTACAATCCCCACCCTAATTTTTGTTTTGTGTTCATGGCGATGGTCGTTCCCAATGCGGCAACCCGTTCACCTAGCTAGGTATCTCTGCTGACGATTCTCCCGAAAGCCGCATGCTCCAACTTTCTGTCAGCATCATGACGTGAGTCAAGATCGCTGTGAGCATTGTAGGCAATGTCGTGGTCCTTGCATGCTGCGTCCAGTGGGTTCACTCCCTTGTCTCCTCTTTCCAGTCGCTGTTCGAGTTTCGTACCCGGACCGCAGTACTGGTAACCTGGCAGATGCATCTCGAAGGGTAGCTTGTTGATAATATCGTTCACCAAACCTTGACCCTCGGCTACATTCCAGAATTTGGGAGGCAGGGTGTTGATCATTTTGATATGGTAACCTATACCTTTGTTGTCGTTGACAATGAAGTTAGTAAGCTTGGTGCTAATCATGTCCATGATGCCCACCTTCTCGTTGTGGAAGTTGCGATTGCCTGCATTTTCTTCGCCTGCGATAACCAGCAATCGATCTACAAGCTTTCTTACGTCTACCCAAACAAACTCCTTGGGCAAGGTGTTGTAGAGTTTGACACCGCTGCCAGTCTTGAGCTGGGTCCATATTGGCTTGATGAGGTTCCTGTACTTTTCGCCGCTGCTAGATTTCACGCGATTCTGTGTTGCATCGTTGTTTTGATACAGTGCGTCCGTCATGATCAAAATTTCTGTGTAACTTTGGTAATCCCCGTCTGTATAATCTTTAGGTTGCTTCTTAGTGATAAGTTCCCACAGTCCCACCGTGCCAGGATACCTGGTCCAGCTGTTCTTCTCGCCCAAATTAACTCTTACATCGTCGCCCTGGAACGTGACTTTTGATTTTCCAATCTTCCAAACCACACCCTCGTTATGTTCCATGGTCGGGTACAATCCGAATACCTCGTCTTTTTCGAATTTCCCGGTGCTTAGGTAATCCCTCGAAAACGGACCCAACTCGACTAGCTTGTCCGAAGAGGTACTGCCTAGGGCCTGACGTCTCGGAGCCGGAGCAAATTCGAACGGAGTAGTGTGAATGCTGGATATCGGTGAAGGTATGGTATAATTTCGAGCAGTAAGTGGCACAAGCTCGTTGATTAACTCTTTGTTTTGCTCGGTGACATTTTTGATTTCTTTTCCAAGTCCACTGATGGCATTGACGATAGGTTGGTCCTGATGCTTTTACTCTTCGTAAATTCCACGATTCTCGGATTTCCAACCCTTAAACCGTTTTGCCAGGTAGCTAAGCAGCTTCAGGTTGTCGTCTGCAAGTTTGCGTTTCATTTTTTTTGTATGTAGTTATTGATAATAGGTCAAGACGTTTCTTGTAACGTTGCAACGTTTAGAAAATTATTAATTTTGTTTCTATATCTTCCGTTATTGGGTTTCCTCGTCATGTCTATTGTGACAAATCCGAAATCATCTTGATTCCAGCATGAAGAGCAAAATTTGGAAAACTGATTGTAGTTTATGTCCCCACCTACATAATCATCGTAAGCGTGTTTTAAATTGGTGTAGTCTTGACGAAACAAACAAATGAAATTAGCATTGTCTCGGAGTAGCTGCTTGGGGATTTTGGAAAAAGTCTGAGCAAGGTAGAAGCAGTCCATGCCTCTGTGCCGACCCTCAGTAAAAAAAATTGCGAATTTCGTTCTGGTTCTCCAGGAGCACATCGTCAAAAACCACCACCGAATTTTCGAGACAGCAGTCTAGTGGTATCACTTCAGATGCAAATATAGCTATGCCTAGTCCCTCGTACAGTTTCGACAGCTGGCGATACTTCGGTTGCTCCAAAGTTTTGGAGAAAACATACAGGTTCCTGTTGGGTGCAAGAAGAAAATTATCAAAAAGTAACGTTGTTTTTCCACATCCAGAAGGTCCAACAATGAGGCAGCGAATGTTGTCGGGTAGAAGCTCGCCATTTTTCCTATCCTGACGTTCCGATGGCAGTCGCCGTACCACATCCCAAGCACCTGTTACACAATCACCTCGTTTGCGTCTATCCAACTTTTTTCCTCGAGTCCCAGCCATTTCACAAACAGTTTGTCACCTTTTCTACGTAATACTTTTTCAATAAGATATGTGTCGGGGTATTTTGTTTTAGAAAGTTCCTCTTCGTAAAATCTTCCTTTCAGAATGTCGTCGCGATTATCTTTTATTATATACGAGTAGAGATAGTTGATACGTTCTACTCCATACTTGGTACGAGGCCTATTATTTTTATTAATTTAAGCACAATAGAAAACCTATTTTGACGATGTTTTGTCGATTTTATACTATAGCAACTCTGTGATTTTTCACCTCGTACTTGGTACGAGTGGTAGGAAGTCTATTATTTTTATTAACTTAACCAGAATGGAAAACCTATTTTGATGATATTTTTGTTGATTTTATACTATTGTAAATCTCTGTTTTTTCTTCGTAGGAATGTCATAATTTCTTACGAGTTAAAGTACACCTACACACATCTACACCCACCCACACTCACCCACACCTACAGCTATTTACTTCCGGTCCACTTCCGGTCTACTTCCGGTCCACTTCCGGTTTACTTCCTGTCTACTTCCGGTCTACTTGACACATACTTGTGAGTTTTCCAGTTGTTTTTTTTAAGTATACACCCACGCACACCCACGCCCACCCACACAAATTTACTTCTGGTCTACTTCTGGTCTACTTGGTTGGTTAAGACGTAATGTAATGACGTGGTGTCTTCTGATTGGTTGGATTATGACGTAATGCGATGACGTGTTGTTTTCTGATTGGCTCACTGTTTCTGATGTTTTCAACGCGGTCCGTGCTTAGCTTATTTAAATGCGAAAGCATTACAGGTCAGTCAGTATCGTGAGAGTGTTTGAAGAGTGCGGACGTATTGTTGCAGTGCTGCTCATAATTTTTTTCATGTGCTAAGCACAGGGTGATATTTTTTTAATATATGTGCTTATTAATTTGTTATACTTAGTACAAATATATATTTTATATATAATAAAAAAATAGCTAATATAAAATAAAACGTCATGAATATTTTTGGGCTTAAAAAGCAACAACATAATCAGCCTGTAGGGAGAATTTCAGTAAACATGGATGTATTTAGAGAAATTTATCATCAATTGAAAGGGTTACTTCTTGTTAACTTGAATAGTATTTGGTCTCATGTTGACGAGGATACTGGATAGCACTTATTTGTATTTAATAATAACTTATCATCATATAAGTTACCTGTTAGTGGGAAAATTCAAATAAACGTTTCACCACCAAATGCGGCAGTTTTGCACATAAGTCGAAATTTGTATAGAATTAAACATAGTACATTACTTCCTGATACGTCGTTTGATGTGGAAGCTGGTGAATTTTTGTATGCTGAGATAATTGAAGAGTATGATAAATTGATTCCTCTGTTTATCGAAATAAGAATAATCTATCCTCTTATTAATATATAAAATACCTAAAAACAAAAAAAACTATGGATATATTTGGTAATAGAAGGCGACAGGGGATTCCAGATAATTCAAACGAGATTGCTAGTTTAGATGCACGTCTAAAGAAACTGAAATCAGATTTACTCATATTACAGAATTCGCTAACTCTAAATTTTCAAGCAGAGATTACAAATCTTCAAACTCAACTGATTGATCCTATAGTAAAAATTGATGGAGAACTCAAATCTTTGCTTGAGAAATATACTAATTTAGCTTCAAAAGATAATCTTCAGAACTTAGAAGAGAATATTTCCAACTTGAAAAAAGAACTTGATAAATTTAGACAAATCCAGAGAACGAATACCGAACAGCTGAAACAGCAATTAAATGACCAGGCAAATAGTATTCGTACTGAACTGCAAACCATCATCCAGAATATCAAAACTCAAGAAGAATATGAGCAAATAGATGCTAGTATTGCTAAATTGCAAGAACAGTTTCAATCTTTCGAAGTTCCTACATTGCAAAGTATCAAATCTGAATTACAGACAGATGAACTGCATACAGCTATAACAGAAGTTCAATCGAAACTGCAGATATTGGAAGATTTTATCAATAATTTACCTTCATCTTCTGAATTAAATGCTATTGCTCGGAGCGTTGCCGGCATCAAATTGCAGTTGGAGACTTATGAAGATTTTGGGAAGATACAAGGTACCATAGCTCACATAGAAGATACTATGGCAACTATGAGAAATGAGCTAACAAGTGTACAGGAAACTCTGGAATCGAAACTGCCTGGCATTACTGATATTCTAGCTATAGTTCAACAGCAAGTTACTAAGCTTGAAAGCTTGAATACTGAATCAGAATTATCGCATTTCCATCATCTTATTGACGACATTCAGAGTAAATTAGAGACACTGCAACAGTCTACACCTACGCAGGATGACATAACGCAACTGCAAGATATTTTGAAAAATGCAGCTGATGCAACAGAACTCGATGCTATAAAATTAACTCTTACCACACTTCAGAATACTGTAGCTGCTTTGCCTACTTCTCAGGAAATCAGAGCTATGAGGAGAGCAGTACATCGAATTTTAAAATCTGAGGATATCAAAAACATTCAAGCAGAAATTGCGCAAATCAGAGAAACTGTTGCTACTCTCCACAACAATCAAATAATTAACGAACTACATGCATTATTTACAGAACTCAGAAGTCAAGTACACGATCTTGCTACCCAGAGTTCTAAATTGAAACTTGTAGAAAATTTACAGGAGATTATTTCTAATATTACGTTACAAATTACTACTCTTGATGCAAGTCAAGAATCTGCTTTATCAGGTTTTGCTACTCAACTTCACGATCTCAAAGAGGAATATAAACAACTGTATGTTGATGTAAAAATAAAAACCTAGCTACGATGAGTTGGTTCGTACTATCAACGAACACTTGGAACCGATATTAAGCAGACTAAATGACGTAGATACTCGTCAATTTTATTCTATCAAAATTGTTAGGTTACAAAGTATTCCAAATGCTCGAGGGCACTGGACGTACGCCAATGTTGGCAATGTTTACAAATTATATCCGTACACTCAGGTACATGAATTTTTTGTTGATGGTAGTTTACGATTTCTGAAGTTTAGTTTTCTAAAACATGGAAAACATATTGAAGTTTCTCAGTTTACTATAGTGCGAAAAGATGGTATACGCAAGGCAGTTCAAATACCTATTGCATACTGGGATGAGTCTACCAATAAATATAAAGTACATGACGAGGAACAATTATCAGTTTTTGATATTGAAATTGGTGACAAGCTAGTATTTGACATAAAGCGGTTATACCCTGAGGACAATCCATTTTATGCGATATTCTCACTTCGAACTCGATGTCAAAACAAGATAAAGTTTATGAATTACTCAAACCAGCCCGTCGCAATTACAAGCGATTAAGTGTAGTAACAAAAGGTATAAATGATTTGTTTCAGGCTGATCTGATCGAGATGGCCCATCCAAGGGGGATTTTAAAAAAATTGGATAAGATAAATTATGGTTACAAATATATTCTTACAGTTATTGATACTTTTAGCAAATATGCATGGGCTGTTCCCTTAAAATACAAGACTGGTACTTGTGTTGCCAAGGCTTTTAAGTTGATATTTAGTGAGGGAAGGATACCAAAATATTTACAGACAGATAGAGGGAAAGAATTTTACAATTCTACATTTGCTAAGTTAATGCAACAACATAATATTAAACATTATTCTACATACAGTGATCTGAAAGCTAGTATAGTGGAACGATTCAACAGAAAGTTAAAAAATCGCATGTGGAGACAATTTACTCTACAGGGCAATTATAAGTGGGTGCAAATTTTACCCAAGCTAGTTCATGATTACAACAATACAGTACACAGTACTATTAACATGAAACCTGCTGAGGTAACCAAATCTGATGAGCAACGATTGATTTCTATTGTTTATTGTAAAAAGTATAAATACACTACCAAGAAGCCAAAGTTTAAAATAGGGGATCGGGTAAGGGTCAGTAAATATAAACAGTTATTCTAGAAGGGTTTTACTACAAATTGGAGTACGGACTTATTCTCAGTGTTTCATGTTTTACCATGCAATAGAAATACATATATAATAAAAGATAATCATAACAAAATATTGAAAGGGAGATTCTATGAAGAGGAATTTAGTAAAACAAGATATCGAGATACATATTGTGGTAAATCTGGACGTGTTTATCCCGTTTCGCCACATTCTGCGGTCTAATTCCTGTATACAGGGTGGGCCTAAGAATGTGGCGAAACGGGATAAACACGTCCCGATTCACCACAATATCTAATCGAGAAAATATTGAAGAAGAAAAATAATAAATTATATGTAAAATGGTTAGGTCTGCCAGACAAAAGTTGGATAAAAGCAAACCAGGTGATTCTTTGACACCAACATGGAGTGTGGTACAGCGTTTACCAGATGTAGTGGAAACTAATAAAAAAATGGAGAGTTGTTACCTGATAACATAAGATGTCTCATTGCAGGCCCATCAGGTTGTGGAAAAACCACTTTGCTGGTTGATAATTTTTTGCTTGCCCCCAATTGGCTAGATTGGAAAAATAGACACTTGTATGTATTCTCAAAGAGTTTAGAACAACCGAAATACCAACAACTCATGAAGCTGTACAAGTAACTGGGCATAGCTACATTTGCATCAACAATAAAACCTCTCGACCAATGTTTGAAAAATTCTGTTGTTGTGTTCGATGATGTTATTCTGGAAAATCAGAATGAAATTAGAATTTTTTTTACACAGGGTCGTCAATAAGAAATAGACTGCTTTTATTTAGCTCAAACTTATTCCAAAATTCCCAAAGAATTACTACGAGATAATACAAACTTAATCTGTTTTTTTCGTCAAGATCATACTAATTTGAAACATGTATACGATGATTATGTGGGAGGAGACTTAAATTACAACCAATTTTCAAAATTATGTTCATCTTGTTGGGACAGTGACGATTTTGGATTTGTCACTATCGACATGACTCGGAAACCTAACAATGGTAAATTTAGAAATAAAATCAACGACTTTTTAAACGTTGAAACGATATAAAATAACCATTAATCAAAAAAACAAAAAATATGACAAAACATAAAATAGAAGATAATTCGAAATTACGAGAGTACTTGTCCAAACGTTTCAAAGGTTGGAAATTAGAGAATCGAGGTTTTTACGAACAACACAAGCGTCAAGACCAACCTATTATCGATGCAATCAGTGGTCTCGGTAAAGAGATGAAGAGTGTGACAGAACAAAATAAAAACCTCATCAATGAATTGTTACCTCTTACTGCTAAAAATTATGCAGATTTCCCTCCTACGCCATTATCTAGTATCCACATACCCCTGGTATAGCAGGGGAGGAAAATGCTGGGAATAATAATTTCCATAATGAGAAAATGGGTATTGTAAACATGATTAGTGACAAATTAGCTAATTTTATTGTAAACGATCCTAAAGGTATAGGATACTTAATTAAAATTATCAATACTTTACCTCCTAAATTCTGGAATATATCAGATGGTCGAGGTTTAGTGAATGATATTATTAATAAACTTCCGTTCGAGTTACACGTACCCGGTTACCAATATTGTGGTCCTGGTACAAAACTTGAGAAACGAATAGAAAGGGGACAGGGGTATTAATCCTCTGGATGCAGCTTGCAAAGAACATGATATTGCATACAACACACACAAAGATCTGAATGATCGTCATGTGGCTGATCAAAAACTGGAAGAGGCAGCTTTTGGAAGATTAACAAGCAGAGATGCATCATTGGGTGAAAAAATAACAGCATTGGGTACAACCATTGCTATGAATACAAAACAAAAATTAGGGTGGGGTTTGTAATATAAATACCCTGAAATATAATAATAATAACAACAACATGAAACCAAAAGGAGTTGTGTACAAAATACCGTATCATGATCTTAAAAATTTAAAACTTAATTCGATTTTAACTAAAAAACAACAAGAAAAGAAGAGGCAATGTTTAGCCAAAGGGAACGGAATGAAATTATTACTCAGTACGCCACAATTAAAAAGAACGGAATGAAATTATTACACAGTACGCCACAATTAAAAAGATTGCAAAATGCAAGAAAGAAAACACACAGTGGTGAATTCATATTCAGCATTCCAACTATCCTGGCTGCATTGGGGGCAGTTGGGAGCTTGGCTGGGGGTAGTGCTGCTATTGCCAAAACTGTAATTGATTCGAAAAAAAATAAGACAGAACTAGAAGAGCAAAAGCGTTATAATCTTGCCATGGAGAAAAAATAGGCAAAGGTGTGAAGTCTAGAGCACTTAGAAAATTAAAAAAAAGAAGAAGCTCTTACCAACCAAGACATTGAATCTTTAATTAAATATTTAAAATTAAACACTTCAGGGGGGTTTTCATGTCTGTTTCTCTCCCTAAAGGTAGTCCTCACTCTCGAGAATGTGGCGTGGTGAATTTGGACAAGTCCGAAAACGTTGATACTCACTGGATATGCTATTATAAACAAAATGACCAATGCTTTTATTTTCGATTCTTTCGGAGGGGTAGCCCCTACAGAATTAATTCGTTACTTGAAACATGTTAAAATTGATTACAACGACGATCGTATTCAAGATTTCGATCAAATTATATGTGGCCATGTTTGCATTACGATGCTCAGAATTTTAAATAAAATACCAAACATCAAATTAAAATATTTTCAAAAAGCTGTATTATATATTAAATATGGGAATTTTCCATCTCTCCAGCGAGACTTCGGTTTTGAAACTACATCTTCACAATGATATTATCTATCCAAAATCCATAGGTCTGAGAGCATTCTACAGTATGTATCTGATTCCGAATGTAACTACCTACAACAATACTATATTAGTAGGTAATGAAAACATAATTATTCCTCCTGGACAGTATAACTTATCTACTTTACAATTTGAACTTCCAACCACTGTCTTGCTTTCTCAAAATTCTGTAACACACAGAGTAGAGATTGTAACTACCAATGAAACAGTGGACTTATCTACCATCGGGGAACTTTTAGGATTTGAAAACAATAGCAAATTAGAACCAGGTGTTAGGCATGTAGGTAAATTTATACCAAAATTCTTAGCTATTGAGACATTCAATATTCACTGTAACATTTCCAAAGGTATGATTATTAAAGCAGAAGAAAATTCGATTGGCAGTCACAAGGAGACAGGTATCATTGCTACATTTAAACCGAATTCGGAATTTATGGAAGCCATCTTCTATTCCCCAATCCCACCAGTCTATTTCCCTGTTTCTATTGATAAAGTTAATTACATAGAGATAACAATTACGAATGAGAAAAATGAAATCATCGATTTTGCCGGTGCTAATAGCACGGCGATAAGAGAAATTAATATTTAAAATATATAAATAAATACCAAGATGGAAAATATCGAGAGTTATGAATTACAGTCCTTCCCTCCAAACAGGAGGACATTTGCAAATTTGAATCAGCCCAATAAAGAGATACAGTATGACATCACGGTGGGGGACGGATTTATTCATCCACATAGATCTGATATGTATATAAAATTTGATATTGTAAAACAAAGTAATGGTGAAGAATATCCAGCTACTGCTAATATAAAACTTGTAGATAATTTTGTTCCATTCTTATAACTAGCTTCAGCTAGTTTACCCGAAGCTGCGAAATGTGTGATCCAGTCTATGGAGTTACGAATGCCTATAGTTGAATATGAATCGAATTATGCTATGAAATACAAAACCAACATTTTGAAAAATCCTCAAATTCCAATTCTATTTTATAGTTATCAATGCATACAGAGGTCAGTGGAGGGTAAATTGTTTGAATTTGATCTTACTAATCAGTTCCAATCTTTGCAATATGACATGCCACAGTTTGTAGCTGTGCTGTTTCAAACAGGGAGAGATGACAATCAGGAAAAAATATAGCAGCCAGTTTGATAATTGTAAAGTTAAAAATGTGTATCTGAAGAATGGCAGAAATGAAGTATTTCCTCGTGAAAATTACAATTTAAATATTGCAGAACAAGATTTTTTAAAATTATATGAAGCTTATAGTGCATTTAAACGAGTAAGTGAAGGTAGCATAGACATGTATTATAATCCAGATGAGTTTATAATTCACAGGCCAATGTTTTTAATCAATGCGTCAAAAAGAAAGTTGGTAGTTATAAATGATCGAACTAATATTAAATTAGTATGTGAATTTCATGAAACTCTACCTGAAAATACTACATGCAGTGGAATTTTAATTGTAGAGAAATCATATATTTATGATGTAAAAAATGAAAGAGTGATAGAAAAATTTTAATAGAAGAGAATAATATATAAAAAATTAAACTACGTGTAGATTTTTTGTTATTTTCAAAATTTTAGTTTGATGTTAGGTTTATTTTTTTTTCACATGTGTTGAGTGCAATTATTATTAACTTCTAAACTAAAGTGCCCCCAAGGCAAAGTATGGATTCCACACTTGAGAATACACCTTTTGTCGTCATGTGGATCCAGGGATACTTTTTTTTTCATTCGTTGTAATCTCATGGTTTGAGCTTTGTATTCTATTATCCTCTCGAGGTATCCTCGACTGTGAAGAAAGGCAACAAATATAATCCTGGAATGTTAGCTTGTTTTCCACAGTATCTTTGCACGTTCCTTTTGCTTTCTTCGTGACGCTGCTCTCTGTTCTGAATGTATACATCTTCGAACGCAAACCAGCGAACTCAACAATAATATCCCCGTTACATTCATCTTTGAACTTGCCGAGAACCTTCTTCTTGTGGGAAGGAATTCCAAATCTGTTG
This sequence comes from Lepisma saccharinum, assembly GCF_977018435.1. Classification (NCBI taxonomy): domain Eukaryota; kingdom Metazoa; phylum Arthropoda; class Insecta; order Zygentoma; family Lepismatidae; genus Lepisma; species Lepisma saccharinum. The sequence goes on along the minus strand of NC_139235.1, from coordinate 61,493,446 downwards.
GGTTGAGGATAGGAAGAAGTGTCGAAATACCCAAGCATGGAAGGATGTTTAACACGTTCACTGCTGAAAGCGCCGATCGGCGTCTGGGTTATTTCTCCCGATATGCGTTGGACGCCGATTGGCGCTTCGCGTTCGCTTCGTGCAGAGTTGATTTTGGCGGGAGATCAGCCCGCCAGTTTTATTGCAGCCATTGTCGTACTGAATGTGGTGGTAGATGAAGTTTAGATTTAGTTCATTGTTGCATTCGTTGCGAAGTACTGCAGAAAATGAATCGTGAAAGATGCGGGGAAATGAATAGGCCTATTACTTCATCAAGGGCTAAAAATATTGATATAGAGAGCATGACGATTAGTGAACTGGATAATATATCTGTAGGTTCGAGTGATTTATTTGAACATTCTGGGGATGAAAGTGAAATGACTGAAAATGATGGTGTTTTTTGTGTTGATAGTGAGCATGGCTCATCAGAAAGTGAATCTCTAACAGAAGGTGCCAGTGATGGCTATTCAAACGAAGCAGACACGACCATTTGAACTGATGATCCTTCACGTCTAAGGCTAATTCATATTACTAAAGGTAATGTGCTTCTAGTTCCTCTGCCTGGTAACAATAGCCCATGTGATTATTTCCAGTTATTGCTTGATGATTTGTTTCTTGAGGAAATTGTCAGATATACAAACAACTACGCTGAAGAGATATTTCTTTCAGAAGGTATGAAGGTTAATTCACGGATTTCAATGTGGAGGGACTTGACTGTGGAAGAACTAAAAGTATTTTTAGGTCTTCTTCTACATACTGGGACAGTCGCTATGCCTCGTTTACAGGACTATTGGAAAGTTGATACCTTATTCTTGAGTTGTTTTCCTCAATTTATGAGCAGACAGATTTTTGATCATACTGCGCTGTTTACATTTCTGCAGAAATCCTCGTTCTGATGAGCCTGAACCTGATGATCATTTATACAAAATAAGATCAGTGTTAGACCATTTTAACAATAAGATGCACTCAGTATACTATCCAGGAAAGGAGCTCAGCTTAGATGAAGCAATGCTTCTGTGGGGTGGTAGGCTTTTCTTTAGGCAGTACATAAAAGGTAAAAGACATAAATATGGTATTAAAATATATGTACTAACAGAACCTGATGGCCTTGTACTAAAGACTTTTGTATACAGTGGAGCATATGATGAACTAGGTGGAAAGGGTTGAAGATTGAAGTTCATCGCTTGATAGTGGAAGCATTAATTTCGATTGACATAAGAAGCTGCCAATGTTCTCAACCTTCTCCACCATCTTTTTGAAAAAGAGTTCAATAATATTCGGTCCGCGATATATATATGGTTTATCTATCCTATCTTGCCAAACAACAACATATCCAAAACTATTTGGATCATGAAGCTGGTACGGTGTTGTGGAAGAAAATTTGGGATCCGGATCGCAATAAGACAATGGTTTGAGAAAAGCCTCAAAGTCCGCAATGATAATGGCCGGATGTTCCAACAAAACCTTGTGCATTTTAAATTCTTCGAATTCATTTGCTTTGGGCATCAACATGCGAGCCGGTCTGTTGACTCCACAGTAGATTTTATGTTCAGCAAGTTTTTGTTTAGCAATTTCTTGATTTTTGAAATGTTGGTAATTACGTTGGTTACGATCGTCGAATACAGTTAAACACCTTGGACAAACTTCGATGTGTGCATGAAACTTGGTTGTTTGGCTTCTGACCAAGCGGGAGAGTGAACGAATTAGCGTGTAATGATGAACATCATCGTCAGCAATAAGAAGCAGATTGATTTCCATGGCTTCGTCATCAACAATATTAGTTATCCTAATGGGATGCACAAAATTCTTAACTGAATTATACGAATATACATTTATCACTAATCGTTTTCCTTCTCTATTTCGTACCCTGTTTTCAAACTTTGTTATGTCGGAAATAGCAACAGGTGCCTGTCATAGCATATTCAATCTCATCGATATATTTCTTATAGTGTCTAACCTGTTCCGGATGATTTGAACAATGAATCGGGTGAAGCGCTGCTAAAATGCACCACATAAAACACTTATTGTCATTGTTATAAATGTTCAGCACAGCTTTTTATGCTGAATTTCTACCGGAAGTGGAACATAGCTCGAAGCAGAAAAAGGTGTAAATTTGTTTACATATGCGACTAACCTGTGAGGACTTCCACATAGAGACCAACCTGATCCTTTAGCCTCAAATTCATCGTGTTTCCTAATCAATTCACTAGTAAGATTAGAATAAAAAACGTTCAAATTATCAATGTCTGCCAAATAAAAAACTTGGTTTCTCGTTTTGTGAAAGAAAATATTTCTTGTACCATTGGGTTTCTCATATTCACAAATTAGATCAACATATACTTTTATGCAGTTGTTTTCCAGTTTATTTTTCAGAATATTTATGATAGATGTTTTAATTTCACTCAAGAAACTAGAAATATTACAGCGTGGGTTCGAAGTAAAACAGAAATCATGGAGTTGGTTGTTGAATACAGATCTAATCGGCTTTTGGTCATTAGACAGTTTCTGGATGATCAATTTTTCTTTTCAATGTTCCATGTCTGGTTGATGCTTTGCAAATTTTCATGTGTTTACTTAAATTAGCAATGCTAATTATTTTTCGCATTGAGTACAAGACCTAGTAGGTAACGAACAATTTATTTTTGAATCTGTTTCGCAACATCTTGCCCTATGCTTGCTAATATTACTTTTGGAGATTGATTTCCCACAAATAGCACGTTCGATGAACTTGGTAGAAGACATTTTTTTTAATATGCTTTAAGTAAATAACAATAAGAAGCACAATCAACTCAAAATTCAATAAGATTCTCTTAAACTTACGATAATTGATAGAGTGTAACTTAAAAAAGACAATAGTTATAATTACTATAATTTTTTTTCAGCTCTGGTATTTATATATAAATGTTCTCGGAAAAAATACAAAATTCAATACAAATACAAATTCATACAAATTCAATCTGTGTGAAAAACAACTTGAACCACTTTCAAAATAAAATAATTGTAGCTATTATGATAAAATTTTCAGCTATGGTATTTATACAGAATTTCCAGAGACAACAAGTAACGTCCGATCACATCAAAGCTCAAGCTGATCGAAATTACTATGACCTATGTAGCCTTTAAAATAAATTGAATACTTACCTTTTAACAAAAAAATTATGAGCAGCACTGCAACAACACGTCCGCACTCTTCAAACACTCTCACGATACTGACTGACTTGTAATGCTTTCGCATCTAAATAACCTAAGCGCGGACCGCGTTGAAAACATTAGAAACAGTGAGCCAATCAGAAAACAACACGTCATCGCATTACGTCATAATCCAACCAATCAGAAGACACTACGTCATCGCATTACGTCATAACTAGAGCCCGGAAGTTCAGGCATTTATTTTCGTTAAAATAGGCAGGCAAAAAGGCATTTATAATGTGGAAAATAGGCACTTAAAATGAAAAAAAGGCAAAATAAACCGAAAAAAAGCCATATTTGGAAGTCGCTTACTTTCATATATAATTTCTGGCCACATTTTAAAATCTACATTGGGAAGATCATTTCAATTCTCTCCATCTTGATTGCACATAACTACAAGGTGTTTTTTTAAGTTCTCAACATTCATTGATAGTCGCCTGTCAGAGAGAATGTTTTTCTTAATAGAAAATGATATTTCTACTTCGACAGAAGTTATTGGAGCATACATAAAACAAGCTAATGTAGCTTGACTCATTTCGGTAACAGCATTTTCACCTTTTAGAATATCACAAATTGTTTTCAATTGTTTCAAGTCCTTATTTGCACTCACTATCAGTTTGCACTTTTCGCAACAGTTTCCCTTTTCTCCTGGCTCTTCCATCATCTGCTGCATGGATTCCTCGAAGATTTTCATGGATGCTATAAGAGTCTCGCTTCTTTTTTCTAGCTTTGTAATTGTCTCTGGCAATGCACCATAATGTGCAAAAATAAACGACAGTTCATTCTTCAGTTCTGAATAGCACAGGAGTTTTTCACTTCACGAATTGAAGCCGCTTCATTTTCTGGAAGAGCATCGATCACCTCACTGATTTTTTAAGGTTGTTAGCATAATATATAGCTGCTGATATCCAGTTTCCCATCTTGTCAAGACTGGTTGCGGAGGTAAACTAAGCTCAGGCGCAACTTCCTGAAATTTTCGGGTTCGAGAGGGAGATTTCAGAAATATCTTCTTTGTGTTCGAAATCAACCTCTCCACTTCAGCAGTCAATCATGCACAAGGAAATGTTAACCGAAAGGCAATATCCTAACTCAGCATGAAATATTTTTTCTCACACTTTTCTCCCTCAGCAAAGTTGAAACATGCGTGACTTCAATATTACTTAAATAAGGCGAACATTATTCACATAATAAACGGAAGAAAAATAAATGCCAACATTTCTTTTTTAAAAAAGGTCAAATTTCATTGAAAAAGGAAAAAAAAGGCATTATAATTAAAAATATGCAGTGGGGTCTCAAATAGGCAAAATAGGCAAAATGAAAAGGCTTCAAAAACATTCGAAACAACATAAAAAACGTATATCCGGAAAAAATTTATCAATATATGCAGTAGATAAAAAGGGGCATTTTCCTAAACTTCCGGGCTCTAGTCATAACCAACCAAGTAGACCAGAAGTAGACCAGAAGTAAATTTGTGTGGGTGGGCGTGGGTGTTCGTGGGTGTATACTTAAAAAGAAACTGGAAAAACTCACAAGTATGAGTCAAGTAGACCGGAAGTAGACCGGAAGTAAACAGGAAGTGGATCGGAAGTGGACCGGAAGTGGACCGGACGTGGACCGGAAGTAGACCGGAAGTGGACCGGAAATAAATAGGTGTGGGTGTGGGTGAGTGTGGGTGGGTGTAGATGGGTGTCGGTGTACTTTAACTCGTAAGAAATTATGACATTCCTACGAAGTACGAGATGAAAAACACAGATTTACAATAGTATAAAATCAACAAAAACATCATCAAAATAGGTTTTCCATTGTGGTGAAATTAATAAAAATAATAGACCACGTACCACTTGTACCAAGTACGAGGTGAAAAATCACAGAGTTGCAATAGTATAAAATCGACAAAAACATCGTCAAAATAGGTTTTCTATTGTGCTTAAATTAATAAAAATAATAGGTCTCGTACCAAGTTAGGAGTAGAACGTATCAACTATCTCTACTTATATGTGTGACGGTTTCCGGGTAAGACTCGAACTACGGTGAAAAGTTCCGTACTCCAATTTTTACTGAAGTCTTTTTCAAACGCACGCTTAAATTTACTGATTCTCACCTGATCTCCAATTTTGTATTTCGGTTTCTTGCTTGTAAATTTGTACTTTGGACAATAAACAGTAGAAATTAAACGCTGCTCGTCAGATTTGTTGACGTCAGCTGGTTTCATGTTTATCGTGCGATGCAAACTGTGATTATAGCTGTTAACAAGTTCCGGAAGCATGTCGAGCCACTTGTAATTCCCCTGAAGCGTGAATCGTTTCCACATGCGTGTTTTGAGAGTTCGGTTGAAACGTTCCACTACGCTTTCTTTGATGTGACTAAAGGTGGAGTAATGTTGAATCTTTTTTTTTTAATAAATTGCCGAAAGACAGAGTTGTCGAATTCTTTTCCGTTGTCTGTTTGAAGAAATCGAGGTCGCCTGCCACTTTTATCGAAAATAGTTTTGAATGCTTCGACTACACAGGTTCCTGTTTTTGCCTTGAGGGGTAAAGCCCACGGAAATTTTGAAAATGTGTCTATAACGGTAAGAAGATACTTGTATCCCTTGTTGATTTTATGTAAATCTTTTAAGTTGCCACTGCTCATTTCCACAGGGTCAGCTTGCCACAGGTCGTCTATGCTTTTGTTTACTACCACCAATCGTTTATAATTTCGTCGTGCAGGTTTGTGCAGCTCGTTCACAATAGCCTGCCTAGACATTGCGCGAAATTAAAAATATAGCTTGGATGGGATTTCTGGCTGCAGACAATGCCGGGTTTTCTATGTACAGTTTGTCACCTATTTCTATGTCGATAATTTGAGTGGCATCTTCGGCATAGGCAGTCTCGCGAGTTTCGGGGTGGGTGAAATCGACCAACTCCACTCCTCTTATTTTAGGCTCGTCACCGATGTTCGTCACGGTCATGGTTGGGTAGTGGGTTGCGTGAGGCAAAGGCCAGTAGGAAATCTTGCCGAACTGAAGTGTACCAGCGAGGAAAAATTGGTGATAGGCTTTTGCAGGAGTCAACATGTAGAGTTTGGAACCTGGATTGAAGGACGAGGAAAACTCTCTGTTTGGAATGCTGTACAGTTCGATGACAACAGTGGACTTGAGACAATCTTCGAATCTCACTCTCTACGTATTCCAATCTACCGTTCACCGATTCCAGGTGTTCCTCGATAGCATGAACAACAGTGTCATAGTCAGGCTTGATCTTCACATCGACAATAAGCCTCTTGAATTTTTCGTTTAACTCATGTAGTTGGGTACTGAAATTGGTTATGGCCGATTCCTGGCTCGCCTCGATGTTGCCAATTTGCTCTTTCACGCTGGTAATAATCTGCTGTAGACTTTCCACGAGTGTCAACTTGGAGCTCTTGGTTGCGAGGTCGTGGACCTGGGTTCTAATTTCCGCAAACAAGCCATGTAGCTCGCTGATGTTCTGGTTGGTAGGCAAGGTTGCAACAGACTCCCGAAACAATTCAATTTCGGTTTGGATGTTTTTGATATCGTCGGATTTGAGTATTCGGTTGAGAGCCCTCTTCACGCTTTTCAATTCCTGCGAGGTAGGCAGGGTGGTCACCGTGTTTTGGAGCGACTCGAAAGCTTTTTTCATCGCGTCCAACTCTGAGGCAGCAGCAGCAGCGTGTATGCCTTCTTGTAATTTTGTTATGTCGTCCTGGGTGGGGGTGGATTGTTGCAAAGTTTCCAAGTTAGTCTGTATGTCGTCGATCAAGTGATGAAAATGCGACAACTCTGATTCGGTGTTTAAATTTTACAAATTGGTGATGTGCTGTTGGACGCTGGCCAGAGTATCCCTGATGCGAGGCAGTTTGGATTCCAGTGCTTCGTGTACGTTTGCCAGATCATTTTTGATGACGGCGAGAGTAGTACAAGTGGGAGAGTTCACCAACATCTATTGGGGCTCGGTGGGGCTCATGCTTTTTTTATCAATTGAATATAAGTTTTTGACATATTTTGACAATTTTTTGTCGATGTTTTAGCGTTCAGCGATGTTTTAGTATAAATTTTCACCGAACTCATTTTTTCCACTCATACTTGGTAGGTATATCAAGATCTTACGTGATACAACTTAACCTATCTTTTTTTTTTACGATTTTGACAATTTTTTGTCGATGTTTTAGCGTTCAGCGATGTTTTAGTACAAATTTTCACCGAACTCATTTTTTCCACTCATACTTGGTAGGTATATCACGATCTTACGTGATACAACTTAACCTATTTTTTTTTTTACGATTTTTTAAATTTTTTTTACGATCCTAAGTGATATAATTTAACCTATTATTTTTTTTTATTTACGCACTGAACTAACCTACAAGCGACTCTGTTTGTTTTAATATTTCAGTATTATATTTTCACAAATTTTATATAACCTAAAATGTGTTGGATGTTGATTTTTAGTATGTGGCAATTTTTTATGAACTTTAAAACTGCTCTGTGACCCTCTTGTTCTTCACGTCGTAGGCGAAGGACTTCTCTGCAATCAGGATGACACTGCATAGGGTATCCTCGGGCAAGGCATCGTGGAACTCGCAGACGACCTTGATGTTGGTTCGATCGTTGACCACAACCTTCTTTCTCTTAGATGTGTTGATGACGGTCATGGGTCTCCGTGCTTTGAACTCGCTGGGCGTGTAGTACATGTCCACGCTTCCCTCGGTCACGCGTTTGTAAGCCGAGAACGCTTCGTAAAGTTTGAGGTAATCGTTTTTGGTCACGTCGAGGTTGTAATTCTCGCGCGGGAACACTTCGTTCCTGCCGTTCTTCAGATAAACGTTCTTGATTTTGCAGTCGTCGAACTTGCTGGAATCTTTTTCCTGATTCTTGTCCCTCCCGGTCTGAAAGAGCACTACGACGAAATCTGGCATGTCGAACTGTATGTTGTTGAACTGCGTTGTCACGTCGAATTCCATGTGACTTCCCGATGCCACCTTCTGTACGCACTGGTAACTGTGAAAGTGAATCGGTACCTGTGGACTTTTCAAGATCTCCGCTTTGTACTTGAGGGCGTAATTTGTTTCGTATTCCACCACCGGCATTCTCAATTCCATGCTCCGGATGACGCATTTCGCTGCTTCGGGTAAAGTGTTGGCTATCGGCGTGGTGCCGTCCGGACCCAAAGTAGCGTATCGCATCAGTGCGTCGTTGTCGTTGGCCGCTCTTCGAAACGTGATCCTCAGTCCTCCCTTCCACATGATCTCCTTGTAGTCCGAGAAGAAACCAGGCAGCAGACGCATGGGAAAGAGCACCGTGTGACTTCTCGTCGATATTTTGGTCCCGGCTTCGAATCCCCCGGCCTGGTAGTACGCTGCGTCCGTTTTGGATAATTTCAACGTTCCCACTGCCGTCGACGTGATGCCTGGATAATCTATTCTGTCGATGACGGTGTTGTGTTTCCTCACCTCCACCTGCGAGAACAGGTGAGGCACGAAGTTGTCCACGAGTATCAAGTTTGCTGCTGCGGGAAACGCGTCTCCGCTTTCTTTCTTCACCACGTCGAATTGAAGGTAGAGGTCTGCTCTGTGAGGATGAATAAACCCGTCGCCTACGTCCACGTCGTATTCGATCTCCCTGTTTGCCTCGTTGAGATTGGCGAACGTGCGACGGTTGGGAGGGAAAGATTGCAATTCGTAACTTTCGATTTGCTCCATTTTACATGTATGGTTATTTATTATACGTTGATCTCCACGATGGCCGTCGTAGTGGCACCTGCGAAATCCACCACGTCTCCTTTCTCGTTCGTCACCACCAACTCTATGTCGTCTATGCGGTTGCGACATACTGGAAAATAGATCGGCGAAGAGGGCGTGTAGATGATCGGTTCCATGAACTCGGAACTTGGTTTGAAAGTGGCTATGATTCCCGTCTGCTTGTGACTTCCTAACAATCCGTCCGAAGATTTCGTGATCATGCCTTCCGCCACGTTGCAGTGTACGTTCAGAGTCTCTATGGCCAAGAATTTAGGAATGTTGGTTGCTACGTGCTTGATGCCAGCTTCGAGTTTGGTGTCGTTCTCGAAACCTAAAAGTTCTCCCATGGTGCCCAGGTCCACGGTCTCCGTCGCGGATAGGATTTCCACTCTGTGCGTGACCGAATTTTGAGAAAGGTACGTGCCTTTGGGTAATTGAGCTTGCAAAGTGGAAAGATTGTATTGGCCTGGCGTGACGACGATGTGTTCGCTTCCGACGCTAATTTTGTTGTTGTGCTGCGTGACGTTAGGTATGAGGTACATGCTGTAGAATGCACGCAGAGCCACGGATTTAGGATAGACGATGTCGTCGTGCAGCGTGAGTTTCAAGATCGAAGATTCGCTCGTGAGATGGAACACGCCCATCCTAGTGATGCTGTTTGAGGTTCCACAATGCTTTATGGAAATCCTCGATCGTAGGGTTATTTATTTTAGAGAGAAACGCGAGCACGGAGAGGCAGAGATGACCGCAGTTCACGTCTCCGAAATCTTGAATGCGTTCGTCGTTGTAGTATATGGAGGTTTTGCTCGTTTTCAGATAATGAATTAAATTTGTAGGTGGAACACCTCCGAAAGAATCGAAAACGAATGCTTTATCATTGTCGTTTTTGTGGTAACATATCCAATGCGTGCCTGGATTTTCTTGACCGTCCAAGTTGACTACTCCGCATTCTTTTTTTTCACGGTTGAAGGTAACGAGTCGGACATGAAAACTCCTCTGAAGTGTTTAATTTGTAACGGTTCGATCAGAGATTCAATGTCTCGGTTGGTGAGTGCTTCTGTTTCTTTTTTTTAAACTTTCTCATCATGCCCTTCCCCTTTTTCTTCTCCATGGCCAGGTTGTGACGTTTCTGTTCTTCCAATTCCGCTTTGTTCTTCTTCGAGTCGATGACGGTTTTCGCGATGGCGGCACTTCCGCCAGCCAAACTTCCAACGGCCCCCAATGCTGCCAGGATGGCCGGGATGCTGAATATGAAACCTCCGACCTTTTGCTGTTTCCGCGAACGCTGCAATCTTTTCAATTGAGGTGTGCTGAGCAGCAATTTCATTCCGTGTCCTTTCGACAAGCAAGAACGTTTCTTCTCGCGTTGTTTCTTGGTGAGTAACCCATCGAGGGTACCTAGATTTTTAAGATTGGAGTATGGTATCTGGTACACGACACCCTTGGGCTTCATGTTGATGCTCTATGTGTTATTTTCACGGTATGTTATTTATATATATATTCTGAGATTTTTTCTTGTGTAGTTTTTTACGGTATGTTATTTATATATTTTCAAGGCCTCGCAGTCGTTACACAAATTCTATTACGTGCTTCGTTTTCTTGCCAAGAAGTTCCTTTGTCCCCTTGTACACAATTCGAGTTTTGTTCTCGATTAAAATAGATAGCTTCTCGTCGGATAACATGTTAGCGTATCGATCTGGTAAAAATAGACTGTATTGTGCGTTGAGCAACAGGCGTACCTTGGGACCATACTGGGTAGAAACGATTGAACCGGAAGTTATCGTGTAAGGTTTGTCGACTTCCAATTCCTGAATTTTTACATACTCGACTGACAAATTTAGCATTTGTTTTAATGCTTGGAGATCACTTATTTTTTCAGTCGTCATATCAAAGAAAAATTTCAAAGTGTTAGAGAGAAATTTAATTGCTTTTTTTTCACGATGTGTGTTATTTATATATACCGAAGATTATTTTTTTACGATGTGTGTTATTTATATATCAAGTTTTTTTTTTACGGTATGTTATTTATATACCCCACCCCAATTTTTGTTTCGTGTTCATGGCGATGGTGGTACCCAGTGCGGCGACCCGTTCACCCAGCGATGCGTCTCTGCTCACGAACCTTTCGAAAGCTGCATGTTCCAATTTTTTGTCTGCTTCGTGACGTGCGTCCAGATCCGTCTGCGTGGTGTTGTAGGCGATGTCGTGATCTTTGCATGCGGCGTCCAACAGATTCACACCCTTGTCTCCTCTCTCCAATCTTTTCTCGAGTTTGGTACCCGGTCCGCAGTACTGGTAGCCAGGTAAATGCATCTCGAAAGGTAACTTGTTGATGATGTCGTTCACGAGTCCTTTTCCTTCGGCCACGTTCCAAAATTTCGGAGGCAGCGTGTTGATGATTTTGATCAGGTAACCTATGCCCTTGTCGTCGTTCACGATGAAGTTGGAAAGTTTCGTGCTGATCATGTCCACGATGCCAACCTTCTCGTTGTAGAAATTACGATTGCCTGCATTCTCTTCGCCGGCTATCACCAACAATCGGTCCACGAGTTTCCTAACGTCGTCCACCCAAACGAATTCTTTGGGTAACGTGTTGTAGCGTTTAACGCCGCTGCCTGTTTTGACCTGGTTCCAAATCGGTTTGATGAGATTCCTGTACTTCTCGCCGCTGCTCGATTTCACCCTATTCTGCGAGGCGTCGTTGTTCTGGTACAACGCATCCGTCATGATCAGAATTTCCTTGTAACTTTGGTAATCTTCGTCGGTGTAATCTTTCGGCTGCTTTTTGGCGACGAGTTCCCACAGTCCCACCGTACCCGGATACCTGTTCCAACTATCCTTGTCGCCTAAATTGACTTTAATGTCGTTGCCTTCGAAGGTCACCTTCGATTTCCCAATCTTCCACACCACACCGCCGCCTTCGTTGGTTTCCATGCTGGGATACAATCCGAACACTTCATCCTTGTCGAATTTCCCCGTGCTCAGGTAGTCTCGTGCCAAAGGTCCCAACTCGATTTTATCCGAAGACGACGTGCTGCCTATGGCTCGACGTCGTGCCGGTGCATCCTTCAGTTCGAACGGCGTCGAAGGAATGCTCGAAATAGGCGTGGGTACGACGTAACTTTTAGCTGCGAGCGGTACGAGTTCGTTGATCAAATTTTTATTTTGTTCCGTGACACTTTTAATTTCTTTACCTAGACTGCTGATGGCATCGATCACGGGTTGATCCTGACGTTTCTTCTCTTCGTAGAATCCGCGATTCTCGGATTTCCAACCTTTGAAGCGTTTCGCGAGGTAATCGCGAAGCTTGAGATTTTCGTCTTCGATTTTTCGTTTCGTCATGACGTTATTTATACACGTCGTTTCTCACAACGTTGCAACGTTTAGAAAGTCGTTGATTTTGTTTCTGTATTTTCCATCGTTGGGTTTCCTCGTCATGTCGATCGTCGCGAATCCGAAATCGTCACCGTTCCAGCAAGTAGAGCAGCAGCGTTCCGAAAATTGATTGTAGTTCATGTCTCCGCCTACGTAGTCATCGTACGCGTGCTTGAGGTTGGTGTGATCTTGACGAAACAAACATATGAAATTAGCGTTGTCGCGCACTAACTGTTTTGGAATTTTGGAAAACGTTTGAGCTAGGTAGAAGCAATCCATTCCTTTGTGACGACCTTGCGTGAAAAAGTTGCGAATTTCATTTTGATTTTCCAGGATGGCGTCGTCGAACACAACGACTGAATTTTCACGACAATCGTCGAGTGGTTTTATTTCCGAGGCAAACGTTGCAATGTCCAGACCATCGTACAGTTTCATCAGTTGCTGGTATTTGGATTGCTCCAAACTTTTCGAGAACACGTACAGGTGCCTGTTCTTCCAATCTAACCAATTCGGTGCGAGGAGAAAATTGTCCACGAGCAGTGTCGTTTTCCCACACCCCGATGGACCTACGATCAGACAGCGGATGCTGTCGGGAAGCAACTTGCCGTTCTTTTTCTTCGTTTGACTTTCTGGATCCGGTAGACGCTTCACCACGTTCCACGTACTTACAAGATCACTTCGTCCGCGTCGATCCAACTCTTTTCCGGAAGTCCCAACCATTTGACAAACAGTTTGTCACCTTTCCTACGCAATACTTTCTCGATGAGGTACGTGTCGGGGTGTTTCGTTTTAGAGAGTTCCTCTTCGTAAAATCTCCCTTTCAAAATCTCGCCGCTACTATCTTTTATTATATACGTGTGTCGGTTTCCAGGTAGAACTCGAACCACCGTAAAGAGTTCCGTGCTCCAATTTTTTGTGAATCCCTTCTCAAAGGTGCGTTTGAATTTGCTGATCCTCACCCGGTCTCCAATTTTGTATTTAGCTTTTTTTGTCGTGGGCGTGTACTTTGGGCAGTAAACGGTAGAAATTAAACGCTGCTCGTCGGACTTGGTAACGTCGGCTGGCTTCATACCTATCGTTCTGTGTACCGTATCATTATAGGTGTCGACGAGTTCCGGCAGGATGTCGACCCATTTGTAATTTCCCCGAAGCGTGAATCGTTTCCACATGTGTGTTTCAAAGGTTCGATTGAATCTTTCCACGATGCTGGCTTTGATGTGACTGAAGGTCGAATAATGTCGAATCTTGTGTTTTTGAATAAATTTTTGGAATACGGCGTTGTAAAATTCTTTACCGTTGTCCGTTTGCAGAAACCGTGGTCGTCTGCCACCGCTTTCGCGAAAAATTAATTTGAATGCTTCCGTGACGCACGTTCCCGTTTTCGCCTTCAAAGGTAGAGCCCATGCGAATTTCGAAAATGTGTCTATGACGGTGAGGAGGTACTTGTTGCCCTTGTTCAATTTATGTACGTTTTTCAAATTGCCGCTACTCATCTCCACGAGGTCACTTTGCCAGAGGTCGTCGATGCCCTTGGTTACCACAGCCAAACGTTCGTAGTTACGGCGTGCAGGTTTATGCAATTCTTCGACGATGGCTTGCCTAGACATTTTTTTTAGAGATTACGTTTCAAGAGAAGCACCAGCGTGATGGGATTCAAAGACGGCGGCACTTCGCTCGTGTTTTGAATGATCAGCTTATCGCCGGCACTCACGTCGAAAACGGTGAGATCTTCGTCTTCGTGTATTTCATATATGTTGCGCGTTTCGTTCCAACGTGCCAGAGGAATGTTTCCTGCTTTCTGGACACCACGATTCGATATCAAAGTCATGGTGGGAACGCTAGCTTTTCTACCGTGAGACCAGTACGAAAATTCGTTTATCTGAATCGTGCCATCGAGGAGAAACTTGTAGTACGGATGATAAGGATGCAACATGTACAGTTTTTTACCTTCGACGAACGTGGAGATTCTCTGTTGATTGGGTACGCTGTTGATTTCGATGGCTTGCAGAGAATGCAGTTTAGCGAATTTAGTGTCGACACCGAGCAGATTACTGTGAACTTGTCCGAGTTTATTTTCGATGGGCAGCAAATGCTCGACTATGGTATCCGTTACGGCAGAAAACGACGGTTTGATTTTCACTTCCACGTTCAACTGCTTGTAGTTTTCGTTGAGTTCTTGCAACTTGGCACCGAAAGAAGCCAGCGTCGATTCCTGCGTGGATTCCAGCACTCCAACTTGATCTCTGATGTTGACGACAATGTTCTGAAGGTTCTCGACTTGATTCAATTTCGAGCTCTTCTCGGTAAGATCGTTCACGATGCTTCGCATCTCTGTAAACTGCGTGTGAAGGTCGGCGACGCTCTGGGAAGTGGGCAGCGTCGACACCAGCGAACTAATTTCGTCTCGAATCTGTTCCACGTTCGCCGTTTCCGTTTCTAGTCGTTTCAGCATACGTGATATGTTTCTTTTCAAAGCGTGCAATTCTTTGGAGGTGGGGAGATTGGCCACCCTACTCTCGAGATCGCTTAATGAACTTTTGATGTCGTTCGAATCGGATAGTGCCGTCACCGCCGTTTTCAATTTTTCCAAATCTTCGCTCGAAGGCACGCTCGTCCGTAACGATTCCAAGTCACCCTGTATGTTGTCGAGTACGTGATGAAAATGAGCGAGATTCGTTTCGACGTTCAAATTTTCTAAATATTCGATCTTCTGCTGAACCGTGCTCAACGTGTCTTGAATGCTCGTCAACGCTCTCGCTTCAGCGTGAATATTTTTAATTTCTTCGTTGATCAATTCCAAGGACGCCTGAAGCGTAGCGATGGTGGTTTGAATGTGTTCGAAATCTTGATAGGCCTCCAATTGAATTTTTATGTTCGCGACGCTTTTACCGATGACCTGCAGTTCGTCCGACGATGGTAGGTTCGTCATTGTATCTTCCAAAGTCTGCAACTTGGATTTAATTTCTTCCAACGTGCTGGTGAATTCTTCTTGTAATTTGGAAACGACGACGTGCAAGCGTTCTGCGTCTATATCGTTCACGACGGTTTGAAGTTCAGAGAAATTCTTTTCTATTGCGGAAGTTCGTTCTTCGATTTCGAGTTTCAGTTTTTCCAAATCTTCATTTTTCGATTGAAATTGCTGTAATTTGGCCAAATCATTTTGAAGCGAATCCACGCTCAACTGTATATTTTGAACGCTGTCGTAAGAAGGTACGTCGACATAATTTTTTATGAGCGTTTTCAGTTCGGAATCGATTTTCAGAATGGGGTCGAGACATTGCGTTTGGAGCGTAGCGATTTCCGACTCTAAACTTTTGTTTAAGGTCTCCTGCAAAGCGATCAAATCGCTCCTCAACTTCTTAATTCGGACATCCAACATGAGAATCTCTTCTGCGTGGTCCACACGCTTGGTGTTGCCGAAAATGTCGTTAGGCATTTTTTGGTTAACGGTTATTTATAATAGGATAGACGATTCGTAATTCTACAAAAAGAGGAATGAGTTTGTCGTAATCTCCGAGAAGTTCCACGTACAGGTAATCTCCTGCAGAAACATCGTACGTAATGTTAGAAAGCATCTTGTCGTGCTTAATTCGAAAAATGTTCTTGCCGGTAGAAATTTTGATTTCGCCTGCGTTTTCCGGATTCACGGTGATTTGAAGTTTCCCGTCGATCGGAATTTCGTAGAAATGTAAATTGTTATTAAAAACATAAAACATCTTGCCCACATCGTCATTCAGTTTCGTCCAAATGCTGTTGAGGTGAATGATCAACAGACCGTTGAGTTTAGGTAACACGGAAGGTAAGACTTCATGATCTGGTATGGACGGTGCAGTTTCCATGAAGATCTGTTTTTTGAAACCGAACAAGTTCATAGGCATGCTGGTTATTTAAGGATACGGTCAAAGTTTTATTTTGTAATGACAGTCAAAGTGTTTTTGTTTTTTTTACTGAGTAACAAAATGTTTTTTTTTTTTGAGTTAGTGAAAATTGTTGTGTGTGGTGGTGAGTGCTAATTATTTGCACTGTGTGCAATTCTTATTTATTTCTAAACGACGATGTCCCCAAGGCAATGTGTGAATACCACACTCGAGGACGCACCTCTTATCGTCATCGGGATCCAGCGCAATTTTTCTAATTTTGTTTGTGGTGATGATATGGTCGACGCTCTGGATTCTTTGTTCTATACTTAGTATCGTCGATTGTGAGTAAAGGCAATCGATGTAATCGTGGAAGGTGAGTTTGTTCTCCACCGTATTTTTGCCCACACCTTTTGCTTTCTTCGTGACGCTACTCTCTGTTCTCATGGCATACATCTTCGAACGCAAACCCGCGAACTCGACAATAATATCACCGTTACATTCATCTTTCAGTTTACCTAGGACTTTTTTGTTGAGGGATGGAATTCCAAATCTGTTGGGTTGAGGGTACGCAGAAGTATCGAAATACTCAAGCATGGAAGGATTTTTTATGTCTTCGTATAGGTTAGGTGTTTGTATGCTGTAAATGAAGCTGTCGGTGTCCGTGTACAAAAGTGATATTTTATCATTGTAGAAGGGTTTCATCACGTCATAATGAAATTCGAACATGTAAAGTTTCGACAAGTCGAGAACCGTTGCGCCAACGTAAATTGGTTTTCTGAATTTCATCAATTTTATATGTAGATTGAAAAGTGCTAAATTCTCGTTGTAAATTTTTCTCGACTTGAATCTAGGATCGGCTATCCACTTCCGACATTTATTCTTATCGGAAATTAATTTCACGTCTACGTGCTTTCTAACATTCTCCATGGTCTTTCCGTACACCGCATTGTTCATTAATTTAAAAAAATCCTTGTCTAAATCGGAAGTGGCAGCTGTTCTATGTTGTGTGTTAGTTTCTATGTAAGGTCTTAACCACGTGGAATGTTTAAACTTTAGTATTCTTCTAACATTTACTATCTGAACACCCTTCCCAATCAAAAACCGGAGATTCTTGTAGTGGACGACGTATCTCTGTTTAGGGTCCAATGTTAACAAAAGCTTGTCTTGAACCGAGTCGGGTGGACATTTGATTTCGGGAGTCGGAGGCAAATCCGAAAACGTGTCGTGCAGGTGGTCGGAGAATTGGAGATCTACCTCTGCGAAGAAACCACACTCGCTATCGTCGAAATGAATAATGTCTATCGAAGTGGGATCTAACCATTCGAATCCCCCGTAAGGAAGTTTCTGAACCATGGCATGTCCGTAGAGATTATTAACGTCGGCGTAGAAGATGTAATTCGATGCTCGATTTGAATCGTAATCTTCTTTCATGTGTACGTTATTAGCTTTTGCATGTTTCTGTACGCATTGCACCATTCCACCTCGTATCCCTCTTTCGATAAATAGCAACATGTCAACGTCCGATATCAGTTCCAGCTTGACCTTTGTCTGGAATAACATTGCCGACCACGCTAATCCCGGTAGACTGTAGAAATACGCTGGATCTAATTTATAAATATTCGTTGCCGTTTTCCTGAACGCTTGAAAAACATCCGCGAGTATCGTCACGTCTAATTTTAAGTAGGCATCGTGGTAGTCTCCGAGTGTCCTACATTCTAATTTCTCCCACATGAGTTGCGCGTGTTGGTATTCTTCGTCCGTGATTCCTTTCTCTCTGAGTCTGCTGTAAAATTCTCTTGGAAGTGGAAGAGCGTCGTCGTTAAATTTAGAACCATCACTGACATATTCGTAAGGATAAATCCCTTTACGTCTAACGAGTTCTACGTCTACGTTGGGAAAACTAGCTCTAGTTATTTTAAATTGATCGTCGGTGAGTTTGTTCGCTAAAGCATCCAGACTTGCAGAGAGAAATCTATACGAATCCAGGAAGCGCATCTCGATTGTATTTTTCGTTCCCGGAATCGACACTTGCTTGCTGAGACTAATGTAGCGTTCTTCATTCTCGGCCAAGACACCTATACGTTTCGGATCGTAGCCAAGATGTCTCACAAGGTGGTGAAAATCATATCCGCTTCCGTTGTGAAAGAATATGGGGATGAATTTAGGTTTCTGGATTTTAAGATTGCACGTGTTGCAAATTCCACCTATGTAGTTTCCGCTGAAATGATCGTGGTGGAATATTTTTTTGTTCTCATCAGTGAAACTTTGATCACATACCGGACATACCTCAGTGGAATTGTAATTTTGAAGTTCATTTTCAGTTAAAGGTGCCATCGGTTTTGATGTAAGCAGTACGCTACCAATTATATCAACCTCCTCCACCATTTTTTCCAGGAAGTGTTCGATTACATTTGGCCCGCGGTATATATATGCTTCATTTATTTTATCACGTCGCACAACAACATAGCCGAAACTATTAGGTTGATGAAGCTGGTACGGCGTTGTGGAGGAAAGTTCGGGATCCGGTTCGCAGTAGGAGAGTGGTTTGAGGAACGCCTCGAAATCTGCGACGATGATTGCAGGATGTTCCAACAATGCCTTGTGCATTTTGAATTCTTCGACTTCGTTCGTTTCGGGCATCAACATTCTAGCCGGTCTGTTGTCGACGCAGTAAATTTTATGTTCGGCAAGTTTCTCGATAGTAATTTGACGTCCGGTGTATTTTCGATAATCGAGTTGTTTTTGATCGTCGAACGTGGTTAGGCATCTCGGACAAACTTCGATGCAATGTTCATGCTTGGTTGATTGACTTCTGACCAAACGTGATAGTGAACGAATTAGCGTGTAGTGATGAACATCCTCGTTTGAAATTAGAAGGAGATTTATTACACAGGCATCGTCATCGTCGATATCGCTTATCCTGACGGGATGCACAAGATATTTATCTGACGTGAAGGAATACACATTAATAGCGATGCGTTTTCCTGCACGATTTTCGAACTTTGTTATATCCGACAATGTCACCGGGTATTCAATGTCAGACATTACACTTTGAAAGTCGGTCTCGTATTGTTTGTAATTAGAAACCTGTTCTGGATGATTTGACCAATGAACAGGATGCAGTGCAGCCAATATACACCAAAGGAAACACTTTTTATCGCTGTTCTGTATATTTAACACAGCCCTCTTGTGTTGAATGTTCGGTGGAAGAGGAACGTAGCTGGAAGCGCGAAGAGGCGAGAATTGGTTCACGTAAACAGTTAACGTGTGAGGACTTCCACATAGAGACCATCCCGACCCTTTAGCCTCGAAATCGTCATGTTTCTTAACCAGCTCGTTGGTAACTTTATAATAGAAGTTGTCCAAATTTTCGACGTCCGCCAAATAAAGAGTCTGGTTTTTTGTACGATGATAAAAAATACTCGTTGTGCCATCAACTTTCTCGTATTCAGAAAACAGAACAACGTATACTTTTATAGAGTTGTTTTCAAGTTTATCTTTTAAAATATTTAGTACAGATGTTTTCGTTTCATCCAAGAAACTAAGGATGTCACGACCTGGTTCTGACTTAATTGAAAAATCCTGGAGTTGGTCGTTAAATGCAGATCTAATTGGTTTGCGTTCATTAGATAATTTAATTTGCTTGGAAGTGGAAGCTTCCGTTTCTGAATTATCGATTTTCCTTTTCGATGTTCCTTGTTCGGTCGATGGTTTGCAAATTTTGAGATGTTTACTTAAATTTGTAATGCTGATCATCTTTCCGCATCGAGCACAGGGCTTAGAAGGTAACGAACGATTAATTCTCGAACCTGTTTCGCTACATCTTGCCCTGTGTACCGATAAATTGTTCCTTGAGATTAGTTTCCCACAAGTAACACATTCAGTTTTATCATTTTTACGATTGAAACTGGTGGTGGATGCCATTGTTTTCTCCAAAATCACAGAAATCAAAAAGTCTAGTATATAGCGACACAATTTTCAGGTATGTTATTTTATATAGAATTTCTTGGAGTGATTACAAAACTCAAAAATTCAATCTACTGTAAATAGAATTTCAGGTATGTTATTTATATAGAATTTCTTGTGTGCGAATACAAAAACTCAAGAATTCAATCTACTGTAAATACAATTTTCAGGTATGTTATTTTATATAGAATTTCTTGGGGTAATTACAAAACTCAAAAAATGAATCTACTGTGAATATAATTTTTAGGTATGTTATTTTATATGGAATTTTCTCGGGGGCGAATACAAAACTCAAAATCCGAGACAATCCAGTTTAACGTGTTCATATTTGAAAAAAAATTGCAAAATACCCCGACAACGTTTCAGCTACTAGGACCTCATTACCATGAGCCTAATCCTAGTAAGCCACATACACACCTGTTCTTCGTATCGCATATGCTAGTAAGTCAGATGACATATTGGGAGAATCACATTTCCCCCAATGATCCCACCACAACAAACGTCGCACATGCTAGAAGCGTCACATCAAGCTTCAGGTATGCATCGTGGTAATCACCGAAAGTTCGGCAACCCAACTCGACCCACATAGACTGAGCATGCTTGTACTCCTCGTCGGTAATACCTGAACCTCTCAACTGGCTGTAGAACTTATCCTGGGGAGGTAGCAACTCTTCTTCGAACTTGGAAGGGTCTGTGACGTATTCGTAGGGGTAGACCCCTTTACGTCTGATGAGTGCGACATCTAAGTTCGGGAAACTTGATGTAGTAATGGCTAGTTGGTCGTCTCTGAGCTTCCCAGCAAGAGTATCGATGCTTGCCTGGAGGAACCTCAGAGAGTCGAGGAACCGAAGCTCGATGCTGTTGTTTGAGTTGGAGATCGGCACCCACTTGCTGATGCTAATATAACGCTCCTCGTTCTGCGCCAGGACATTGATTCTCGCATTGTCGTACCCTAGATGTGTAACCAAGTGATGGAAATCATATCCCGAGCCATTGTGAAAAAAGACCGGTATTTCATCAGACGGTTTCTTATACTTGCAGCATAGCACGGCATAGAATTTAGTGAAGTATGTAGCCAATGCATCGTTGAGGATGGATATTATCTTAGTTCGCTCGCTCTCCAGAAAACTACGCACATCGCAGAAGCTGTCTGATGTTATGTTAAAGTCTTCTAATAAATGTTCAAACGCAATTCGGTCTGCTTTCTTCGTCAGCTTGACGCATTTGGTAGGTGGCGATGCATCGAGGGAGGTTACTTCTACCTTTCGCTTGGAAGGTTGCGGTAGAGATGTTCCAGTGCTCTTGCAAGTAAGCTGGTGTCGCTTGAAGTAGTCAATAGAAAAATTGTTTCCACACTTAGAGCACATATTCGCTTTCCCGGCACACAAGTACGACAGTGCCTTTGAAAATTTTTACTTGACACAGTAATTTGGCACGTAGGGCAATTTTTTTCAGAACGTATAATGCAGAGATTTTTTGGGGGTATGTTATTTAATACCAAATGCTGTGCAATGCAAAATATAATTGCTCACTTTTTTTAACTATTTTCTATGACCTTACTTTGGGTTTTTTTTTTGCCAAATTATATGCTTCTAGTCTCCTATACAATACAATATACGTACAATATATTGTCAACAGTATTATATTTGAGCGGGCCGCTTGTCACCTAAACACTACAGCTCACAGGTCGGGAAAATCTGACATGAAAGCAGATAATACGTTTATGCCTTATTTATATATAATTTTCACGGGGCGTTCAATATTGTCAACGGTATTATATTTGAGCGCGTCGCTTGTCAGCTAAACACTACAGCTCACAGGTCGGGAAAATCTGACATGAAAGCAGATAATACGCTTATGCCTTATTTATATGTAATTTTCACGGGGCGTTCAATATTGTCAACGGTATTATATTTGAGCGCGTCGCTTGTCACCTAAACACTACAGCTCACAGGTCGGGAAAATCTGACATGAAAGCAGATAATACGTTTATGCCTTATTTATATGTAATTTTCACGGGGCGTTCAATATTGTCAACGGTATTATATTTGAGCGCGTCGCTTGTCACCTAAACACTACAGCTCACAGGTCGGCAAAATCTGACATGAAAGTAGATAATACGCTTATGCCTTATTTATATATAATTTTCACGGGGCGTTCAATATTGTCAACAGTATTATATTTCAGCAGGCCGCTTGTCGCCTAAACACTACAGCTCACAGGTCGGCAAAATCTGACATGAAAGCAGATAATACGCTTATGCCTTATTTATATATAATTTTCACGGGGCGTACAATATTGTCAACGGTATTATATTTGAGTGCGTCGCTTGTCACCTAAACACTACAGCTCACAGGTCGGCAAAATCTGACATGAAAGCAGATAATACGCTTATGCCTTATTTATATGTAATTTTCACGGGGCGTTCAATATTGTCAACGGTATTATATTTGAGCGCGTCGCTTGTCACCTAAACACTACAGCTCACAGGTCGGCAAAATCTGACATGAAAGCAGATAATACGCTTATGCCTTATTTATATATAATTTTCACGGGGCGTACAATATTGTCAACAGTATTATATTTGAGCGCGTCGCTTGTCACCTAAACACTACAGCTCACAGGTCGGCAAAATCTGACATGAAAGTAGATAATACGCTTATGCCTTATTTATATATAATTTTCACGGGGCGTTCAATATTGTCAACGGTATTATATTTGAGTGCGTCGCTTGTCACCTAAACACTACAGCTCACAGGTCGGCAAAATCTGACATGAAAGCAGATAATACGCTTATGCCTTATTTATATATAATTTTCACGGGGCGTACAATATTGTCAACGGTATTATATTTGAGTGCGTCGCTTGTCACCTAAACACTACAGCTCACAGGTCGGCAAAATCTGACATGAAAGCAGATAATACGCTTATGCCTTATTTATATGTAATTTTCACGGGGCGTTCAATATTGTCAACGGTATTATATTTCAGCAGGTCGCTTGTCACCTAAACACTACAGCTCACAGGTCGGGAAAATCTGACATGAAAGCAGATAATACGCTTATGCCTTATTTATATATAATTTTCACGGGGCGTACAATATTGTTAAGAGCGTTAGTTTCCGTAGAGCTCTCTTTTTCCATCTTTCCTCTAAACAGTGAAGCTGTAGAAGACACAATTAGCTAACCTAGCATACGACATACCTTCCTAATTAATATGGATATTGTCACACATTCCTCTTATTTTATACTGTTGTAAATGGAAAAGATTATGTACGGTAAATATTTTGTACATTATAGGAAAAAAATGCAAAATATCCCCCAACTTTAATTCGAATCGAGTCGAATTTTTACATATTTCACGCCGGCACATATTGTCCTATTTGCTTCTTTTACTTGCCTTGCTTAATTAACTCTCGCTAATTAGCATTTTTTTGGAAGAAGTCAACTAGAACAACATATGGCGGTATGAGAAATATGCAAATCAAAGAACATTTTAGCAATATATGGGCCCTAGCAATTAGCTTTGTCGACTAAGAGTACTCTTTTAAACGTCTTTTGCTGATCGTATTACTAAGCGAGGACGTTTAAAATTTTTGGGTGTTGAAAAAGTTTGACCCTACTTTTTATTTCTATTGTTTGCTAATAGATGGCGCTAATAGTACCCCCTCCCCTCCCCTCTCCCCTCTTCTCCTCTGCTGTATGACAAATAGCACAAACATAAAAATCAAGATTTTGGAGAGCAAAACATAAAATTTGCATGCATCTGATGTCGAACCAGGAACTTTTATCTTTCGGGGCGTCAACATTATTTTTTACTCAGCCGTCATATAACATGAACACACGCAAATATTCACATGTGCTTTTTATTATTTTGTGTTCGGTAAGTACAAGTATATTCTTACATAAATTATTGTTTAATTTAATAAATTGTAAAACTCGGAGCCTGCTATACTAAAACTCCTTCTGTCTATTGAAAGCGAATGTTGCGTGCATGCGGAAATAACACAGAAAAAAAGCGGATGGAAGCAATTTAAAATCACTGGGGCAAGGTCAGTATTACGAGAGCGTAAAAACACGTGTTTTCATTCAACTTCGAAAAATAAGAATAAATGTGTGCATACAGAACACATATGCTTTCTTTTCACAGTTGTAAAAACATATAAATTGTACATGAGGTAAGTTACAGGAAGGCTCTCTCTTTTATGTCTGTGTATATGTTGTACAATTAGGTACAAGTATTGTACAATTAGGTACAAGTATTGTACAATTAGGTACAAATTGTTGTACAATTATTTCCCCCAGTTGCCCAGTTGGAGTTGGGGGCATAACACTGGTACTATTTGTAATCACAGTGCTTACTCATGTATTTTGTTTAATATTTTATTTCAAATTCACTGTCAGAAACTAGTGTTGCCAGTTCCTGGATGTAGGTTTACCTACTCTGTTGGTTGTCACTGTCAAGTTTTTAGTATTCGTACAGCATAAAAACTATAACCCCCCTCTCAAAATATATACATTGTATACGCCAAGATGTCCAATAGCCTGGCAACACATCATGAAAAAACATGCCAAGAAGACCCAGTGGGTTTATAAGTCAGTGCTGCCAATTCCTATTTGTAGGTTAGCTTAGCCAGTGAAAGATCATATAGTAGAATTTTTGTAGAGTGGGTGTTTGCGAGTTCCACGATAGGTTAAGTTATATCACTTAGGATCGTAAAAAAAATTAAAAAATCGTAAAAAAAAGATAGGTTAAGTTGTATCACGTAAGATCGTGATATACCTACCAAGTATAAATGGAAAAAAATGAGTGCAGTGAAAATTTGTACTAAAACATCGCTAAACGCTAAAACATCGACAAAAAATTGTCAAAATATGTCAAAAACTTATATTCGATTGATAAAAAAAAAATACCTACAAAATATGATCCTCAAATAATAACGTTCAAACAGTGCATAAATAAAAAAAATGATAGGTTAAGTTATATCACTTAGGATCGTAAAAAAAATTAAATAATCGTAAAAAAAGGATAGGTTAAGTTGTATCACGTAAGATCATAATATACCTACCAAGTACGAGTGGAAAAAAAATGAGTATGGTGAAAATTTGTACTAAAACATCGCTAAACGCTAAAACATCGACAAAAAATTGTCAAAATATGTCAAAAAGTGATATTCGATTGATAAAAAAAAGGCATACCTACTAAGTACTGCGTTGAAACGACTAATATACACTACTGGCGAGGGCATCCTCAATGTGCGTTATGGTGCCTTGCAGCTTCCCGAAATCCCCGTAGGTTTCAAGTTGGAGTTTTATGTTGGCAACACTACGGGCAATGGCGTTCAGCTCGCTGGACGAAGGTAGATTGTCGATGAAGTCCTCTTGCGTTTGGAGTTAAGTTTTGACTTCGGTGATGGCTGCATGCAAAGCGTCCGTTTGAAGCTCAGCCTTGATGCTTTCCAACGTGGGAATTTCGAACGATTGAAACTGTTCACGCAATTTGGCAATACTGGCATTCACGCGATCGTAGTCATCTTGAGTCTTGATACTCTGGATGATGGTTTGCAGTTCAGTCTGGATGATGCTCGTTTGGTCCTGCAAGTGTCGCTTCAGCTGTTCCACATCGGAGGTCTGCGTTTGCTGCAGCTTAAAAAATTCCTTCTGCAGCTTGCCTATGCTCAGTGCCAGGTTCTCGAGGTTGTCTATTGACGCGAGGTCGGTGTACTTTTGCAGCAGCGATTTGAGCTCGGCGTCGATTTTGAGTACGGGGTCCAGGCACTGAGACTGCAGGATGGCTATCTCTGACTGGATGCTGGAGTTGAGCGTGGACTGCAGAGCTTGCAGGTCGCTTCGCAACTTCTTGACCCTGACGTCGAGCATGAGAAGCTCGTCGCCGTGGTCGTCGCGTTTCGTGTGGCCAAAAATATCGTTGGGCATTGTTACCACTGTGTTTATTTATTAAGGGTAGGTGATTCGCATCTCCACAAAAAGAGGGATGAGTTTGTCGTAGTCGTCCAAGAGCTCCACGTACAGGCGATCGCTAGCAGATACATCGTACGTAGTGGTACTATCCATCCTATCATGCTTCATGCGATAAATGTTCTTGCCAGAGGAAACCTTGACCTCCCCTTTGTTCTCGGGATTCATGTTGAACTGCAGTTTGCCGGAGATGAGGTACCGGTAATAATTCAAGTTGTTGTTGAATACATAGAAAGTTTTGCCCACATCCTCTTCGTACTGGGTCAGAATGCTATTCAAGTGTATAATTAACAGACCGTTAAGTTTAGATAGCATGGAAGGCAGGAGTTCGTTGAAGCTCGACGACAACGTAGGCTGGACGGGCACTTCCATAGCTTGCTTCTTGAAGCCAAACAGATTCATAGGCATTGTTATTTTATATGCTTGTATTATAGAAACATTGCCAGCTGTAAGGTTAACTGGCCCCCTTCCCCCAAATCGTATTTTTTCATTATGACAACGTTACCTTGATGACTGGGATGGTAATATGTATTTTTTTCTCGCATTTAGGGTACAGTTCGGTCTCAGTTAAAGAAAAAAAATCGCTGCGTACTCTTCAATCGTTTTCTAAATTTGCAAAATATCCCAGTTTCAATTCGATCCATTTATCTGAATCGAAGAAACCGACAATTCACATATTCCCATATCATTGTATGCTTGGCCTATTAGCCTCTTTTGCTGTTGTGCTCAATTAGTTTTCACTAATTGGCAATTTTCTTGAAGAGGTCTAATAAAACAAGATACGGCGGTATGAGAAATATGTAAATTAAAGATATTTTAACGATTTACGACGTCTTAAGAAAGGCATATTCAGCTCCAAAGTACTTTGTCTAACACTTACTACCATTCCCTATTGCTGGCAAAGAGAGTTTAAAATGATGTAGTATTGAAAAAAAGTTGACTTGTTCCCAGGTGTTCACCGAGTTCAGACATTTGCACATAGATGGCTTTGTTGTTGTCGCTTATCAAATATATATATATATTGGAATATCTCTAAAACGGAGAGAAACAGGCAAATTCTGTTTGCAGATTTCTAATGTCTACTCGAAGATATGTAAAAGTATGAATACAATCTATGCTCGGAAATTAAAAATGGCAACCGGAAGTAGGTTTATCTCTTAAACGGTACGAGATAGCCAAAATCTGAGTAGTGTGATTGGTACCACAACCAGTGCCGGAAATGATGAGCCCCCTCAAGCAGATTTGGCTACACTTAAACCTAGCTCAACATGCCCATATGATCTTTTTTCTCAAGTGTGGAACCCCGTCTAATCCAAGATTTTTGTAAAAATGCCCTCGGGAAGTTCCTGTGAAATGATGAGCCCCCTCAGATTGATTTGTCCACACTTACAAAAGGCACTTCTGTCAGATTGTTGTCCATAATCCTGTCAAAAATATGCCCCTCTTGATATTTTTTTTGCCCACACCTAAAAGTAGGCCACACACACACACACACACACACACACACACACACCCACACACCCACACCCACACACACACACACACACACACACACACACACACACATATTTACTTCTGGTCCACTTCTGGCTTATTTCTGGCTATTTCTGCCCACTTCCGGTCCATTTCTGGCCATTTCTGCCCATTTCTGCCCACTTCCGGTTCACTTCCGGTCTATTTTTGGCCATTTCTACCCATTTCTGCCCACTTCCGGTCCACTTCTGGCCATTTCTGCCCACTTCCGGTCCACTTCCGGTCTATTTTTGGCCATTTCTACCCATTTCTGCCCACTTCCGGTCCACTTCCGGTCTATTTTTGGCCATTTCTACCCATTTCTGCCCACTTCCGGTCCACTTCCGGTCTATTTTTGGCCATTTCTACCCATTTCTGCCCACTTCCGGTCCACTTGTGGCCTATTTCTGGTTTATTTATATTGCATCATGTTTTGCAACAAATTATTACCCAATATTAAGCAACAAATTATTTGACATGTGTTGTTTTCTGATTGGTTGCTTATGACATAATGTAATGATGTGGTGTTTTCTGATTGGTTTAAATAAGCAGGGTTTCTATTGGCTCTATAAATCTATATAAGCCAGAGCACAGTGCAGATTCTTCACCATTGCTGGATCGGCAGTGGAACCCACATCGCGGGGGATAGAACCTGAACAGGCTCCACCAAAGTATAGGAGACTTGAAGCATATAATTTGGCGGAATAACCCAAGTAAGGTCATAGAAACAATATACACTGATACAATAAAAGCCAATTTTTGGCAGGGGGCCAAAGTGGTTCCTAAATACAAAATAATTAATATCTCAAGAACTAATTGACATAGAGCTATGCAGTTTTTTTTGTCTGCACTGAACCCAACTGATATTTTTATTAAGCATAGAATTTTGATTTGAACCCCAAGAAATTTTATATAAATACCAAAGCCAAAAATATTAACACACATACACACACACACACAAAATATTCTAAACACACTGCTGAACCCAACTGATATTTTTTATTAAGCATAGAATTTTGATTTGAATCCCAAGAAATTGTATATAATAAACAACAACAAAAATGCCAAAACAAAAATATTGTAATCAATGCAAAAGGAATATAACCAGCCCCAATTGGGCCAGGCACCAAAAGAATTGTAACTCAGACAAATGCAGAACTCCCACAAAAATTTGCCCAAAATGCCATAGAGAATATAGCATGCAATACTTCACATATAGACATAAAGATACTTGCTCTGCACAGTCATCAACATTGCCCCCTCAACCATCTACATCTGGTCTAAAAAGGAAGCATGAAACACCTGTTAATGCTGGACCAGCAAAGCAGCCACGCTATGAACCCATCCATAGCAGTTTTAACGGCCAATTAAGGGATCACCGGTTTGTATCAGAGCAAAAATGTGACATTAAGAATTTTTTGAAGAGTATAAATCCTGATGTGCAGGCAATTCTAAATACACAAAATGGGTCTTATAAGCTATCCCTCAAATTGTTTGCACAATATAAGAAGCCAAATGGCACAAAATTTACACAGCCCCACATAACAGAAACTGTACCTGTATACTCAAATACAAATTCAGACAAAATAATAAGCAGTTTAATAGATCAATTGAATATTAAACACTCTGAATTTGCAGCAAAAGAGTCTGGATGGAGCCTATGCGGATCTCCACACAAGTTATATGTTAATATTTCTGAATTCAACCCATTACAAGGATCTACATATCTGCCATTACCTCTCAATATTAAAAACAAAACAGCCGTGGTTAATATAAAAAATAATGACCAGAAATGCTTTTTGTGGTGTATTTTAGCTGCTTTGTATCCAGTTTCAAGGAATCCTGAGAGAATAACTTATTATAAGCAACATGAACACAATTTCGATGAGGCAATTGAGGGTTTAGAATATCCAATGTCTGTTCAGAATATTGATAAATTTGAAAAAAAGGCCAGGCACATCAATGGCAGACAATTATCTATTAATGTATTTACTTGTTCTACTGGCCGTGACAATTGCTTGATAGATCCTCTCAGAATCAGTACACTTGATGATGAATCTGCTATTCCGATTGATCTGCTCTTAATTGAAAAGGATGGCACATATCATTACACTCTGATACATAATCTTGAAGCTTTAGTCAGAACACAACTAGACAAAACTCATAGAATATTCAAGTTGTGCAGAAGATGTTTGTCTGTATTTGATGGTAGAAAAATGGTGAATGGGGTTCGTGAAAAAAATGCAGAAATTGCTAAAAACAAGTTAATTGAGCATCTGAAATACTGTGGCAACCATAAACCTGTTCATATGGTGATGCCAAAGCCAAGTGAAAATGCAAAATTCAAAACATTTGAAGCCCTGTTGGAACACCCAGCATATATAGTCTGTGATTTTGAATCAAATCTCAAACCTCTTGCATTCTGTAGCCCAGATCCTGATGAACCTTCTTCAATTACACCATACCAGTTACATGAACCTTCCAGTTTTTATTATGTGGTTGTACAGGATGGTGTTGTTTGTAAAGAATATTTATACATGGGACCAGATGCCATCAAAGAATTTGCACATAGAATAGAAAATGAGTGCCATGACATAGCATCTAATATTTTATTAAAATCAAAACCTATGTTGCCTTTAACAGAGAAACAGATTGAAGATTTCAACAATGCAGAAAAATGCCCGGTATGTGATTCTGAATTTTCAGATGCAAATATCAAGTTTCATCACCATTCTCATACAGATGGTAAATTCTTAATGGCCCTGTGTAATAGCTGCAATATTCAGATCCAGAGACCAAAATTTGTCCCCATATTTTGCCATGGTGCATCCAATTATGATTTTCATCATTTAATCAGGTACGAGGGGTTTGACAAGCAGAATTTAAATATTTTAGCTGAAAATAATGAGAAATATATTGCCATTAACAAAATAATTAAAATTAATGGTGTTTCTATTCACATAAGATTTCTTGATCCTTACAGAATTTTATCGGCTAGCCTGGCTACACTGGCCACTCAATTATCTGATGAACAATTCAAAATCACATGTGCCTTGTTTCCAAATCAGGACCTGAAATTATTTAGGCGGAAGGGTGTATATCCATATGATTATGTTACAGATTTTTCTAAATTTGATGAGTGTTCTCTGCCAACAAAACAACAGTTTTACAGCAAAATCAGAGGATCTGGAATCACTGATGAAGATTATCACCATGCCCAGTTGATGTGGAACAATTTAAAATGCCAGACATTTGGTGATTATCACAAGGCATATTTAAAACTTGATGTGACCCTCTTAGCTGATATATTGCAGGCATTCAGAAAATCTTCCATGCAAAATTATAAGCTGGATCCAATGTATTTTTGCAGTGCACCAGGCCTAGCATGGTCTGCAATGTTTTTAAACACGAAAATGCAATTGGATCTGATCCAGGATCAGGACATGTACTTGTTTATGGAGCAATGTATAAGAGGAGGCATGGTGCAATGTTCTCAGAGATATGCCAGAGCAAATAACAAATATATTTCTGATTATGATCCAGCACTGCCATCAAATTATATACTGTATGTGGATGCAAACAGCCTCTATGGTTATGCCATGATGGATAAACTGCCATATGCAGGGCTTGAGTGGGTTGAAGATTTCAACATTGAGGATCTTAAGAATTTTGATGACAGTAACTATGGCCTCTTCTTAGAGGTTGATCTGACAATTCCAGATGATTTACACAATAACTTTTCTGATCTGCCCCCAATTCCTGAGGTTAAGTGCTCACCTGGCTCTAAACAGAAGAAATTGATGATGACTCTGGAGCCGAAACAGGATTATGTTATATATTACAAAAACCTCCAGTTCCTGATGAATCATGGTGTTCAAGTGACCAAAATTGGAAAAGTTTTGAGGTTCAGGCACTCAAGATGGTTGAAACCATATATTGATACAAACACAGTGCTTCGAACATCTGCATTGAGCCAATTTGATAAGACCTTGTTTAAATTGATGGTCAATTCAGTGTATGGCAAAACAATTGAAAATGTCAGAAAACATATTGATGTTAAAATAATTACTGACCCCAGCCGGAGCAAAAAATTGATTGCAAAGCCTAATTTCAATTATAGAAGAATTTATGATGAAAATATGGCACTTTTCAACATGAAAAAAACAAATATTAAGTTTGATAAGCCTATTTATGTAGGGGCTGTGATATTGGAATTGGCCAAATTACACATGTTAAAATTGTATTATGATGTGTTGAAGCCCTTTTATGGTGATTGTGTAAAATTGATGTACATGGATACAGATAGTTTTGTTCTTGATATTCAAACAGAAGATGTTTATCAAGATATTGCACAGCCTGAATTGTTTAAATATTTTGATACCAGTGAACATTCAAAAATTCAACACCACAACAAAAAGGTGCCTGGCAAGTTAAAAGATGAGACACTTGGTGATGTTATTGTGGCATTTGCTGGGTTAAGAGCCAAGATGTACAGTTTTGAAACATGTAGTGGTGTTGTTGCAAAAAAGGCCAAGGGCATTGGCAGAGTGACTGTTGACAAAGAGCTTGAATTTGAGGATTACAAAAATTGTCTCAAATCCCAGAGTTTTATCAGAACATCAGAATCCAGAATTCAGAGTGTGGATCACTTATTGACTAGCAATATTGTAAGAAAAGTGGCTCTGGACCCACATGATGATAAGAGATGTATTTTATCATGTGGCATACATACTCTACCATGGGGGCATTGTGATTTGAAAAATGGCAATAAATGCCCAATTACAGAGCATGATTTGAAATAAATAAACATGCCTATGAACTTATTTGGGTTCAAAAAACAGGCTATTATGGATCTGCCAACACCACAACCCTCTTCTGATATAATATCTAAACTGAGTGCTTTGTTAATTATTCATCTGAACAGCATACTTACAGATGTTGATGATGAAACAGGTAAAACATTGTACATATTTAACAATAATTTAAATCATTACCAATTACCTGTAGGTGGTCAATTGCAATTTATTACAACCCCTGAGGGTGATGTCAAAATTTCAATAGGGAGAAATATTTATAGAATTAAGCACTCAAACATGATTTCTGGCACTGTATATACTATTTCTGCTGGTGACTGCTTATATATTGAGGTCCCTGGGTCATATGACAAGCTTATACCCTTTTTTATAGAATTAAGAATTAGATATTCAATAATAAATAACCACTAAAACAAAATGCCTAATGATATATTTGGCCATACAAGACATGAAGATCACAGTGATGAGATTCTGATGCTTGATGTCAGAGTCAAGAAATTAAGAAGTGATTTACAAGCTTTACAAACCACACTTAATGCCAGTCTTCAATTAGAAATTACAAATTTGCAATCACAATGCATGGACCCTCTTCTTAAAATTGACTCAGAACTCAAATTGCTGTTTCAGAAATATACTGATTTGGCCACATTAGATAATTTTCAAACTTTAGAAGAAGCTGTAGCAGCTCTTCAAGCCAAATTTAAGACCCAGGCTAACAACTCTGAGCAATTGAAACAACAATTGGAAGAGCAGATTAATAATGTCCAGGCACAGCTCCAAACAATTGTCAAAAGCATAAAATCACAAGAAGATTTTGATCTAGTGATTTCCACTCTAAAGGAACAGATTCAGTCACTCCAGATACCTAATCTGGACCCCTTGAACAATGCCATAGCCGAGGTTAAAGAAAAAATTGAGTCACTTGAAAATTTTATGAACAATTTGCCATCTTCTGATGCTTTGAGTGCAATAACTCGGAGTGTTGCAAATATCAAGCTGCAACTTGAAACATATGAGGATTTTGGAAAAATTCAAAGTACCATAACCCATCTTGAGGGTACAATAGCAGCAGTGCAAAGTGATTTGACAAATATACAAGAATCTCTAGAATCCCGCCTGCCCGGTATTGTAGATACCCTTGTTAGTGTCCAAGAACAGATCACAAAACTTGAAAACCTCAACACTGAATCTGAGCTATCTCATTTTCATCACTTGATCGATGATATCCAAACAAAGCTTGAAATTTTACAACAATCAACACCCACTCAGGCAGATATAGCCCTGCTCCAAAATGCTATGCAAAATGTGGCTGATGCTTCTGAATTAAACAATATGAAATTGGAACTTGAATCTTTGCAAAATACTGTAACAAATCTCCCGACATCACAGGAACTTAAAAATATTAAGAGAGCTGTGAATCGCATATTGAAATCAGAAGATATCAAGAATATCCAGACAGAGATCAAACAACTTACTCAGACAGTGGCCACTCTACCAACTAATCAACATATTAATGAACTGCATGCCCTGTTTGAGGATATCAGAAGACAGGTCCATGATCTTACTGCTCAAAATTCAAAATTGGCAGTTATTGAAAATTTGCAACAAATTGTAGCTAATATCAAGCAACAGCTAAGGACCATGGAATTCAATCAAGCAAATGCCCTGTCTGTTTTTGCCACCCAGCTACAAGAAATTGTGCAACAATACAAGAAACTTGTTGTGGACATAAAGATCAAGCCAGGCCATGATGATGTTGTTAGGACCATCAATGAGCACCTTGAATCTGTAACAAGCAGATTGCTTACAGCAGAAAAAGAAATAACCGGCATAATCGAGAATCCAAAACATACAGTAATTCTTGAATTGTACAGCATCCCCAACAAAGAATATGATTCACCATTTACACCAGGTGGCAAAATATATATGCTGTCCCCTGCACAATTTTATTACCAGTTTTTTTGTTGGGGGCACACTGAGACCAATCAAGATCAAATATTGGCTACAACCACAGGCACACCACTACCCTACCTTATCAATAACAAATGCTGACAACAAAGTAAAAATCACCAGTGTAGAATTAGAGGATTTTACAGATCCCAATACATTAGAAACAGCCTATGTTGAAGATGATGGCTCTCTGGAATTTAAAATAC
Organism: Lepisma saccharinum; assembly: GCF_977018435.1. Lineage (NCBI taxonomy): Eukaryota > Metazoa > Arthropoda > Insecta > Zygentoma > Lepismatidae > Lepisma > Lepisma saccharinum. Next base: position 61,458,821 of record NC_139235.1, on the reverse strand, counting down.
AAATAGGGGACAAATTATATTTAGAAAATCCTGTAGTATCAGCTGCTGAACACCCTATAGTTGCAATATTCTTGTTTACATATTATGTCTAGAAAAATTATTGTTTATGAATTACACAGACAAGCCAGACATAATTATAAGAGACTGCCAGTAGTCACAAAGGGCATAGATGATTTATGGCAGAGCGACTTGATTGAGATGGCAAGTGGACAGCTGAAAAACTTAGACAAAATCAACAAGGGCTACAAGTATCTACTCACTGTCATAGACACATTTTCAAAATTTGCCTGGGCTGTGCCACTCAAATCCAAGACTGGAAAATGTGTTATAGAAGCCATCAGGACAATCATCAATCAGAGTGGAAGATCACCGCGCTATTTGCAAACAGATAATGGCAAAGAATTTTATAATTCTGTGTTCCAACAATTTATTAAAAGCCAGTCAATAAAACATTACTCGAGTTACAGTGATCTCAAAGCCTCAATTGTAGAGAGATTCAACAAAACCCTAAAAAATCTTATGTATAAACAATTTACACTTCAAGGTAATTATAAATGGATTAATATTCTTCCAGAACTTCTACATAAATATAACAACTCGGTCCATTCCACAATCAACATGAAACCCTCTGAAGTAACTCCATCTGATGAGCAAAAATTGATCAGGACTGTTTATTATCCTAGATACCAGCCAACAACATGAAAGGCCAAATACAAGGTGGGTGATCAAGTAAGAATCAGCAAATATAAGCACTTATTCAAAAGAGGCTTTACAAGAAACTGGAGCACTGAATTATTTACAGTGGTTCAAGTTAAACCTGGGACCCTTAACACATATATAATAAAAGATCACCGAGGAGAAATTCTCAAAGGCAGATTCTATGAAGAAGAACTCAACAAAACTAAACAGCCTGACACATATCTCATAGAAAAAATCATCCGCAGAAAAGGCAACAAGTTATTTGTCAAATGGCTAGGACTTCCAGAACACAGCTGGATCGATGCAGACAAAGTGATAATATGAGCACCTGGGATGTTATAAAGAGGCTGCCAGAACCTGAACAACAGATTAAGAGAAATGGCAAGTTGCTGCCTGAAAATATTAGATGTCTTATTGTTGGGCCATCGGCTTGTGGTAAAACTACACTAATGTTTGATAATTTTTTATTGGCACCCAACTGGTTAGACTGGAAAAACAGGCACTTGTATGTTTTCTCTAAGAGCTTGGAACAATTAAAATATCAGCAGTTGATGAAGCTATATGATGGATTGGATATTGCCACTTTTGAACCAGATGTTAAGCCACTTCAAGAATGTCTCGATAATTCTGTTGTTGTGTTTGATGACATTATACTGGATAATCAAAACAAGGTTAGAAATTTCTTTACACAGGGCCGACACAAAAATATTGATTGCTTCTACCTGGCACAGACTTTTTCAAAAATACCCAAGCAGCAGATCCGAGACAACAGCAATTTTATATGTGTGTTTCATCAAGACCATACCAACCTCAAACACATACATGATGAATATGTAGGTGGGGACTTGAGCTACAATGATTTTTCCAAGTTTTGCAGTAGGTGCTGGAACCAGGACAGTTATGGGTTTGTCACAATTGATATGACAAGAACACCCAATAGTGGCAAATACAGAAATAAAATCAACAATTTTCTAGACATTGAAACATATATAAATAACCATGAAAAGGCCAATTATTGATGATCTTAAATTAAGAGATTATCTTGTAAAAAGATTTAAGGGATGGAAATCACAGAACCGAGGAATTTATGAACAACACAAACAAACAGAACAGCCTATAATTGATGCTATTAGTGAATTAGGTAAAAATATCAAAACTGTTACAGAGCAAAATCAAAATTTGATCACAGAGCTTGTACCTGTAGCTGCAAGGAACATATTAGATTATCCAATCACCCCACTTTCCAGTATTCATACACCTAATCCTATTGCTCCTCGAAGAATTGAAGCTACTCTGGATCCTATTGAATTGGGTCTTCTTGCTCAAAAATATTTAAGCACACCTAAAGACAACAAAGATGAGGTCTTTGGCTTATATGCTGACACAGAGCGTGATGGTAGCATCATACATAGAATTGGCAATTTCAGAGTAACATTTATGGGAGATGATATAATTGTATATTCAGAATCTCATCTTGGACAAAGAGGTGGTTTTGTTAAATATCCCGGCACACCTGGATTGTGGGAACTGATAACTAGGAAAAGGCCTGGCAGCTATACAGATCAAGATTATGAACATTACAAGGAAATATTAATAAAATCAGATGCTCTATACCAGAACAATGATCCCACACAAAAAAGGGTCAAGTCTAGCAGTGGAGCAAAATACAACAATTTAATCAAGCCCATATGGTCACAAATCAAGACAGGTAGTGGAATCAAACAATACAACACCCTGCCTAAAGAATTTTTCTGGGTTGATGATGTCAGGAAACTTGTAGATAGGTTATTGGTGATAGCTGGGGAGGAAAATGCTGGCAACCACAATTTTTACAATGAAAAGGTTGTAATTATGGACATGATAAGCACAAAATTGTCTAATTTTATAGTGAATGACACTAAGGGGATTGGATATCTTATAAAAATTATTAATACTCTACCACCTAAATTTTGGAATATTTCTGAGGGCCGGGGGTTGGTTAATGACATTATAAACAAGCTGCCATTTGAACTACATATTTCAGGCTATCAGTATTGTGGTCCCGGTACAAAATTGGACCATAGATTAAACAGAGGGGATCCTGGTGTTAATCCCCTAGATGCTGCTTGTAGAGACCATGACATAGCATACAACACACATTCTGATCTTGACAAGAGACATGTTGCAGACAAGAAATTAGAAGAGGCTGCATTTGGTAGATTTGTAAGCAAAGATGCTTCTTTAAGTGAGAGAATAGCAGCATTGGGGACCACCATAGCTATGAACACCAAACAAAAACTGGGGTGGGGGCTGTGAATATGTATATAATAAACCTACAATGAAGGCCAAGGGTGTTATGTATGAAATACCTTATGCAGGCCTTAAATCTCTTAAAACTATTGACAGTCGTTTAACCAAAAAGCAGCGCAAGAAAAAAAATTCTTGTATTGCAAAGGGCCATGGTATGAAATTGTTACTCAGTACCCCCCAATTAAAAAAATTACAACAATCCAGGAAAAAATCACATGTGGGGGGTTTCATATTTACTATCCCTGCCATCTTAGCAGCACTTGGGTCTGTTGGGAGCTTGGCTGGGGGATCAGCTGCCATAGCAAAAACAGTAATAGATGCTAAAAAAAATAAAGCAGAATTAGATGAATTGAAGCGCCATAACCTGGCCATGGAGAAACAAGGCAAAGGTGTTAAGAGAGCCATAAATAAGTTTAAAAAAAACAAGAGCCGCTTACAAACCAAGATATTGAAGCTTTAATCAAGCCACTGGGCATAAAAAATTTTAGAGGTGTGTACATGTCTGATTCTTTGCCAGAGCAACCACTCAACAAAGAGTGTGGCATTGTTAATTTGGATAAGTACAAAAATCAGGGCACTCACTGGATCTGTTATCTTAAATATTTAAATAATACGGCATTTGTGTTTAATTCATTTGGAGGTGTTCCACCTGAAAATTTAGTAAAATATTTAAAATCAACTAATCTTTATTACAATAATGCCCGTGTTCAAAACTTCAAAGATGTTAATTGTGGACATTTGTGTTTATCTGTTCTTAGATATATGTCTCAAATAAATAAACCATCAATTGAAAATTTTCAAAAAGCCTTGTGGTATCTGAAACATCATGGGGGTATTCCATTTCACCAGCCAAAATTCAATATTGAAACTCAAATTACATGATGATATAGTGTATCCCAAAACAATAGCTCTCAGAGCATTTTATGGCATGTACTTGATCCCTAATATTACACACCACAACAACAAAATTGCAGTAGGGGATCAAAAAATTGTCATTACTCCAGGGCAATATAATCTGTCCACTCTAAATGCTCAATTACCCAGAGGTATAGTATTAACTCAAAATTCTGTCACTCACAGAGTAGAGATTGTATCTGCTACAGAAACAGTGGATCTGGGTACTATAGGAGAGCTGTTAGGCTTTGAGAACAACACAAAACTTGAAGCGGCCATCAAACACACTGCTATTAATATACCTAAATTCTTAGCCATAGAGACTCTGAATATTCACTGTAATGTGGCTGAGGGTATGATCACCAAATCAAATGGCATAGGCACTCACAAACAAACTGGGATTATTTCAACATTTAAACCTAATTCTGAATTTATGGAGCCTATCATCTACACTCCATCCCCAACATTATATTTTCCTGTGTGTCATAACAGAATAGATAATATTGAATTGATGGTCACTAATGAAAAAGAAGAATTAGTTGATTTTGCTGGAGCCACAACAACTGCTATCATAGAGATTAAAATTTAAATAAAAATACATACAAAAGAAAATGGAAAATATTGAGAGTTATGAGCTACAATCATTCCCTCCAAACAGGAGGACATTTGCAAATTTAAATCAACCCAACACAGAGATTGAGGTTGATCTTGATGTAGGGGATGGCTTTATACACCCCCACAGAGCAGATCTATACATCAAATTTGATGTTGTAAAGCTCGATGGAACAGATTATCCGGTAAATTCAAATATAAGATTGGTAGATAATTTTGTGCCGCATCTGTTCTCTGAAATTGAGATCAGAAAGCATGGTGTTGTTATAAACAGAGTGGATTATCCCGGCATTACCTCCACAGCTTTGGCCACACTAAAATTATCCAAAACCAAGGCTTCTTACTACAAAATAGGTGGATTTGAGGCTGGTGATAAAATAATATCTAAAAGCCACACAGTGCTGTTTCCTATGCGCCTGTTGCCAGGATTCTTTTCAGATTACAAAGATATTATGTGGAAGGGTGGTTTAAGAATCACATTTAGAAGAGCTGCCAATGATAATAATGCTTTGATGAGGTACAGCACATTAAATTCTACAGGGGAAGCTTTGCCCAATACCCTACCTGATGAGGGCAAGTGCATTATTCAGACTATGGAGCTAAGAATCCCAGTTGTTGAATATGAAGCCAGTTATGCTCTTAAATACAAAGCAGATATAATAAAAAATCCACAGATTCCTTTACAATTTTATACATATCAATGTGTACAAAAGCCTGCCGCTGGTACTTATTATGAGTTTGATGCTACAAATTCATTCTCCAGTATACAATATGACATGCCGGATTTTGTGGTGGTATTGTTTCAGACTGGAAGACACAATAATCAGGAAAAAAATTCAAGTAGATTTGATAACTGCAACATCAAGAACATATATCTTAAAAATGGCAGAAATGAGGTATTCCCTAGAGAAAATTATAATTTAGACATTTCCAAGAATGATTTCCTTAAATTATATGAAGCATTTACAGCATACAAAAGGGTCACTACTGGCAATACTGACATGTATTACACACCAGATGAATTCAAAGCACAGAGACCCATGTTTGTCATCAACACTTCAAAAAGGAAACAAGTTGTGGTTAATGACAGGACAAACATTAAAATTATCTGTGAATTCCACGAAACACTCCCTGATGACACTATATGTAGTGTTATTCTCATAGGTGAAAAATCATATGTTTATGATGTAAGAAATGAGAGAGTCACAGAACAATTCTAGAAGAATTATATTGTTTTAATATTAGATAAACAAATTGAACCTGGTATCCAATTGAACTTAAACCAGAAGTAAATATGTGTGTGTGTGTGTGTGTGGCCTACTTTTAGGTGTTGGCAAAAAAAATATCAAGAGGGGCATATTTTTGACAGGATTATGGACAACAATCTGACAGAAGTGCCTTTTGTAAGTGTGGACAAATCAATCTGAGGGGGCTCATCATTTCACAGGAACTTCCCGAGGGCATTTTTACAAAAATCTTGGATTAGACGGGGTTCCACACTTGAGCAAAAAGCTCATATGGGCATGTTGAGCTAGGTTTAAGTGTAGCCAAATCTGCTTGAGGGGGCCTCATCATTTCCGGCACTGGTTGTGGTACCAATCACACTACTAATCTGTTTGCAGATTTGTAATGTACACTCGAAGATAAGTAAAAGTATGAAAACAACCTATGCTCGGAAATTAAAAATGGCGACCGGAAGTTGGTTTATCTCTTAAATGGTACGAGTTAGCCAAAATCTGTTTGCAGATTTGTAATGTACAGTCGAAGATAAGTAAAAGTGTGAATACAACCTATGCTCGGAAATCCAAAATGGCGACCGGAAGTAGGTTTATCTCGAAAACTGTTGGACATAGCCAAAATCTGTTTGCAGATTTGCGATGTACACTCGAAGATAAGTAAAAATATGAATACAACCTATGCTCGAAAATTTACAAAAACAGAGTTCATAGGCATTGTTATTTTATAGAAACATTGCCAGCCATAAGGTTAATTGGCCCCCTTCCCCCAAATCGCATTATATACATGTGGGGGACAGAGGTATGCATGTTTCCGTCCGTGGCATTGCAAGAGATGAGCCTGCTTACTTATCATCTTAGAAGGCTACAAAATATTACAGCATAGATCGTAGTCAGCGCTGTCAACTCCTATTTGTAGGTTAGCCTCGCCTGTGAAATATCATATGGCAAAATTTAAAAAAAAATAATTGTGAAGCAACTTTCTGGTACTAGTCAGTGTTGCCAACACCTATTTATAAATTAGCTTCGCCTGCAAAATATCACATGGTGAAATTTTCGTGGGGTGCGTTGGCAACACTGCGAGCCCACACTGTGGCCCCTCCAAAAGTAGTGGGGGCATTGAACCCATTGTAAAAAGGCCATGACATACATCGTGAAAAGGGGGGGGGGGCTCACACATCATAAAAAATACATCGTAGCCGTTTATCTGCATTCAGAGAACTAAATGCATCATATCGATTTATGCACCAGAATGCATCGATTGATGCACTAAAGTGTGTTGTATGGCTTCTTCAAAGAATCAGGGCCAAACTTAAACTCAAAGAATCAGATTCACATTTGGTACATTTGAGTGCATTTTTGTATGTCGTGAAAGGAACACCAAAGTGCATCATTTGATTCAATTGAGGATTCATTTCAGTCGATTGATTGATTTAGTTTATTTTACTTCGCGTTTTGTGCCTCTTGGCTAATTTGCGAAGATGGGGATGAGTGATGAAATGATGGAATTGATGAGTGGACATTAACAAACAACCATGCCCGAGCGGGATTCGAACCCGGGGATTCCTTTCAGTCGAGATGCATTCAATGCATCAGTTGACCATGTTTGGTCTGAGCTACAGAGTTAATGTAGCTCGGACGAAACGTTTAAGTGCATCATCAAAAAAGGCGCAGGAAGGTGCATCAAAATGCATCAAGTTGCATCAAAGCGCATCAACTGATGCATTGAAGCGCATCTCGACTGAAATAAATCCTCACTTGAATCAAATGATGAACTTTGGTGTTTCCTTCACCACATACAAAAATTCACCCAAATGCACCAAATGTGAATCTGATTCCTTGAAGAAGCCATAAAACACAGTTTAGTGCATCAGTCGATGCATTCTGGTGCATCAATCGATATGATGCATTTAGTTTTCTCTGTGTGCAATTTGTTTGATGAGGGTGGGGAGTTTGTTATAAAATGTTATCCCAGTCCTTCAGTGCGATGAGGGTCTGTGGTACGGTTTTAGTATGTTTTTTAAGTGAAATAACTCTTTTTGCATAATATGTTTAACTCCTTCATTTTTCGTTGAAGCATTTCTCATTTTATGTATTCGCTCTGCATCTTATGTTTCAGCATGCTAAGCCTAAAGCGGCTTAAGGTTCAATATCGTAGTGTCAACTGAATGATCCCCATGTACAGCCACGGGCAAAAAAAATGGGACAGCTAGATCCTGAAATGCTCGCTAGCCCGCACGGCGTTATGTGTGTTACCTAACTCTACGGCGTTATGAGAAGTTCGTTCCGAAGCGTTCTTTTTACACTCAAGTGAGAAACCTAATATGCAGTGTTTCAAATGTCACGCAATTCTAACTTGGATCGCTTCAAATTCGAAATTCCATAAAACATACTTACGCCTGGATTTTTATGTTTCTACGTATTTGTAATACTTGTAATTGACAATTTGTGCTTCAAACCCACTCCAAATTAATAAATATGGAAATTTAGAATAATTATTTGTCCAAGATGTCAATTTCGAGAGAGAAAAAGAAATTACCAGACGATCGCAATTGGAATTTTTGTGAGTGGCGTGGAGAACTACATGGCTTTGGGAATATCCATTTCTTGAGCGAAGTAAGAGTGAAATGTTGTTTTGTCATGTATTTATATTTCATTACTCCAGGCTTCTCCACATTTTAACCTTACCTCGCGATCCATTACATCTTCTATGGATATTGACAAGGTGTCTTGCTGCCCTTCGCGATGGTGCAGAGACAGCGTTCTCGCCCTGTAATCGAAAGGACCTAGATTCGATCGCTCGTTGAAATCAGATGATGCAATTAACGTTCCTGAAGCGCATTACGCTATTAGTGTTGCCAGATTCAACAAAATTTACAAATTAAAATTAAAAAAACGGGTTAAAATTTTGGTTTATAATTTTCTCGATGCGATTATTTAGTCACATGATCAGTAATATAGGGCATATTTCTCCTCTCCTTTAGCAACCAACCACGAGTTATCATGGCGCCTGTTACGTCACCATATTTTGAATTATGACTTAATTACGGTTTGATATGACCTAAGTATTTAACGTGTTTTCAAAATTTGCGCTTTGTAATTTAAAAGTGAGTATGGCCTCCCCGATAGCGCAGTGGTAGCTTCGTCGCCTTGTAATCAAGGGGTCCCGGGTTCGATGCCCAGTGGAGGCACATAGTGGTTCGGATCCCACTATAAACTGTAGGTCCAGTTCCGATTAGCCTCCTTGTGCATAAAGTGGACTTAAAACACCAAAGCAATCAATCAATAAATCAATTAAAAGTGAGTATGGAGTAAATTGGCACTCGGAAGAATATTAAAATATCTTTAAGGGCACTAAATTAGATGTAACTGTCTCTTAAAATGTTCATGTTATAACGACAACAGTTGGCTTTCAAAGTATTCTTTACATATTTATTCCAATCTTATTATTTATTCCACATCTTAATAAAATTATAATATTAATATAAAGTAATGTAGACGTTTACAGTGCTTTTCTACCGTCCCACAGGACAGTGTCCTTGTCCAATCGTTTTGTAAGGCTGTCACAGTTGGTTTCAAAATATGATGAATGAGTTTATTGTTATAGTTGATCCCTTTGAAAGAACAGCCCCGTGTTCGATTCCCAGTGAAAGCACCCTAAATTTTTGTTTATTCAGCATCAAGTGAACTTAAAAACCAAAATCCACAGTAATATAATTAAGCCTTGTTTCCATATTAAAAACACTAAGTTGCTGACCAAGGCAGTTTATTAAGATATGAAAACACATAACAAGTAACGTTTCAACCCAGTATCAGGGTCTTCCTCAGACGAAGAACTAAACTAAAAACATTTTTTCAGGGTTGAAACGTTACTTGTTATGTGTTTTCATATCTTAATAAACTGCCTTGGTCAGCAACTTAGTGTTTTCAAAACCCATACTCAATATTACATTTGGAAATTATTAGGCAGACAATACTGAATTATCTGTAACCATTAAATTCAGTAGTTGCATTTTTTATTGTTTATCTAAAGGATAAGTAAGTAAGTAAATGACATTTCAGTGAAAATATTTGAACATTTCGGGGCACTTCTGTAAGCCAGCCCCAGGGAACCATTGCCTTACGGGCTTAGGGGGAAATTTACACATGAAGGAAGCATAGGACGAAGTTGCCGAATTCGCTACGGTATATCTCTAGCTACAACTCTGCAAATATTCATCCTTCTTCCTCAAGCTGCTCCCAGTCCGTCGCCAATACAGGCTAAGGAAGTAACAGGATCTTCAAGTAGGTTTTTCATCTGTTTTATTCTATTCCTTTTAATTTACCATCAAGTCTGAAACGGTCAAATGGATTTCAAGTAAACTTTAACCAATAAAGTGAAAAAAAACATTGGAATGTTTGTTTCAACTAGTTGATCACGCGAACTTCTTCCTCATAGCCCCATGTGCGAACAGATGTGTGTGTGTGCTTTTGTGTGTTTTTAAAACCAAGACTCATATTGGGCCGTAAATATGGCGTCACATGAAATGGAATATGTTGCGCTTCAGAACATAACCTTGATATTTACCTTCTCTCCTTTGTAAAATTTTATGCGGTCGGGCGTCCATGATTTTCATTATTATAATTAACTATATCCACAGGTTATGAAACGTTAACTTTATAAGGCAAAACGTCAAAGCCACGAATAATCATTATCCTTAGTATCACACTTTGAAAACAAGAAATTTGCATTAGTGTAGAGAATGTGCGCTATCTTATATTAAATATGCAACAAAACAATATTACGTGACTTATTTCTTTATCTGGTTACATACCGAAAAATACACAATTTGTATTGACGATAGTCTCTACCAGCCCATATCACTATCCATACAACACAAATAATTAAAACATAAACGAAATTTGTTGTATCTACAGTAGTGCCAAATATGGGGTGGGGGTATGCTTGCTTAAGGAATTTGAAGGTATTTCCATTGTATTGTAGCCTATATTCTGGAGAGGTAGTCTGGATTTCTTCACATAAAAAGCAGAAGTTTCCTCGTCTGCAAATTTTGAAGATGGTAGAGAATAGAGATTATTCTATAAATTGACATTTCCTCAATATGAATAGACTAGACGTGAGCAAGTGAAAATGCATGAATACAAGAACAGGCCATGAGACCAAAACACAATCTGCTCTAAGCATTTCCATTCTAATTCTATACTACAGAATGACGAAAATCGAAAATCATGTGTCCTCGTCGAAACAACACAACAATAAAATATTTATAATATTCCAGTACATTGTTGCAACAATATATATTTTTATATACTTTTCAATGTTCTTTTTTTACGTAGGTCGTTAACCCTGTTTCTTTTAACACAGATACATTTCAACAAGAAATGTGAAAATACTATTAGATAAAAAAATTGATTGGATATTTCTGCAAGTATTTGTCTTGTACCGTAGAAATATCTTTAATAGGCTTTATGTGAATGATTATTTGGCACTATAAAGTGCAGTTAGAAAGTAACATTTAAAGGAAATTGCAATAGTAAGGAATTTTAAAGCAATAAATGGGTATTCAATTTAAGAACTGAGAATTAGTACTTCTAATTATTTTTACTTATCTAGCATACCTTATTATTGCATTCAACAATGGAATTTCTTTCATTGCAGATAATACAAGATCAAGGTGTAGTGTGGTGCTCAAAGCTCAAAGTAAATAATCGAGAACTTACATATGAAATGTGTTAATTTTGTATATCTTCTAAATGTAATACAAGCAGTATTTGTTTCCAATTTTCAGTTATTTGTTTCAACTTGAGAAATATCATAAAGTATTATTTACCTTTTGAATTAATTTTCTTTGTCTTATGTTAAATGAAGACCACCACATGATTGAACGATGTTATAGATATACATACGTAGAGAAATTACCAAAATTCATCATGTCAGTAATCATACAGTTATGTACATCGTCGTTAGAGATTAAATCACCAAAATTATTATAAAATTCGATCACCCTCCCCATTCTAGTGCGAACGTAAATAGAAAATTTAGATAAACTATAAAAAATATTTTAAATCACATTATTTATTATAGTATCGAGGTTCAATAATTTGTTCCCCTATAAATAATTCTTATCACCTAGCAACAAGCGTCATTATAAAACCCACCGGGCAATCCTGTGACGACTACTCACATGTCTCAATACAATGAAACTTTAGCACTGTTAAATATGCAACCTAGTTTCTTTTTCACTTTGCATCATTGGACAGAATCCGTTTTATACAAACTTTAGCTCGTTACAAAGGTTTGCTTTCCGACGTTTTCTGACTTCTCTGAGTGTGCCTAATCTTGTCTTTCGTTGCTCGAAATGGCTTATCAATACAATACGATGGTATTTACGGCATACAGATTTCCGTGAATCTAAGCGAAAGTTGTGTGTCCAAGAGGACCAGCGATCGTTTGTTGTCTTTGTACTATTATGTAGTCCTTAAACGAGGTAGGACTAAGTCTGGCAGTCGTACGTGTAGTTTTAAATCATTTATAGGTTAGGAGAGATTTTCCAAATATTTCCTAATTCTCGACCAAGATTGAGAGTTTCAGATAAATAAGTCTCGGTATCGTCTCGATTTTAAAGAGGTATGCCTGCCCTATCACGACAAGTCTCGAAGGATCCAAGCTAGTTCTCATCTCAAGTTTCACTGGGCTGTGTCGGTCTTGTTCGAGTCTCGACATTCGTGCCGTCTTGATACCATCGACATTATTGTTTGCAGTGTAACATATAGGGATGTGACGAAGCTGAAACTTTACCGATGCCGATGTACTCACAGATAATTTTTGGAACTGATGCCGATGCCGATATTTAACCGATTCCGATTTATAAGATTATTAAACAGAAATCAGAAATGAGATGTTATTTTCAGCATGACAAAAATAAATTTGCTATGTACATTTCTATTGCATATCATATGTATATACATATATATTCTCAAGAGATGCGAATGTACATTTGCATCTACAAAATGTTATGTGAACCTTTAAGAAGAACATGGATTCTCAAGATATTTAACATTAGTACACAAGCAGTTCTTTGAAATGCAAAATGAATTCCTGTTCTGCCAGAACTTCAGAAACACGAGATTTGGAAGCAATTCAGGAAGTAACCTACTTCTTCTCTTATCGCAAATCTGTTCAGCAACACTGAACACTCAATCACTGAATACTGATGCAGCAGGTATCCCCAAGTATTTTCTCAGCACTTGCTTCAGGTTTGAATACTCATTTTTGAATTTCCAATACAACAGCAGATCCTGGTTCAGCAATCTACCAGTTATATGTATAGTTAGGTTAATCCTCTGAATGAGAGTTTTAAATAATTTTATTACTAAAACTCTACAATAATGACGAATCATAACCAAATTTTCAATAAATCTTACAAAACTAGAATATAAAACTTATTAGAAGGTAAAAACTCTAGTATAACCTGTACCGGTTTAAATATCGGATTTTTGCCGATGCAGATACCGATGTGTCAATTTCTGCCGATTTTTATACATCTGTAATCGGCTTCGGCACATCCCTAGTAACATACATAATCTGAGTAAAATTCAAATACTCTTAATATTTGCTCGGAGGGGAAAAAATATGGATTTGGGGGATCCGGACTACATAGACCCTACCTTACTTTGAGTGATTTTGTATTCGGTGTCTTCCTCGAAAACAGAATGGCATAGGCACCAAGAAATTGACAGAGGAAAAAGTATTTAAAAAGACTAAACAAGAATTTACAATGCGGGCTAAAACTTTGTTTAAACCAAAGTACCTGAAAAACGGAAAGCACATTTTTACTTTAGCCATGCTTTTATTCGTGTTTTAACTCAAACACGATCGAAAAAGCACTTGTGAACTCCTCATGAAATTGGCAGCGGCAGCTCGAACAGGTACTGCACCTGTATTGGTCTATCAAGGTAAGGTGTAGGGTTTGCTGAAGCATGACTCATGCACTGATATGAAGACCAACACGTAGCCCAGCGAAGCCAAGCAGAAACTCACAGCATTACGTGTTGCTTTATTGGTATTTAGGCGAATGGAAGGAGGAGGAAGGTGGGAGGGTGGGGGAGAGATCGAGGTTCAGTGACCTAATCTGCAGTGTTTTGTAACTCACTTTCGTTGCACTTTACTTTGATTTTTATTACATTTTATCTACTGAAAACTTATTGCAAAATTGTATGCAGATCCACACGCGGTACTAATTTGTTTATTCGTTAGAGCTATATAAGATTTCAATAACAAAAAAATGATTTGATTTGATTTGTTGTTCTAAGTCCACTTTATGCACAGTAAGGCTAATCGCGACTGGACCTACAGTTTAGAGTGGGATCCGAACCACTTGTGCCCCACCGGGTATCGAACCCGGACCCCTTAACAAAAAATGAATATTAAATAATACATATATTATACATTTCTCCATTTGTTAATAACAAATTCCTTTTTCTTTCTCTCTCTCTCTCACACTCACACCCCTCCAAAACACACACACACTTTATATATATATATATATCTGAGGTTTCTATCTCAAAGGGCTAATGTCATATTTTCATAAGAGAAGTTCGATACGAACAAATGGAACTTCATTAATTTGTTGTTACCTAAGATATGGAAGGTGCTTATATGCATTATTTAATATTCATTTGTTGAAATCGTAAAGGAGAAGCGTTAGCACACACGTGTCGCTTGTGGGGCCTGTGATGCAGTGACAAACGTTACTGCTGATTGGCTAGTTTCCAAGCGGCATGTGTCGTGTGTCGCTTCGGTGTGGATTTTCTCCAACACACACACCCACACCCACTCACTTCATATATATATATATATATATAGATAATCGTTGGGAGTGGTTCAGTTGCTGGTTCATTACCTTGTGTTTTAGAAAATTGAACTGCCTGATCTTTTACAATGAATTACGAGATGCATTTCGTGACACGTTCTAGTTACTAAATAAGAATTGAGGTAATAGATAATTCCGATCGGAATTCTCGTTAATCCAGTTTAACAATAGAGTTTACTGTGTTGGACAATAGAAGCATACACACAAATTATTCGATACCAATTATATGAAACCTGTAATACACTTATTTATGCATGATATGAGAAAATATATTGAATTTTGCTTGTAATGAGAAAATACGAACAGTTATGGTTCTTATAATTTTTGTGTGTTTACATGAACATCTCCCAATCCTTCGTATCTCCTTTTGGAAACTGAAACATGGTTATTAAAAAGAAAGGAAATATTGACTCTGAGGCCGGTAGCTCGAGGTGAATGTTGTCATGATGAACAGAAACCGAAATATGAAACTGAACATGAACGGAAAATTGTCTCAGAACGGCGACTGGAAAGGGGGAGGTTTAACACCCAATATTCGAGATATTTTTTAAAGCATTCTGCAAAACACATGTTCGTAGCAACTGAGCCAATCTTAGTTTCCACCGTTGTAGAAAATGACAATTTGGGTGTGTGAATCTAAATAAAAGGCCAATATTATTTAGTACAAGGTAGCATAAGATGAAATCAGCTATTCCCTAAATCTGTGGTAATTTCATTTTCTCCTAACATAAGCATCGCGGAACAATATTCAAAATTTTCCATTAATTCATATCTAGAGGTTTCTCTACGGCAAAACTTTGCAATTAAAAATATTAGAAAAAACGTAGAAAACCTGGTGTCAATATGTTTCACAGCTTTCGATTTAGAAGTTAGAATTGCATGACATTTGAAACACTGCATATTAGGTTTCTCACTTGAGTGTAAAAAGAACGCTTTGCAGAGACCTTCTCATAACGCCATGCGGGCTAGCGAGTATTTCAGGATCTAGGTGTCCCATTTTTTTTTGCCGGTGGCTGTACATTCAGCCTTGAGGAGTTTTCGTTTTTGCATTCTCCGTAGTGCATTACGGACATCCGGGTGGAGTTGAGGGAAAGCACGTCACGTAAAACAAGACACGGGACACAGGCTCTCTGACGTAATTAATAATGCAGAATTACGCCTCTGTTCCACAAAATGGAGGGATTAGATGCGCTCTTACAAAACCAAAAATATGTGGTTTTTTTTACTATCTTCCCAACACAGCAGATGGTGAGAAGTTTCCGAAACTAAATATGGCTCTCTTTTGATTATGATGCGTTTATTTTTTTACCACCCTTATCTAATCGCGACGATGAGGATGTGTTGGTATTTAGTGGAATTAATGATGGGACACACAGTGGTGACGATTAGGGGGGTGAGGGAAGCAGTTGCCCCCCACTTTTCGCTACTTTTGCAACAGCACTATGCTAAACATTATGTACAAAGGGAAATATACTGTCTTTGGCTCCCCCCACCCGTTTTGGCAAACCTTGCCTCCCTAGTTTTGAAATCCAATCGCCGCCCCTGTGAGACACTCACACGTGAGATATAGCCCAGAACATTCGGAAGTAGACACAAACACAGTGAACCTTTTAGATGTTCAGTTATAGTATTCCCACCGAAGTTCTGGGTCTATTATCTATTATACGGTGTCCAATCCCTACTCATCCCTGTCCTCCCTCCCCTCAAGGGGTCCCGGGTTAGATCCCGGCGAAGGTGCATTCAGTGATGAATTCAGCGGTTGCCGGTGAGGAATCCCCTCCGGTAATGAAAAAAAGCCTCCTCGAAAATTTCAATAATTCTGCATTCGAACAATAGCTAAGAAATTTGGCAACCATGTTCACCTTGACTTTCTTCTATATCCTTTAACTCGTAGGATGTATAGTCGACGTGCTAGCTACGTTAACGACCGGCTTGCTTTGGAGTCCACGGAGCGCGCCCACTAGCTACAACAATCACATTCAACGCACTGTGTTACCACACATCTATTCTACGCCACCTTCTCCCTCTCCCGTACTAGCAGCTTACCACGGTCTCCACATTGAAGTTGCAACGTACTGCAACTGCGTATCCGCAGTCATGTGACTGAGACTCCACGTGGAATAGACGAGCAGAATGACAGCTGCTCCCATTGGCTGAAGGTTGAGTGTGATTGGACGAAAACAACTCGCCCGCTCCTATTTATAATTAAAAGTCAAAATAATGAAAGAATTTAAAATATTGTCCGTCACTGAAAGTCAACAATGTGCACGCCAACTAGAGATGATACAAAGCTTCTATTGTTGTAACGAATTTCAACTACTTGCAGATATTTTAACAGTTAGTCAGTAAACAGTTTGTTGAGGAATTGTGGTGACGTGGCTGTGCAGTCTCACCGAATTTTGCACTTCATTTAAAGGTAAGGGGCAATTTAATAATGTTAGTATTGTTTAATTAGTATTATTATTTAGTGCCTATGGCTTCCCCCCCAGGGAAATTTGATATCCCCTCCGACGAAAGTTGCTGGGTACACTGCAGAGCGATTCGTATCCCATTCTAACCTAGAGCTTCCCCGATGACTACGTCGCCTTGTAATCAAGGGATCTCGGGTTCGATATCCAGTGTAGACACATTGCACATTAGTTAGACTGCCGCTGTAAACTGTAGGTCCAGTCCCGATTGGCCTATCTGAGTGTAAAGTTGGTTTAAACTAATTTTTCAGAATGTTTTTGCTCGCGATTTTTGCACTCAAGGTTCCGGGTTCGATACTTTCTACGCTGACGTTCTTGGCGGATTGGTTATCACACTGCGTTACGAAACCAGAAGTCCCGGATTCGAATCCCGGCCTGGGCATTCTTTCCGACTGTCCCTTCATCAAGATCATCATATTATCACTCATCCTCATTGTCGCGATTAACCAAAAGTGTCAGAAAAGCGAGGTAAAAGTAACCAAATCAATTTTTTTCAAATCGAAACTTAACCTACTCGGCTATGAGACATTGCGCAAAGTCCATGGGACCACTTTCACTCGCTTGTACTCGTTCGGCTCCCTCACCCTCGAGCGTTACAGTGGAATGTCATTTTAATGGTAACAATAAATCGTAGACCCGTATATGTAAAATATCCGCTTTGGTAGTTTCATCCCACAATCATCTATTTCATTTTCATATATCACTGTATTGGTAAGATAGACAAAATTACATTTTAATATGGAGATGAAGACTATGTTCACTTAAGTTTCAATTTCACTTATCATTTCTCTTCACGATCCATATTTGAAGGCCCACTACCACAGACAAATTACGGTTATACGTGTACCACTGGGCTTCGAGTGTATACCGCTCGTTTTGCCTGTTCGAGCGTTATTCGCTCGAGATAAGAAGCTCTCAATTTCGTACGCTATCTAGCGTCGTCTCGTATCTATAATGTAATTGGCGCTCGAGCGAATTCCTCTGCCTGCAGCAATCTAGTGTATTGCTTAATAAATTCATTATCATAGGATAGCAGTTGGGTCATGTTTCACTAAATATGAAACACATTCGTAACTAACGAACGGATTTACCAGCTTATTAACGGAAGTAAAGTGAAGTTCTAGTTAGATTTAGCTTAAACAAAGGCTTGAGGCAACTAGCTTGCACTTGTGAAGGACAGCGAGCGCTCCGTCCGATTCGAGCTTTCCCCCTGAACACAGAATGACAGCCAGCAGCAGTGAAGTAGAAGAGCAGCTTCCGTTGCACTGTTACCACGAACTAGATGACGTGTGTTTTCCCATCACATGAACGCGACCGACCAAGCCTCTTACAACGCTCCAGCACCCCTGTTCGCTCTGCACTCCACACGTACATACGAGAGCACTCTTCCACAAATAGAATGGGTTGACCAATCGTTCGAGAACAGTACACAATTTATAATACAATTGATTCGTTAATTTGGTTTATTTAAAATCGCTTTTCTTCACACTTTTGGCCAATCGCGAAGATCAGGACGAAGCAAGGGCACTCACGGAAAATTTTCCTCAGGGAAGCAGATTGAGATTTTACACCTAACCCTTCAGGTAAACAAATTCATATTTTACCTTCAAAAAATTCAAAAATTGAAATTGAATTGAAAGTACTTTGGAATTGTTCGCAAGTTCCGGCTTGAGTCCACTTTTAAAATAGAAACTGGATTGCCTTTGCTTTCATTCTATAAATATATGTTACATTGTTTGTACTTTTAAACGATGCACAGAAATCGAACTGACATCACTTCAATCTACTCTCCTTCGTGGTATCTCTGATCCATGATTTTACGAACCGAAGGGTATTGTGAAGAAATAATAATTCAAAATGACGACGGGTGATGGTAAATTGCCAGGGTCAGATCTCGAGTACTGCATATATTTTCCCGACTTTTTTGGACACGGGCAGTCAAAAAATTCCAAAGGATCATATATAAAGTGATTAACTCTTGGTCTCTTCCACACTATAACTGTCTGAAATTTCTGAATTTGTTCCAAGAGTACAAAATCAAGTACTTGATGGGATAGTGTGTAGAATTCGAGATTTTCACCGTGTTGGAAAATTTAGTAAATATTCTGAAGCAGAAATTTCCTGCCCCCTCTGACCCCCCTTGCGGGCACCAACGAGGATGAAGGGACAAGCATTCACATACCGGGATTCGAACCCGTGACCCCTGGCGTCGTGGCGGGCTGAGCTAACTATTCTGTCACGGAGGTCGGCCTGTAAAATAAAACTTCTGTTAACTGTCGACTCCTGATTTCACAGGATGTGCTTCAAGTGAAAGCTCTTGTGGCTAGGTTTTACGAATGGAGACAAAAGGAACCAAGATTGAAGAAGAGTCGGGACTTTCCTTTCCATCTAACGAGGCCTTGTCCCGCTCTCATTTTCATCCCCTATTTGCTGTATAAAGCTTGATTCACATCTACGTTCAAGTAACGCTCAGATCACGGTCCAGCCAAATATTGTTGAATGATTTTTAAATAGAAGCATTCACACTTAGCGGTCCGGTCAAGGTTCGCTTCGATCACGCTCAGCTTGCACTTCGGTCACGATCAGGTGGAAAGAATATTTGACTGGAGCTTGACTTTTCCTAAGCTTGATGTTCATGTGAACGTGTGTATTGCTCAACCCACGGTTCAGTAGCAGTCTTCAGCCCGTTACCACCGGCGACTCCAGGAGGAGTACGATGGTACGGCCGTACCACCTGTTGTCGTCGCCGGGGCGACATGAAGGCAGAGCGTAGCCGGATTTTATTTACTGAATGCATCCTTTGGGGTAAACTTGTTCTTATTCTTGCGCATATTTGTTGCTTTGGAACTTCAACGTTGCAAAACTTCCGACTGAAACACTTTGGAGATATGTAACAGGAAAAAGTGCCAAGCCATCGTTCCTTTTCTTTGCTGCTTCTGTCAGCTGACAACAATCGCGCGGAACCTGTCCTCTAACGTCAACAATCCCTTATCAGATCCATTCTCACTTTTACGAATTCAATTGTAGGTGGGTTTTTTTCCGTTCACTGCTTCAGAACGCGGCAAGCGGCTGTTCGGAAGGACTACTGGATGTTTATTAACATTTTAATAATCCGCAACAATAAGCGGCACGATAAACATTTTTTTAAAATAGTTCATATATTCAGTCGTGATCTGTTAGTGAGTGAATCGCATGCATTAGAAGAGTACAGTCTTAACAGGTTTTCCGTTTTCACATCTAATGAAATGAGTACAGCAAAGAAAAAACTGTCAGGGGCAGAAAATAGGCAAAGGCAGAGAGAACGGGAAAATGTTGCCTTGCGTCAGTCTACTTTCATGAATAATTTTCTGAAACGTTCGATATCAGGTGACTTATTGAAATAATTTAAAAACGGCCTACATCTAGCGAATCACTTTTGTACACTTTACCCGAACAGTATCATGGTGAAAATTTTTCTGCGATTCGAGTTTCGAAACTAGAGATATTGACACTTGAATTTTGGATAACATTAGTTATGTCAGGTTTAGCGTTGTTTTTGTCTTTGCTTCTCTCCTGGCTTTTTCTTTGGAAATCACAATAAAATATTGCTGCAAGAATTGGACATTCCTTGGTAAAACTACGTATAGTATTAGGTACGGCAAACAATAACAAAACGAAACATAAGTTATTTAACCAACCTTTCGTCCGTGAAGTTAAGTTATTGAGAGACAATGAGAACACGTAACATTCGCCCCTGAGAAAAAAAGTTAACCAAATCATACATTTTGGACGAGTATTTGAGTGAAGTAGTCGTACCTAATTCTATAGTATCACCCATTTCTCATACTTCCGGTCGTCTTAATGATTCTAAAAGCAGAAACAAATTCTCTTTTATCGTCCACCAAAGAAAATCAAATATTAGGAATAGACATATAATTATACTGTTCGGAAGTCTGAAGTTCCCGATTTATTCTTTTTATTCTTTGTGGCTTCTAGTTTGTTTATATATATATATATATATATACAGGGTGTTTCTAAAGGTCGTTTACAACGCTTGGGAGGTGATTCCTCACACGAAAACAAGCAAAAAGTCAAAGTTCCATTTTTACGACTGAGGCTTCGTTTCCGAGATAGGAGCCTCGCAAAAGGTGACAAAGTGATCGTCACACCTAACTGGGACGAATACTATCACAGATAGAGAGGCGGTTCCAAGGGAATCATAAAGGAATCGTATGTGCTCAGTCCGGAAGTCACTATGAAAAGTTCACTGCACGCATGCGCAATGGAGTCCTCAAAGGAATTGGGGATTTCCAGCAAGAACAATACATGGAAAGGGTATGTAACGCAGCAAGAAGGACCGTGACAATGAGAAATGCGTTAAAGACAACACATCCCGACCTCAAACATCAAAACATGAGCACCGAACACAAAATCCGAAAAGTTGAGCACGGTTGCATACCCCAGTTACACGCGAGGAATGAACGAATCATGTCATGTGGCATACGAGAGACACATTACTCCACCAGGAGGAGGGAAAGAAAAACACATTATCAGGTGATTGCGACAACGTGTATTTTTACACGCGACAACTACGTAATATCCCCCCCCCCCCGACACACACACACAACAAACAACAAATGCTACAATGTCTTATGCACAGACAGTGCGTGTCACTGTACACCAACTGAAGATGTCATTTTCACCACACAAAGGGGGTGGGGAGCAATACCAAAAGTGTTCGCACGCGATCATTGTTGCGTAAAAGAGACCAGTTTTGGAAGCGCTGCACAGGCAAGTCTGGCTCTCGTAGTCTACGTTTGACCTTCATGACTGCTGTTCCCGCGAGAGGAGCTCGAAGGGTTGGTTCTCTCCGGCAGTCGTTCCAGTCGTGTTGCAGGTGCTGGGATATGATCAGCAGTTCGCTCTAGGTTGTCATACGCATTGAAGAGTACTAGTATATGTTGTATTGAAAGAAGTTGACGTGGTGGAGTGGACAAGTCAAGTATCGCAACAATTGGTCTGTGGTGTTCGTACGGTGATACGGCCAATTTGTGCAGTGTGCCAGTGTTAAACAAAAACAATACTTTGCAATTCCAGCTCCCTATTACACAGATGGCTGCGTATACGACCCAGCAACTAGCAGACATGCATCTCATGTATGGGGAGGCACGTGGTAATAGCCGCGAGGCAAGGCGTCTTTATGGAGAACGCTTTCCACATAGACCTTTACCGTCTCACACCTTCTTTCAGGTAGTGGACAATCGAATGCGTGAAACAGGGTCAGTGTTACCACCGCGGCAAGAAGTTGGAAGACCCCGAAGTGTACGCACACATCAGTTTGCAGAAGATGTGTTAACAGCGGTCGCAGAACATCCTGGAACTAGTACGCGCGTGCTCGCTCGGGCACGAAACACGTCTCATGTGAATGTTTGGCGAGTGTTGTCAGAGGAAGGAATGCACCCTTTTCAACTGCAGAAAGTACAAGAACTGTTACCTCGTGACTTTCGCCCTCGTATGGAGTTTTGCCAATGGTTGTTGCATCATCTGGACACAAACTCTCACTTCGGGGCAAACGTATTGTGGACAGATGAAGCCATTTTCACCAGGATTCATGTCTTCAATAGTAGAAACAGTCATGTATGGGACTTTGACAACCCACATGCACTTTTTGTGGCCCATCACCAGCACAGGTTTTCAGTGAATGTGTTGTGCGGGATAGTACATGATCATTTAATTGGACCATACATTCTCCCTGTTCGCCTGAATGGTCGCACGTATCATGCATTTCTTAGTGACGTTCTGCCTGAACTGTTGGAGACCGTACCTTTGGCACTGCGGCAAGAAATGTGGTACCAACACGATGGTGCACCAGCTCATATCGATTGTAATGTACGACATTTCCTGCATGACGTGTTTCGCAATAGGTTCATTGGTAGGGATGAGCCTGTGCCTTGGCCACCGAGGTTGCCAGATCTCAACCCTCTCGATTTTTTCTTCTGGGGAGAAATGAAAACCTGTCACATCAGCTGAGGACCTCGTTGTCGCATCAACGTCGCCGCCGCGACAGTAGCAGATACATCTGGCTTGTTTGCTCGTACTCGACAATCCTTGAAATGTCGCTGTCATCTCTGCGTAGAAGTGAATGGCAGACATTTTGAAAACCGTCTGTGATTATTGCCCTCGGCAAATCTCAGTGAGAACACTCTTGGTATTGCTCCCCACCCCCTTTGTGTGGTGAAAGTGACATCTTCAGTTGGTGTACAGTGACACGGACTGTCTGTGCGTAAGATATTGTAGCATTTGTTGTTTGTTGTGTGTGTGTGTGGGGGGGGGGATATTACGTAGTTGTCGCGTGTAAAAATACACGTTGTCGCAATCACCTGATAATGTGTTTTTCTTTCCCTCCTCCTGGTGGAGTAATGTGTCTCTCGTATGCCACATGACATGATTCGTTCATTCCTCGCGTGTAACTGGGGTATGCAACCGTGCTCAACTTTTCGGATTTTGTGTTCGGTGCTCATGTTTTGATGTTTGAGGTCGGGATGTGTTGTCTTTAACGCATTTCTCATTGTCACGGTCCTTCTTGCTGCGTTACATACCCTTTCCATGTATTGTTCTTGCTGGAAATCCCCAATTCCTTTGAGGACTCCATTGCGCATGCGTGCAGTGAACTTTTCATAGTGACTTCCGGACTGAGCACATACGATTCCTTTATGATTCCCTTGGAACCGCCTCTCTATCTGTGATAGTATTCGTCCAAGTCAGGTGTGACGTTCACTTTGTCACCTTTTGCGAGGCTCCTATCTCGGAAACGAAGCCTCAGTCGTAAAAATGGAACTTTGACTTTTTGCTTGTTTTCGTGTGAGGAATCACCTCCCAAGCGTTGTAAACGACCTTTAGAAACACCCTGTATATATATATGTCTGTGTGTATGTGTTGGTATGTATACTTAGGACCAAAAATCTTAATTTTCAGGGTTATTCTATTTTGGAAGGTGAAATTGCCTTGTTGAGAAACGATGGGCAGTTTTCAGAAGCTAGGACCATTCCCTTACAGGTGGAGTGTTTCAGATCTGCAGCGACAGCTGTTCTTTGCTGAGTAAAGTCAATCATTAGATCATTTTTGTGATTAACAATTTCGACAGCCAGCGTAGAGAGAAATTTCTCGAAGTTGACTGGTGAAATCATCTAATAAGAACCACCATGACACAAGACCGACTCGAGGAATTATTGACGATTTTTGGTGAACAAAACTTGTGCAGAAATGTTAATGTTTGGCATTGCATTGATAGATTCAGATAGTACGGCCCTCGTAGGCTTCTTTCGTAAACTCAAATGTTAACCTTGGTATTTGTAACATGCACAAACATTTCAGTACAAATAGAGGAAAATTAAATAAACCTTACGTCACCGGCGCCACAAGAGAAAGTTAGATCTCGTCTGCTAAGAGTGTAAGGTTGATGGTAATATTTTGGAAAGGAGGACAGAAATCAAAGATCGATCATATGTTAACTTTCGTCTTTTGGAACACATATTGAAAGAAAATTGTATGTAATACCTCGTACCATGTACTAGGTTTTATTATAACAAATACAAAAGACATTAACAATATTAATTATATTATTTAATTATTAAATATCAATAATTAATAGTTTCGTTAGAAGCATATAGAAATATGCCTGTATAATATGGGATCCTTTTTACTAGTGCTGTATATTCCAAAACGTCTTACGTTAATTATACTGCATTATTAAAATTATAAAAATCGTCATACAAATACTAAGTTACATATAAAATTGCTAGAAAAAAAATAGTATAATACGTTCTACTAGAAGAGAAATCCACGAGCAAATTTTATTGTACAAAATTATCAATGGATTAACTGAAAAGCAATAAATTTTAAATTTATTGAAATTCAATGTGAACAAAAATAGGTTACCCACTATAGGTTTCTATTTGCACTTGCTTCGCTTTTGTAGTAAATTGTACATTAGTCACGTCATTTGATAACGGTATTTGTAATATATAAAAGACAGTGTGAAACTGTGTAATCGATTTTCATTCCGTATAAGTACAGGAGAGGGGCGCTGTTTTACTTATCGTACCCCTTGTTCACTAATCCTGAAACCGCCAGTGCCAGTTGCAGGTTTGTGCATAGAAGATGAGCGGGCTGAAGTCAAAGGCCTATTGAAACACAGAAAGGTGAGTATGCATAAAATTGATTGATGGGACATTGCTCAAAAAAATACCAAAATATTTTCCTTTCAATTCAGTTTGTAAAACATCGCTCAACATATGCAATTTCATAAACCCGAGTAAAATAAATTTAAGAAAAAAAAACTGACAGAAACAACCAAATTACAATTACAGTAAAACCTCGGTAATCCGGACCACAATAAGCTGGACTTCGATTAATCTGGGCAACAAAGGGCAAAAGAAGAGAAAAGCAGAATGCAAGGTTTTAAATGTGGATAGAAGTCAACAAGAGAACTTCCCAAAGAAAAGGCAGTCAACCACTGATAAAATTCTGTTTCCCGCAGACTTTGTACTGTACTGTATAGTGTATTTAGGCGTATGCCCTTTAAATACACCATAATAAACGTGAGTAGTGTAATTGATACTAATATAAACTCGATAAAGTATGAGCCCCCCTCAGGCAGATTTGGCTACACTTAAACCTAGCTCAAGATGTGCATATGAGCTTATTGCTCAAGTGTAGTACTCTGTCTAATCCAAGATTTTTGTAAAAATGCTCTCGGGAATTTCCCGTGAAAGTATGAGCCCCCCTCAGGCAGATTTGGCTACACTTATAAAAGGCACTTCTGTGAGATTGTTGTCCATAAGCTTGTAAAAAATATGGCCCTCTTGATATTGTTTTGGATACACTTAAAACTAAGCCAAGATGCTCATAAGAGCCACCCACACCTACCCACACCCACCTACACCCACACATATTTACTTCCGGTCCATTTCCGGTCCACTTCCGGTTTACCCACACCTACACCTACCTACACCCACACTTATCTACACCCACACTCACCTACACCTACTTACACCCACACTCACCTACACCCACCCACACTCACCTACACTCACCTACACCTACCCACACATACAAATACACACACACACACACACACACACACGCATATACAAAGTATACAAAGCGTACTGCTGAACCCAACTGATATTTTTTATTAAGTATAGAGTTTTGATTTGAAACCCAAGAAATTTTATATAATAAACCAACAACAAAAATACCAAAGCCAAACATATTTACACACTAAGTATATACACTAGGTATACAAAGCATACTGCTGAACCCAACTGATATTTTTTATTAAGCATAGAATTTTGATTTGAACCCCAAGAAATTTTATATAATAAACCAACAACAAAAATACCAAAGCCAAACATATTTACACACTAAGTATATACACTAGGTATACAAAGCATACTGCTGAACACAACTGATATTTTTATTAAGCATAGAATTTTGATTTGAACCCCAAGAAATTTTATATAATAAACCAACAACAAAAATGCCAAATCAAAAATATTGTAATCAATGCAATAAGAATATATCCACCCCCAATTGGGCTAAGCATCAAAAGAATTGTAATCCAGACAAATGCAGAACACCCACAAAAATATGCCCTAAATGCCATAGAAAATATAGCATGGAATATTTCACATATAAACATATAGATGTGAAATATTCCATGCGTTACCCCCGCACCCCTATACGCCTTCATGGCGTGGTGCTATGCACAGGGGAACACTTTACCTTTACCTTTATAAACATATAGATACTTGTTCTCCACAGTCATAAACATTGCCCCCACAACCATCTACATCTGGTCTGAAAAGGAAGTTTGAAACACCTGTTAATGCTAGACCGGCAAAGCAGCCACGCTATGAACCCATCCATAGCAGTTTTGCTGGCCAACTTAGGGATTACCGGTTTGTATCAGAGCAAAAATGTGGTATTAAGAATTTTTTGAACAGTATAAATCCTGATGTGCAGGCAATTCTAAATGCACAAAATGGCTCTTATAAGCTGTCCCTCAAATTGTTTACACAATATAAGAAACCAAATGGCACAAAATTTACACAGCCCCACATAACAGAAACTGTAGCTATATATTCAAATACAAATTCAGACAAAATAATAAGCAGTTTGATAGATCAATTGAATATTAAACACTCTGAATTTGCAGCAAAAGAGTCAGGATGGAGCCTATGCGGATCTCCACACAAGCTCTATGTTAATATTTCTGAATTCAACCCATTACAAGGATCTACATATCTGCCATTACCTGCCAATATTAAAAACAAAAGAGCCGTGGTTAACATAGAAAATAATGATGAGAAATGCTTTCTGTGGTGTATTTTAGCTGCTTTGTATCCAGTTTTAAGGAATCCTCAGAGAATAACTTATTATAAACAACATGAACATGATTTTGATGATGCAATGGAGGGCTTAGAATATCCAATGTCTGTTCAGAATATTGATAAATTTGAAAAAAAGGCCAGGGATATCAATGGTAAACAATTATCTATTAATGTTTTTATTTGTTCTACTGGCCGTGGGAATTGCTTGATAGCACCTCTCAGAATCAGTACACTTGATGATGATTCTACTGTTCCGATTGATCTGCTCTTAATTGAAGGGGATGACACACACCATTACACTCTGATACACAGTCTTGAAGCTTTAGTAAGAAAACAAATAGACAAATTTAATACAATATTCAAGTTGTGCCGAAGATGTTTAACTGTATTTGATGGTCAAAAAATGGTGAATGGGGTTCGTGAAAAAAATGCAGAAATTGCTAAAAACAAGTTAATTGAACATTTTAAATACTGTGGCAACCATAAACCTGTTCATATGGTGATGCCTAATACAAATGAAAATGATAAATTCAAAACGTTTGAAGCCTTGTTGGAACACCCAGCATATATAGTCTGTGATTTTGAATCAAATCTCAAACCTCTTGCATTCTGCAGCCCAGATCCTGATGAATCTTCAATTACATCATACCAGTTACATGAACCTTCTAGTTTTTATTATGTGATTGTACAGGATGGTGTTGTTAGTAAAGAATATTTATACATGGGAGCAGATGCCATCAAAGAATTTGCACATAGAATAGAAAATGAGTGCCATGACATAGCATCTAATGTCTTATTAAAATCAAAACCCATGTTGCCTTTAACAAAGGATCAGATTGAAGATTTCAACAATGCAGAAAAATGCCCGGTATGTGATTGTGAATTTTCAGATACAAATATCAAGGTGAAACACCATTCTCATACAGATGGTAAATTCTTAATGGGCCTGTGTAATAGCTGTAATATTAAGATCCAGAGACCAAAATTTGTCCCTGTATTTTGCCATGGTGCATCCAATTATGATTTTCATCATCTGATCAGGTACAAGGGGTTTGACAAGCAGAATTTAAATATTTTAGCAGAAAATAATGAGAAATATATTGCTATTAGCAAGATAATTAAAGTTAATGGTGTTCCTATTCACTTAAGATTTCTTGATTCCTACAGAATTCTGTCTGCTAGCTTGGCTACACTGGCCAATCAATTATCTGATGATCAATTCAAAATCACATGTTCTTTGTTTCCAAATCAGGACCTGAAATTAATTAGGCGGAAGGGTGTATATCCATATGATTATGTTACAGATTTTTCTAAATTTGATGAGTGTGCTCTGCCACCACAACAAAAGTTCTACAGCAAACTCAGAGGATCTGGAATCACTGATGAAGATTATCACCATGCCCAGTTGATGTGGAACAATTTAAAATGCCAGACATTTGTTGATTATCACAAGGCATACTTGAAACTTGATGGCACTCTCTTGGCTGATATACTTCAGGCATTTAGAAAATCTTCCATGGAAAATTATAAGCTGGATCCAATGTATTTTTACAGTGCACCAGGCCTAGCATGGTCTGCAATGTTTTTAAACACTAAAATGCAATTGGATCTGATCCAAGATCAAAATATGTATCTGTTTATGGAACAATGCATAAGAGGGGGCATGGTGCAATGTTCTCAGAGATATGCCAGAGCTAACAACAAATATATTCTTGATTATAATCCAGCACTGCCATCAAATTATATGCTTTATGTGGATGCCAATAGCCTCTATGGTTATGCTATGATGGATAAACTGCCATACGCAGGGCTTGAGTGGGTTGAAGATTTCAATATTGAAGATCTTCAGGATTTTGATGACAGTAACTATGGCCTGTTCTTAGAAGTTGATCTGACAATTCCAGATAATTTACACAACACATTTTCTGATCTGCCCCCAATTCCTGAGGTTGAGTGTTCACCTGGCTCTAAGCAGAAGAAATTGATGATGACTCTGGAGCCAAAACAGGATTATATCATATATTACAAAAACCTCCAGTTCCTGATGCATCATGGTGTTCAAGTGACCAAAGTTGGCAAAGTCTTAAGGTTCAGGCACTCAAGATGGTTGAAGCCATATATTGATACAAACACAGAGCTTCGAACATCTGCAATGAACCAATTTGATAAGACCTTGTATAAATTGATGGTAAATTCAGTGTATGGCAAAACCATAGAAAATGTCAGAAAACATACTGATGTTATATTAATTACTGACCCCAGCCGGAGCAAAAAATTGATTGCAAAGCCTAATTTCAACTACAGAAGAATTTATGATGAAAATAAGGCACTTTTCAACATGAAAAAAACAAAGATTAAGTTTGATAAGCCTATTTATGTAGGGGCTGTGATATTGGAATTGGCCAAATTACACATGTTAAAATTGTATTATGATGTGCTGAAACCTTTTTATGGTGATTGTGTAAAACTGATGTACATGGACACAGATAGCTTTATCCTTGATATTCAGACAGAAGATGTCTATCAAGATATGTCACAGGCTGTATTGCTTGAATATTTTGATACCAGTGAACATAGAAATGTTCAACCCCACAACAAAAAGGTGCCTGGCAAGTTAAAAGATGAGACACTTGGTGATGTTATTGTGGCATTTGCTGGGTTAAGGGCCAAGATGTACAGCTTTGAAACATGTAGTGGTGCTGTTGCCAAAAAGGCCAAGGGCATTGGCAGAGTAACTGTGGTCAAAGAGCTTGGATTTAAAGATTATGAAGATTGTCTCAAATCACAGAGTTCAATCAGAACATCAGAATGCAGAATCCAGAGTGTGGATCACTTATTGACTACAAATATTATAAGAAAAGTGGCTCTGGACCCACATGATGATAAGAGATGCATTTTGTCATGTGGGATACATACTCTACCATTGGGTCATTCTGACTTGATAAGTGGCAAACAATGCCCAATTAGAAAGCATGATTTGAAATAAATAAACATGCCTATGAACTTATTTGGGTTCAAAAAACAGGCTATTATGGACCTGCCAACACCAGCACCCTCTCCTAATATACAATCTGTGATATCTAAACTAAGTGGTTTGTTAATATTTCATCTGTAAGTATGTTGTTATTATGGACCTGCCAACACCAGCACCCTCTCCTGATATACAATCTGTGATATCTAAACTAAGTGGTTTGTTAATATTTCATCTGTAAGTATGTTGTTCAGATGAATAATTAACAAACCACTTAGTGTAGATATCACAGATTGTATATCAGGAGAGAGTGCTGGTGTTGGCAGGTCCATAATAGCCTGTTTTTTGAACCCAAATAAGTTCATAGGCATGTTTATTTATTTCAAATCATGCTTTGTAATTGGGCATTGTTTGCCACTTATCAAGTCACAATGACCCCATGGTAGAGTATGTATCCCACATGACAAAATGCATCTCTCATCATCATGTGGGTCCAGAGCCACTTTTCTTATAATATTTGTAGTCAATAAGTGATCCACACTCTGGATTCTGCATTCTGATGTTCTGATTGAACTCTGTGATTTGAGACAATCTTCATAATCTTTAAATTCAAGCTCTTTGTCCACAGTTACTCTGCCAATGCCCTTGGCCTTTTTGGCAACAGCACCACTACATGTTTCAAAGCTGTACATCTTGGCCCTTAACCCAGCAAATGCCACAATAACATCACCAAGTGTCTCATCTTTTAACTTGCCAGGCACCTTTTTGTTGTGGGGTTGAACATTTCTATGTTCACTGGTATCAAAATATTCAAGCAATACAGCCTGTGACATATCTTGATAGACATCTTCTGTCTGAATATCAAGGATAAAGCTATCTGTGTCCATGTACATCAGTTTTACACAATCACCATAAAAAGGTTTCAGCACATCATAATACAATTTTAACATGTGTAATTTGGCCAATTCCAATATCACAGCCCCTACATAAATAGGCTTATCAAACTTAATCTTTGTTTTTTCATGTTGAAAAGTGCCATATTTTCATCATAAATTCTTCTGTAGTTGAAATTAGGCTTTGCAATCAATTTTTTGCTCCGGCTGGGGTCAGTAATTAATATAACATCAGTATGTTTTCTGACATTTTCTATGGTTTTGCCATACACTGAATTTACCATCAATTTATACAAGGTCTTATCAAAATGGCTCATTGCAGATGTTCGAAGCTCTGTGTTTGTATCAATATATGGTTTCAACCATCTTGAGTGCCTGAACCTTAAGACTTTGCCAACTTTGGTCACTTGAACACCATGATGCATCAGGAACTGGAGGTTTTTGTAATATATGATATAATCCTGTTTTGGCTCCAGAGTCATCATCAATTTCTTCTGCTTAGAGCCAGGTGAACACTCAACCTCAGGAATTGGGGGCAGATCAGAAAATGTGTTGTGTAAATTATCTGGAATTGTCAGATCAACTTCTAAGAACAGGCCATAGTTACTGTCATCAAAATCCTGAAGATCTTCAATATTGAAATCTTCAACCCACTCAAGCCCTGCATATGGCAGTTTATCCATCATAGCATACCCATAGAGGCTATTGGCATCCACATAAAGCATATAATTTGATGGCAGTGCTGGATTATAATCAAGAATATATTTGTTGTTAGCTCTGGCATATCTCTGAGAACATTGCACCATGCCCCCTCTTATACATTGTTCCATAAACAGATACATATTTTGATCTTGGATCAGATCCAATTGCATTTTAGTGTTTAAAAACATTGCAGACCATGCTAGGCCTGGTGCACTGCAAAAATACATTGGATCCAGCTTATAATTTTCCATGGAAGATTTTCTAAATGCCTGAAGTATATCAGCCAAGAGAGTGCCATCAAGTTTCAAGTATGCCTTGTGATAATCACCAAATGTCTGGCATTTTAAATTGTTCCACATCAACTGGGCATGGTGATAATCTTCATCAGTGATTCCAGATCCTCTGAGTTTGCTGTAGAACTTTTGTTGTGGTGGCAGAGCACACTCATCAAATTTAGAAAAATCTGTAACATAATCATATGGATATACACCCTTCCGCCTAATTAATTTCAGGTCCTGATTTGGAAACAAAGCACATGTGATTTTGAATTGATCATCAGATAATTGATTGGCCAGTGAGCCAAGCTAGCAGACAGAATTCTGTAGGAATCAAGAAATCTTAAGTGAATAGGAACACCATTAACTTTAATTATCTTGCTAATAGCAATATATTTCTCATTATTTTCGGCTAAAATATTTAAATTCTGCTTGTCAAACCCCTTGTACCTGATCAGATGATGAAAATCATAATTGGATGCACCATGGCAAAATACAGGGACAAATTTTGGTCTCTGGATCTTAATATTACAGCTATTACACAGGCCCATTAAGAATTTACCATCTGTATGAGAATGGTGTTTCACCTTGATATTTGTATCTGAAAATTCACAATCACATACCGCATTTTTCTGCATTGATGAAATCTTCAATCTGATCCTTAGTTAAAGGCAACATGGGTTTCGATTTTAATAAGACATTAGATGCTATGTCATGGCACTCATTTTCTATTCTATGTGCAAATTCTTTGATGGCATCTGCTCCCATGTATAAATATTCTTTACTAACAACACCATCCTGTACAATCACATAATAAAAACTAGAAGGTTCATGTAACTGGTATGATGTAATTGAAGATTCATCAGGATCTGGGCTGCAGAATGCAAGAGGTTTGAGATTTGATTCAAAATCACAGACTATATATGCTGGGTGTTCCAACAAGGCTTCAAATGTTTTGAATTTGGCATTTTCATTTGGATTAGGCATCACCATATGAACAGGTTTATGGTTGCCACAGTATTTAAAATGTTCAATTAACTTGTTTTTAGCAATTTCTGCATTTTTTCAAGAACCCCATTCACCATTTTTTGACCATCAAATACAGTTAAACATCTTCGGCACAACTTGAATATTGTATTAAATTTGTCTATTTGTTTTCTTACTAAAGCTTCAAGACTGTGTATCAGAGTGTAATGGTGTGTGTCATCCCCTTCAATTAAGAGCAGATCAATCGGAACAGTAGAATCATCATCAAGTGTACTGATTCTGAGAGGTGCTATCAAGCAATTCCCACGGCCAGTAGAACAAATAAAAACATTAATAGATAATTGTTTACCATTGATATCCCTGGCCTTTTTTTCAAATTTATCAATATTCTGAACAGACATTGGATATTCTAAGCCCTCCATTGCATCATCAAAATCATGTTCATGTTGTTTATAATAAGTTATTCTTTGAGGATTCCTTAAAACTGGATACAAAGAAGCTAAAATACACCACAGAAAGCATTTCTCATCATTATTTTCTATGTTAACCACGGCTCTTTTGTTTTTAATATTGGCAGGTAATGGCAGATATGTAGATCCTTGTAATGGGTTGAATTCAGAAATATTAACATAGAGCTTGTGTGGAGATCCGCATAGGCTCCATCCTGACTCTTTTGCTGCAAATTCAGAGTGTTTAATATTCAATTGATCTATCAAACTGCTTATTATTTTGTCTGAATTTGTATTTGAATATATAGCTACAGTTTCTGTTATGTGGGGCTGTGTAAATTTTGTGCCATTTGGTTTCTTATATTGTGTAAACAATTTGAGGGACAGCTTATAAGAGCCATTTTGTGCATTTAGAATTGCCTGCACATCAGGATTTATACTGTTCAAAAAATTCTTATTACCACATTTTTGCTCTGATACAAACCGGTAATCCCTAAGTTGGCCAGCAAAACTGCTATGGATGGGTTCATAGCGTGGCTGCTTTGCCGGTCTAGCATTAACAGGTGTTTCAAACTTCATTTTCAGACCAGATGTAGATGGTTGTGGGGGCAATGTTTATGACTGTGGAGAACAAGTATCTATATGTTTATATGTGAAATATTCCATGCTATATTTTCTATGGCATTTAGGGCATATTTTTGTGGGTGTTCTGCATTTGTCTGGATTACAATTCTTTTGATGCTTAGCCCAATTGGGGCTGGATATATTCTTATTGCATTGATTACAATATTTTTGATTTGGCATTTTTGTTGTTGGTTTATTATATAAAATTTCTTGGGGTTCAAATCGAAATTCTATGCTTAATAAAAAATATCAGTTGGGTTCAGCAGTGTGCTTTGTATACTTAGTGTGTATACTTAGTGTGTAAATATGTTTGGCTTTGGTATTTTTGTTGTTGGTTTATTATATAAAATTTCTTGGGGTTCAAATCAAAATTCTATGCTTAATAAAAAATATCAGTTGGGTTCAGCAGTATGCTTTGTATACCTAGTGTATATACTTAGTGTGTAAATATGTTTGGCTTTGGTATTTTTGTTGTTGGTTTATTATATAAAATTTCTTGGGGTTCAAATCAAAATTCTATGCTTAATAAAAAATATCAGTTGGGTTCAGCAGTGTGCTTTGAATACTTAGTGTGTATACTTAGTGTGTAAATATGTTTGGCTTTGGTATTTTTGTTGTTGGTTTATTATATAAAATTTCTTGGGTTTCAAATCAAAACTCTTTACTTAATAAAAAATATCAGTTGGGTTCAGCAGTACGCTTTGTATACTTTGTATATGCGTGTGTGTGTGTGTGTGTGTGTGTGTGTGCTTTTGCAGATGCTACCTTATGGGGACACTCGTCAGTTGTGAATCCACCTTATGGGGACCACACCGACTTGTGGGGACCAAAATCCGGTCCCCATAAGGAAATCGTTACGAAAATACATTTAGAAGCCTCGGATCACTGCCCTTGAATTTTTGAGGAACGATAATGAAATTACCTAATAGGAAGTACATGGAAGAACCTGATGGATAGCATCCTTACTTGGGAAAATTTGTTTTTCACGTGTCCCCACAGGGTGGCAAATTTCAATGCAACGTGTGGGATGAGCTTACTATTTTCCACACCAGGTGGCAGAAAAATCGCGTCCGCGTTACACACCCACACGCTCTGGTTTTATCGCCCTTGTCGGTACCCGGGGGGAAGTGGAGTAAGGGGGGAAGTTTCGGGCGGTGGTGCGGTGAGAGGGGAGCGCATACACACGATTTCTTTCCGAGTAGACCTTGTGGGTACCGGAGAATCACCTCCCGGTCAAAGGCCAAGATATTCAAGGTGTATCGGCGCTCGTCAGGAGAGGTTGAGACAGTGTCTGGCTGAAGGTCACTTTTTACCCCGCAGCTTTCTGGAATTCGATTTCTGAAATACTTTTAATTCTTATTATTTGGCGCCATTGCCCTCTATCTTAATCTATGTTTCGCAACCGGTGTCCCTCCACAAGGTCACGGGTGTGCTGCGAACTTTTCTTGTAGTAACAAATTGAATGTAAATTATTTAATCTGACTACCATGCGAGAGATCCGGGTTCGATCCCCAGCGGGGGAGAACCAGTATATTTTCCACCTGTTCAAGTGGTTCTGGCGCCCACCCAGCGTCGTATAAAGTGGGTACCTGGAGATAACTTTTGGCGAAAGAAGGTGGCCATGGACGTGGTGCTGATCACTTCACCCCCACCTTCGACCGTGATCAAGAAAGTGTAGGGTCCAAACTGCACACCCACTTTACTCCTCCATGGCATGGTGCAATGCACAGGGAAGCACTTTATTTTTTTCCTTTACAAATTTGTTTTCTTATGTTTGTATTTTTCGCTCTGTCATTGTCATGACTTAAATAAGACGCCCCTTGATGGCAAGGGTCAGTTTGTTATTACACATACATAATCTCTACAGGCGTTTCGGATCCATATAATCAGCTGCATGAATCGTTTCAATAATAATAATAATAATAATAATAATAATAATAATACCAAATGTACCTATGAGTGCAGTGAATTGTATTATTATTATTATTAGTAGTAGTAGTAGTAGTAGTATTTTTAACTGATTATATTGTAACTCATTCCTAAAGTTTTAATTTATATCAACAGTGCCGTAATGTATGTTTTTTAGATGTGCCGTGTTCAATACTGGATAATTTATGGTATTCTGCGAGGACAAGAAGGTTGCGGAACATTGCTCAACCTTTACTTTTACAGATGATCGAGTATTTTGAGGGGTTTAGAATTATCAGAAGGAAAAAGAGGGGAACACCATACTTCAGAGGTATTTTCTTATGCCCTGGTACCTTAAAATTAACTCAGGGCGTGAGTTCCGCGATTTTTCTTTTACGGATTCCCTTTTTGGTTCATCCTTTATTTTCCTTATTTTTTTGTTTACAGTAACTCACTGCGACATTGGCATGAAGAACAAAATTTGTTCGGTTTTCCTGAACAACGTTGATTTTACAGCATTCTACTAGGGGATAAGTAAGATTAAAATAAACGTTAATAATAGTAGAAGGTAAATGCGTGTTAGTGTTCACCATTAATAATATTTATGAATACAGATACAAAATCACATAAGTGTGTAATTGGTTTTGTAATGTTTTGTTAGGATAGGTTATATTGTGTGTCGTGTGCCTTAATGTTAGTGTTAGTGTCAGAAGGAAGTCATAAGCTAACAAGACGTCCGTTAAAAGTGTAAAGTTAGAGAGGCCCTATCACGGGTAAATACATGTTGTTCAGTTATTTTTCCCACTTATTTCTCTTTGATTCAACCTCGATAGCGAGAAAAGATTAAGATTCAGTTGAAGTGAAGAAACTTCTTTTGGTACTTAATTACTGCGATGTGTAGGGAGTAAAACCACAGACTAAAAAACGAGGGAAGAACAACGTAAATACCTATTTTGTTCTTTGTTTCTTGACTGTAAACTTACTGTTCTCTAGGACACAGCCTATATATTATGCAAGTTCTGTCCCAAAAGTAATTAGACCAATTCTAGAAAAATCGTTTTGTTGAAGGTACTGGTGTGTTTAAGGGGGCTATCGAATTTGAACCTTCTCAGAACATTTTCTGCACATAAATACTATCAATTAAATTCAATACCAATTTTTTTGCCCGACCCTGTGGCCGAGTGGTTAGCACATCGCGCTGCGACGCCAAGGGTCCCAGGTTCGAATCCCGGTCGGGCTTGGTTGTTTGTGAATGTTCATTCATCAATTTCATCATTTCATCACTCATCCCCATCTTCGCAAATTAGCGTAGAGGCACAAAACGCGAAGTCAAATAAATTAAATCAATCAAAAAATCAATACCAATTTATGTGATGTAAAAATGTGAATAGAATTTATATTTTTTCACATATGCCTTTTTGAATGTAACAATGCCATTGTACGTTTAATATTGTTGCCAAGTTGCTCGATGACTTAGACACAGTCAAAGACGACAGTTGCTACCACTAAGTTATCCAGATACCTGTACCCTGCACCGTCCCGTTTCAATTTATTCATCATTGTTGCGGCCTACCAGGAAGGAATCCTTGGTTCTTCAAACTGTTATGGGTTTTCAGCGACGCATTTATGCGCAGCAACCATAACTTAGCAGGGGCAAAGGAGACACTTGCTCCCAATTTTTTTTTGTTTATGGAGATTCACGAGATAATGGTACTTTTGTTAACCTCCTGAAACCCGAGGACTACAGTAATCAGTAATTTTATGATTTTGCAAATGTAACACTTATTTATGAAAATAGTCCTGGATGATATTTCTATGAGCTGCAAAAAAGAAAATATTCTGCTCAACCCCCCCCCCCCCCCCATGAGTTAAGCTCCAAATTTTTATACTATAATCTGAGCATACGAAACAAACATTGAATATTTCATTCTGTAAAATAACGTAAAGTTTTATGGTTGACGTAAAAGTGTGGAAGAAATCGAAGGAAAATTAAATTTAGATAAATAACTTCATAAAATCGGATCATCTTAATGTGAACGAAATTAAATAACGTCTATTTCTGCCATGAATTCAATGGCGCTTCCAGAAAATTAGTAAGAAGCCTAATGCTGCTTTTTCACTCTTGCAGATGTATTTTCCCAGTATTTCATATTATTTTTGACCGAATCGAGCGGAAGTTTGCGTCCACTTTACGCCCGATCTGACCGAACTGGAGCTACAAATTCAAAGCGCGACAAGGACAACTTGAAACGTGACCCCAAAATAAATCAAATCCTGGAACCTATATTTACAAGATCAACGTTCTATCGGCGAAGCCCCTACGTAAATTCCTCAGTGTATGTGTAAATAAAATAGAGTAAGTTAGTTAGCATATATTTTTAACCGTGTTTGGAATTACAGTTTAATGTGGAATCTGTCCCGGGGAACCTTGATTGCAGCTTCAACCACTCGCTATCAGTTGTATTACGTTTTTCATTTTTCTCGGTAAAGGATATACGTATATTTACATTTGGATGGTCACTGCTTCACATCTCACGACAGCCTAAAGAGTTCTCGTCGTCTTGTTGAGTCTATTCAGGCGACTGCTGAGATAGTGCCGCTGACGCTTTATTCCCTGCCCTTTATTTTCACTTTTTATACACCGTTATCCTCTCGTCGCTGTTCAGTTAATTTTGAGGCCTCCTCGATGGCGCAGTGGCAGAGTCGTCGCCTTGTCATCATGGGGTCCCTGGCACATAGTGGTTCGGATCCCACTTTACTTCTCTCTCTCTCTCTCTCTCTCTCTCTCTCTCTCTCTCTCTCTCTCTCTCTCTCTCTCAATGAAAGAAAGAGAAGAGAAAAGAAAGAAAAAGAAGAGAGAGAGAGAGAGAGAGAGAGAGAGAGAAAGAGAGACAAGGGATAAACTGTAGATCCAGTCCCGATTAGCGTAACTGTTCATAAAGTTGACTTAAAACACCAAATCAATCAATCAACCAATTCAGCTAATTGTGCATATAAGCAATGATGAGTAAATAAACAAGCACCCAATCACAAAAACGATCCTTCAATTTTCCGCTTCTCATTAACTTAATTCATAGTTTCCAAAAACCTTTCAGCAGACTTGAATAAAAAAACGTAGGTCGTTCCCCGTGACGTAA
Source organism: Lepisma saccharinum (assembly GCF_977018435.1). Classification (NCBI taxonomy): domain Eukaryota; kingdom Metazoa; phylum Arthropoda; class Insecta; order Zygentoma; family Lepismatidae; genus Lepisma; species Lepisma saccharinum. Next base: position 61,419,432 of record NC_139235.1, on the reverse strand, counting down.
GCATATCAGAATCAGCTGCCTTGTGACTTGAGAAGGAAAGGAGAAACGTGACAGGTTAGAAGTTCAGATTGCAATGCCTCGATTCGTGATACCCACACACATGCTTGGAACCTAATGTCTTGTGTTTCGTTGTTGATAAAAACACAGCAGCCCCAGAGAACATTTGTGGAAGTTGCTCACAGCATGTCCACTGCTCCATTTCGACCTTGAGTTCCTTCGCTGGAATCACTTTGAACTGCATCGTGTGATGTACGTAGGTATATTGGAAGTCAAACGTCCCATCTTGTGAACGTCGAAATACATACATCTTTTATTATAAAGTTGATATTACAAAATATATGCTACGAATGATGTGATAAAAAATTAATGGCAGTTATTTTCCTCAGGACGTCTAACTGCCAAGCGGGTGACCAGGGTTCGATTTCCGGGTGGGGCATGATATACTTTCAGAATTTTTTCCGGCCTTGTCCCGCATAAAGCGGGTCTGGGCTCACACAGTTTCAAATCTATTGCTAACTGGGGCCAACCCTGAGGGGTAAAGGCGGCGGCAGCGTGCTGCTGATCACATCACCTCCAAATGCCCGAGATCGAGTTCGAGAATATGAGGGGTCCTATACCTATATCCCCTAAATGTGCCTTTATGGCAAGGTGCTATCTGCACGGGGAACTTTACCTTTTATCTCACATTTATCACAATAAACAAGCTATGTTTAATATATATTAAAAAATATAGTTCTGACTGGGTAAAGGCTGTGTAATATCCCACTTTATTTGTCATGATTTTCTGTAACGTTACTAAACACGATATTTATTGCCATATTGTTTTTATATTATATTTTTGGATTCTTTTATATTCCTTTTAGGAAACTGATTAGCGAATGTGTAAAGTGTTTCTCTCCAAGTCCATCAGCCCGTATGAACGATCAGTGTCTCAAAGCTACAAATTAAAAAATCTGATAGACCTAACAGACAGTAGGTAAACACATCTCTATCGGACCGTCCGTCTGTTTGGCCGTGAGGGACAAGAGTCAATGCGAGGTGAGACATCCATATCACAGAATCTGTTGACGCTACATCCGCAAAAATAAACACAATTTACGAGAACGACAAACAAAATTCTAAACAATCCCTGTATAAATTATCTCCAATCCAATCCAAAAGTCGGAAACCAGCCATATATTTATATTTATTTATTTATTTAACAAATGATGCCACAGAACATTGTTCCATTGAGACATACATACATTTTGTGCATTATATATATGCATTACATATATCTGTGCATAACATAAATTGTTTCACTAATTCCTATACAGACGAACCTCTCACCCCTTTCTCCAATGAGCCAGTAGGACTCTTTTGAATGATTGAAATGACAGACTGTTTATATCAACGCTCGGATCATTTGCTACTACTTCATTATAAGTTTTACCCATTTTCCACATCGGAGATATATTTTTAATTTGTTTTAGATTTTGGTACATGAAACAAACCGGGTTTCGGTCTGCTTCTCATTTGAGGTACATGATATTGTAATGCAGATACTAACCCCATAGAGTATATTTTGTTATTTGCAATTTTATATAACGTGCTCATCAAATTAAGATTAAACTTTTCTTCAATTCTTTCAATGTTAAACTGCGATACAAGCTCAGAGTACGGATTGAATTTAGGATATACTTTGTCTTCTCTATACTTTATGAACCTCAAGAACTTGGACTGAATCATTTCTATCTCCCTCATATGTTTTTTTTGTCCAAGGGCTGCCATATTACCGATGCATATTCTACGAGTGACCGTACTTGGGAGACATACAAAAATTATTAATATTGATGTACTTTCTAGATCTTCCCCACATATTTTTATCAATCCTAATTTCTTATATGCTTGGTTAACGATATGATGCATATGCTCTTTAAAAGATAGATTTGCGTCATACGTGATACCAAGATCCGTGAATTTAGTGACCTTAGCTATTTGTTTTCCTCCCATCTGACACTGGAAGTTTCTTTTTATTTCAGCGTTTGTTATAGACATTACCTGACATGTATCAAGATTAAATGAAAGTCTATTATTTTCGCTCCATTGTAGTAATCTATTTACGTCTGCCTGCAAGTCTAGGCTGTCTTCGTCAGAGCAAATTGTTCTAAATATTTTTACATCGTCAGCAAATATAAGTCAACGTGATTTCGTAATAATTTTCGGGAGGTCATTAATAAAGAGTAAGAAAATGAGTGGGCCCAAATTGGATCCCTGTGGCCCCCCAGAAGGCGTAGGGTATTCCCGAGATATGTATCCTCTATAATTGACAAATTGCTTTCGGTCCATGAGGTAAGATTTTAGCAGCATAATTACGTTTTCAGAAATATATTAAAATACGATAGTTCCTGAAGTAAAATGTTATCATTTACCGAATCGACCGCCTTGGCCAGGTCAGCATAGATACCTGTTTCGTTTCGTCTAATTCATAAGCTACAAAATGTGCAAATTCGGCAAGGTTTGGGATTGTCGACCTCCGCGATATAAAACCATGTTGCATGGTAGATATAGCCGGTCGTACGTTGGCCATTATTCTGTCGTACAGTATGTGTTCAAACACTTTGCAAAAAAACTGAGAGAATTTACACTGGCCTAAAGCAATCAACGTTCTTTGCATTTGCCTTTTTTTTGGGAAGGGATTAACTTTAGTGATTTTCCATTTTGATGGGAAGTTGTGATGTTCTAAAATGTTATTGAATATTATACTCAATGGTTTTATTTGCGGTTCAGCGCACCCCTTGACCACATAGGGAGGAATGATGTCCATCCTCACTGCTTTTTTGGCTTTCAACATTTTAATTGCTTCCTCGATATCGTTCAATTCGATATACGATATATCGAGTTGGGAAAGCACTCCGGTTTCGCACTTATCTGATTCAACTATAGAGTACTGTGAAGCATCTTTGTACACCGATAGAAAGTAGGTAGTAAATGCATTTACAATATCATGTCCATTGTGTAAGATTTCATTGTTGTATTCAAAAGTATCACTACTTGAATCCCTCTTTTTATTTCTAATATAAGTCCATACATTATTTACATCTATCCCTATGTTTCCTCCGTCTCACGGATGTACGCTCTTTCCTAAGATTCTTGTATTTCCCTTCATGATACTCTGCGTTGCAATGACCTTTTCCCCACTTTTTGTAATGATATAATTTTGACATTATTTTCCTAATAATGTCACCATTCAACCACACAGGATATTTAGGTACCTTGATGCGTTTCAGTGGTACGCAGTCATTCAAAATATTATACAAAATATCATAAAACGTATTAGTTAGTGTATTGACATCCTCAATATCGCATAGATTTACCCAGTTATAGTCTGTTAATTTTCGATATAAAGACTGGAAGTTCGCTTTTTTTTAAGTTTTATTGAAAATTTACATTTTCTGCTTGAGTTGAAACATGGACCATTAATGTAGCCATATGCGGTATTAGGAGATAAAGTGCTTCATCTCTGCGGCATGTTAGATACCCCGTACGCCATATTGGATTCGCCATATTTGATCTAACTTTTTTTCAAATGAGAATAGGGGTAAGTAACACATCAAACATCTTTGACAGTTTTCGAGTTCAGGAGAACCATTATTAAGTACGTAATATTATATTATGCAGACACTCAAAAACGAATAAAAATCCCTTAAAAAGGATTTCAAAATGTGATATTTCAGAAAATTTCACGTTATTTCGGTATGACACATGATCCCCTTTCGAATTAAAAAATAAGCGGATTTGAAGTTGGAGCGGGTATTCTTGTTGCACTCTTTAGTCCAAGACACAATGGTAATGATATTATTGGTTTAACGTTATGCGTTGTGATGAAATTGGGTGGTTTCATGTTTTTGCCTGTTTATACGTCGGTACTTTTTGACACCCCGTAACTTCGAAAGTAATACAGATATCTTAAAACCGGATTTCACCATTCAATTTTTCAGAAAATTTTACATGAATTGGATGTAATTTGCCTATTCCAATTTGAAAAATAAGAAGAAAAACTTTCTATCCACTTTCATTCTCATTGTGTTGCGATTAACCTAGAGAGGTAGAAAAATATCGTAGAATAACAAAACAAAAGAAGAAAGTAAGGTATGGACACATAGACTCCTACATACTGCACGTGATTGCAGTCACGGTTTATAATATCTGTAGAAATTATATGGGTGTTTCTCTTTCGACTTTCGAATCACCCTGAATTTTAAAGTGGTGACGTGATCAAAACGGTTCGAGCTATAAATTGAAATTTGTCAAACCAACCGGACGCGTTATTAAAAATCTCCATTGAGTCTTTCATTTAATTGTTGTAGTCATTCACGAAATAATTGGATAGATAGTCAAAAACCATAAAATAGAAGCGTAGATAGGTAGACCTATCAAATACTAGCAAGGAGCTGTATAAAGTATCTGGATGCGAGTATCCGTCTGTTTATGGGAGGCAATGAATCGAAAGTCAACAATGAAAATATTCTTATACTTAAATATCTTGGACTCAATTAAAGCTACTAACGTGTAATCTGATAGATATGTTAAATAGCAACTTCCATGGGCGTAACTTGGGACCTAGCTTGGGGGGGGGGGAGGCAGGATCGAATTTTTTTTCATCCTATAACTACTGTATTTGTAAAATTAAAAAGTTATATTAATATAAAATCAATTTTTAATTAAACTTTTGAAACCATTAATTATGTATTGGAAAATTAACAAGCCGAATAGAAATTTTAAACACACAGCAAACTTTTGTTGTTATACTTAATTTAAACTTAGGAGATAAAAGAGCATTCTTCTTTCTGGTTGCAAATATTAGTCCTTGGGGGCTTGTTTTAAGGTGGCCTTCCCCACCTGAAAATACTTGTTTCAAATAGTACATGTTAGAAATTTTTATATTGAAGGAGTTAAGGTCAAACTGTTTCAACAGTGAATAGATGATGATCATGCACATTCGCTGATGCCAGAATTATTTAATATATAGCAAACTGTTCGCATTTAAGTATTCAATTTAATATTTTTGATATTTAAAGTAGCATCTGGTTATTCACGTGGGAATTTACAAATACAATTGTTGTCAATATTCTTTAAACTGTATTCAAGGAACCGAGGTTCGATACCTGGTGGAGGCCCATAGTGATTCGGATCCCACTTTAAACTGTAGGTCCAGTCCCGATTATCCTATTAGTGCGTAAAGTGAGGTTAGAACAACAACTTAACAAGATAATTTATACGTCACACAGCATGCATGAAACTTTTCAGATTCGTTGACTTTCTGCTATCCACTGTGTACGTCCCAGCACAGAAATATCGACTTGTATGGAATTTTTCACACGCATAAATCTTCCACGGTTTCATGTGATTTCCGGTGGCCGTGAAGAGCAGGACTTCCTCCATGCCGTAAGGACCACACAGTATTTGCAAAGCCCTGAAAACCTTGACAATACCTACTTTATAAATTGGACATTTAACCAATATAGTTCTCTTTCTAAATTTAGTAGTCTTTTCTGTGAGAGGGCGCGATAGTTCGCTCTTTGCATTTCTGCCATTTTTTAAAGAACAAGAATCAGAGCTCAAGCATGTATATACGATGAGTCCAAAGTGTACCTGGAGAGGGGAAGGGGTGATTCTGAATTATTTATCATCATTTTTTACCCCTGTATCCTCATTAAATAATAATATATTTCAAGAAAACTGGTCATGTGCTTTGGGTTTCAGGCCTTTGAAAACTCTGTACCATGGTGTGCAAAGTATGCAGTACGGTGTGAGGTTGTTTGCATGAATTTAGTTTCATCTAGCACAGTATAGTTAAACTATTTTCTAGCGTGTAAATTTTACAATTTGTTTGCAGCAAGTTTTGTCACTCATGTTGAGCAGTTAATACCTCTAGTGCATAATGGTTCTATTATTGCAGAAGAAAACTATAAATGAGCACAGCAACTCATCAATTCCTCCTCTGTAAACGATATCTATTCTTCAAATACAAGTGATAGAAATGCAATAGTTTTGCGCTATCTATGTTGAAAAATGATGGTATCCAGCCACGCAATAAATGTGGGCTTTAGAAGGGAATTCCTTCAGTATTTGGAATCATGTGAGACGTGGCATCCCCAAGAGTATCCGTGAGGTCATAAACATACTAAATAGACCATAATACAATTTCGAAGGTGTTTTTATGCATAGCATATTTCGATCTTTATATAGCATATAAATCCGATCCGCCACATACCACATATAGCACACAAGTATGAGTGAAGCTTCTAGTTTTAATGAAGTTTCAGGCCTCCCCGATGACGCAGTGGTAGCGTAGCGTCGTCGCCTTGTAATCAAGGGGTCCCGGGTTCGATACCCGGTGGAGGTACAGAATGGTTCGGATCATACTTTAGACTTTAGGTCAAGTCCCGATTAGCCTTACTGTGCATAAAGTGGACTTAAAACACCTAATCAATCGATCAATCAATCAAAAATCTAATGAAGCTTCAGTTTCCTTCCTTGACGAGTTGCGTCCGAGTAAAATTCATTTATCATTTTGGACCTATTAATATCATTCGTTTGTTAAATATACAAAACAGCAATAAGGCGAAGTATTTAATGCCCAGTAGCTTTGAGTATACAGTGTATTGGTCCTGAACCTTCGAGGGCAAGAAAGAATGCTCACAGCATCCTGAACTCATGGAGGTTTTAAATGAAATGTTTTGAACATTTCATTTCAAATTTGGAAAATGTTCTCGTAAATGTTGTTCCTCACACACAAGAAAGTTCTGGGTTGAAACTCATGATCAGTGTTCTTATATTCACACATTCCTGGGGCTTCCCCCATGGCGCAGTGGTAGCGTCATTGCCTTCCAATCAAGGGGTCCCGGGTTCGATACCCGGTGGAGGCACAAGTGGTTCGGATTCCACTTTAAACTGTAGGTCCAGTCCCGATTAGCCTTACTGTGCATAAAGTGGACTTAAAACAGAAACTCAAACCAATTCACACATTCCTGACAGCACATTGAGTTCTGAACTATTTTCTGTCTCTGACATTTTATGTGTGGAATATACCTCTCTTTCACTCAACACATGATTTTGGAGGGGGGCGCGGTTGCCCGCCCTTGCCTCCACCAAGTTATGCCTATGGCAACTTCTCTCAGCAAAATGTTCTGTTTGTAAGTGAGGGTAAACAATTTGACAACATATACCTGTCGATTGCTCAGAAATAATTGCAAATTGGATTGAATGTAGTCTTAAGTCTAGATTTATGGAATAATTGACATGTCGATAAAATTGTTTGTCTGTCAATGTGAGTTCAACTATGGATATACTACTTTCTGATTAGTACACATAGCATAGACCATTCGCAGTTACACTGTAAACACCTCTCTAATTTCTTTTTACATATCTACGACGTGACATAAGCATGAATCATGAACTCATGAAATAAGTGGAGGGATTTTCGCACATGCATGCTTTACTTAGAATTTCAACCTGAGGTCCATAACGCTATGCTTGATGCTTTTTACGTACACTGCTGTTATCCTCTAATCAACCAGCCCGAATAATGAAGCAAATTTGCATGTGAAAATTTAAAACTGTGGGTTAACTTTATTCATGTATTATAATTATGGACGGAAAATACATAAAATGGGATCTTTATAGTTCGCTTTTATTCATCGTACCTTCATCAACTATTTGTTTCGTTAACGGTAATGTCGAAGTTGCCAAATTCCGAACATAACTGTGGTACAACTTGCTGCACATGGAAGAAAAATAATATTTAAAGTTCTATGTAAAATTAAATACACTAACCGTCGGAGTGGTCAGCGCCAGGGGCATGAGTATGCTTTCTGAGTATCACTTAATCAATTTCGTCAAATCATCACTCATCTTCATCTTCGCGACTATCCAAAAGTGGCAGAAATTCGAAGTAAAATAAACCAAATCAATCAATCAATCAATGAAATATACTAACTTGAAGTTTACAAAATATATTTACATGTAACTCGTACATAATCAATTTACAATCCATTGATGGAAATATATTTGCTAATTTGCGGTGATTAGAAGACAGTCAAAAGTTTTACTAATTCTTGACTTTGGTCGTTGAGATGTTCTTAAAACGTGCTCATTAAAACTTTCGAAAGCAGATATTTTGATGCATTAAGGAAGATTCAGGCAAAAGCAGATTTCAGAAGAATAAGTAAACAAGAAACAAGTGTCGTTTGAAACGAACATTAAGAAGCAAGTGTGACCTTCCACACCGGGGCGACGCAATAAGCAGCTCAGTTGCCTGTAGATTGGGTGACTCTCGGAAAGGATCGTTTTTTTCTATAGTCTAGTTGCACCGTTCACGTGCAGTGCATGCTGTTTTGAAGATTGCAAAGAAGATCCAGGTATTGTATCCCTTGCATTTTGTTGCTTTGGTACGAAACCCTCTGTTGGTTCAAGCAACTTGCTTGTCTCCTGTACATACTTGTTATTTGTATATTTTGCATGAAATCTTTGTAACATAATTGTCATAGCCAAGAAAAATCTCAGAGCACTTGTAATGGTCGGATTGACCATTACTGGTTTTGAAAATATGTTAATTAATGCTGGCCAGCTACAAGGTGTAGGGTTAAGTAATATGTTTTCCATGTGCGTACTTATATGTTATTACTGGATGTAAGTGTATGTGCTCATTGGATTGTGCTTTGCTGGATATTAGATTTCTTTATCACTCCAGTGGGGGGTTTGTCTTTCCAAAGACCGTTACAGTGGAATTTTCCAACGCTACGTGGTCCACGTCCACGGACGTTTACCCAGACTAAAAAAGCCAATTGGACTTTTATAGAAAACAGTGTTTCCCCATCTTTCGACGACGAGGAATATCTCCTCGAGTTTAGTCCACTTTTGGTGGCTAGACTATTATAAGAGTGTAGCATTTGGTGTAAGCCAACCCCTGTTTGCTGTCCCAAGTACCCTTTAGAAAAGTTTTGAATATTTGGATATTTCCGTATTGAATAGTTGATGCCCAAAAGAAAGAGTAAAGGCGTAAGGAAACGCATTTGTAATGAACGGAATATCATTTCAGCTGAGGGTAGGCCCGCAGAGATAATTTTGCAGAGATATATATATAACAACGTATAATAAACAATATAATCCTACTAGAAATGTTGTTGCTGTTCTTGTTGATTTTGTGTTTTAAGTCCACTTTATGCACAGTAAGGCTAATCGGGACTGGACCTACAGTTTAAAGTTGGATCCGAACCACTATGTACCTCCAACGGGTATCGAACCCGGGACCCCTTGATTGCAAGGCGACGACGCTACCACTGCGCCATCGAGGAGACACTACTAGAAATGTTATGATTTGCTGAATTAACTCTAAGAACTACAGTACTGTCCATTTTAAACCAGTTGTTTATTCACTTCATGTACATGCGTAACGAACCAGGGACTAAAAATATAAATTGTTATGTGAAACCCCATTTTCGTATTTCCGGCTCAAATATAATCTGCTCGCTTTGCACCCAGGGTGAGGTGAAAGGAGGGTTTGAAGGATTAAAGCAGGAAGTAATCCAGAGGGCCGGATAGAAACCAGGGACTGGGGGCTAACCTTTCAAAGAGGGGGGTTGCACTTTCACACACTGATCCTAGGTTCTAGGTTCGAATCTTGGGTAATCGATATGTGTCTGTTCCGTCATCTATCTCATCAATTCATCCTTCATCCTCATTGTATTGTGATTAACCTGGAGAGGTAAAAAAAGGACGTAAAATAACAAAACAGAAGAAAGTAAGGTATGGACAACAACGTTCCTCCGAATAGAGGAAACCTTTTATTTTGAAAATATCAAAGAGCGTCTGTCAGCATTACAGTGTCGCCGAGAAAGATAGAAGAAAAAGGGGGGACCGAAATATTTTTTTTAGGAATAGTCAAATTTTATTCCCATTAAATATCGCATACAAAATGCATACTTGAGGTAAAAGTTGGTAAAATGACAATTTTTCTTGCAAGGACAATTTTTCTTGTAGGCTAAGGTATGTTCATGTACGCATGTGTCAAGCATGTGTACGACCGTGAGGTGCCGCTCCTCCACCCTTGTATTCCTCAAATCCTCAATTGTTTGTTATCATTGTAGTGAACAAAGTTGTAAAATTGTAATCAACAGGGTCGTAACGAGTAGTTTCATTGTGAAGCAATTAATCTTCGTTTTTAAAATATGTTCTAGATTTGTGTTGGAACAAGTTGGAGCTAGGGTTGCAGCTTATCATGTTCTCCATGGGTATCGAGGCATTTAATAATGCCCTGAGTTGTCCTGAAGCACAGATTCGAACGACATTATGCGGGTGTGTCTACGAAAACCAATCCAGTCAGCAAATCGATCATCAGCTTGTAGATCCACTGTTTAAAATAGTAGCTTTGACACCACTCGCTTATAGCAAGCAACTGAATGTGTAGATATTTGTGCGACATTAAAGCACTGTTTTTGTTGTTGTGGCAATGTTTGTACAATTCAAGATATCGCCAGAGGTTAGAGTAGTTGCGCGCCAGAGGTTAGAGTAAGTTTAACTTGTTGAAACAAGTTCGCCACTTCTACCCAGTAGAGGCACATAATGGTTTGGATCCCACTTGAAACTGTAGGTCCAGTCCCGATTAGCCTTAGTGGACTTAAAACACCAAATTAATCAATCAATCAAGTTCGTCACTTCGCCGAAAGAAAAACTAAACATCTCTCAACTTACAGCATTTTGTAATCGCGCAAAATAGCGAAAATCCATTTTCCTCCCGCCTTATCGAAGGCCTTGACCCAATTTTACTCAAATGAATTATCACTCTAGTCCTCAAAGGTATACAGCGACTGTAAAAAAAATCTGCCTAAAAGCTCTAAATTTACAGTAATTACCATCTTAGCAGAGTTGTAAGTTTTCTATTTTGTTCCCGCTCCCCCCACCTCCCCACCTATGCACTGAAAAGAAAATTTCTTACTGGCAAATTGTACATCTATTGTTTGTTGGGTTTCGATGATTAAGCTCTGAATATTTAATTTCTACAGAGCGTTGCAAATGTCAAAAATGGGTAAGTAGTGAATATGCATAAATATATTTACATACATACATACATACATATAGGTAGGTATATGCATGGATGTAAGGTTCAAGTGACGGTTACATCCAATGGCTGGAAGCCCTCTGTTATGCTAAATGAAATGTGGTATGTATCATCAGGAAAGCAGATCAATATTTCTGCCTAACCTCTCTTTTTGTTGTTCGTGTTGTTGTTTCCTCACTTTCATTTCAAGTTTATTTCTTAAAAAATAAAATAATGCGGGTTCAACCTTACTTTACCCAACTTTTCACACCACTAGGTTTCGTGCGAATTCTTCTCTTGTCTTTACAGTTACACATTATTTCACACGCATTTGTTTATGAGAGTTGTGAATTCGTGACAGGGCAGAAGTCGCTAGCAATGCTATGAAGCAAGCACAAACTCCCTTGCTCCTCCAATGTTTGTTTTGATCTGGTGGGGCCTACACAACACTAGGCCCCATCTCATAAACAAGTTTGTTCTAGGAATAACCAAAGAGACCCGGGAATTATGAAACATACATTGTCTTCCAAAATGAATGTAAAATTAAGTACATATCTGTAAGTAACTCTCAAAGTATCTTGATACAAAGTTTCGTTTATTATACAGATACAGAAGTTTATTTTTATTATTATTGTTATTATTATTTGAGGCTCACCCTGACTCAAAAAAATTAGTACCTTGGGGTAATCCTCGGGAGTAAGGGCGGCCGGAGTGTGGTGCTGAACATATCACCTCCAAAATGGCCGAGATCAAGAATATGTGCTCCCACGTCCCCTAAATTTGCCTCATGCACGGTGCTATATGCGCGGGAAACTTTACATTTTACCTACTATTATTATTATTATTATTATTATTAAATATGTGAGATACCTATATCCTCTTTGTGGAATTAGTTATTTCTTCGTTATTGTACGTCGCTTTTCGTTGGTTCGATGTGGCCTACAGACTGGATATTGTTTGTCTCTTTCAGTACGGAATAAACATAACTTGATACGGAAAGCATTGAGTCGCCCACGTCGTCTTCTTGACCGCGTACGTGACTTCATATGTTTAGAAAACAAATTCAGGTTGTTTCCACTTGACCTTGGAAGGGGCAGACTATAATTGTGTTTTGGTTCCATAAAGAATGCAGCGTGCTGTAGAAAATAATTTATCTTTCAATAGGTCGCCGCAGCACGGGATGAAAGGGAATGCTTCCACAACTAGCGTTCAGCTTCAAGCCCTGCATTTTCCCTCAGTAATAAACAGACAAGGAAAGAAAAATGGGAAATTCCTGAAGACGCCCAACCTCCACCCGCATATGTTCAGGGGTAGGTGCTTAGTGTCCTGCTGCCTTTAAAATAAACAAGGGCGTCAGATCAGCGGAATTTCGGTTCCCCCGTTTTTCTCTTCGTCCATGTATTGACGGTTTGAATTATATGTATGTACGAGGCACTGAAGCTAAATCTAGATAACGTCTCATGGATATAGTGGACCAAGATTGTTCCGGCGTTCTAGAAACGAACTTGGTTGTAAGATCTTACTTGCTAGTAATTGAATTGCATCTGCATTGCTAGTAATGAAAACCGCGGTAGCTCAGCTAGCGTCTGACTACCATGCGAGAGACCCGGGATTTTTTCCACCTCTTCAAGCGGCTCTGGTGCCCGCCCAGCGTCGTATAAAGTGGGTACGTGCAGGATACTCTGGGAGATAAAGGCGGGCCCCACATTCGGCCGTGATCAAGAAAGTGTGGGGCCCTAACTCCACACCCCGTATACGCCTTCATAGCTTGGTGCAAAGCACAGGGGAACACTTTACTTTTTATGTTAGTAATGAAACGAAAGTTCGGGAGCGGGGAGAATGTGTTAAGACAGAGGGGAGAAAGAGTGGTATTTTAGGAAGGTTAATAATTAAATGAGTTAAGCAGTGTGCAAATTAAGCGAAGGAGCTGCTGGTGATTTCCCCACCACAATAAATTTTATCCCCTGCAAAAGAAAATTATTTTTATCCCTGCCAGAAGTGTTTTTATCCCTTTAAAGAAAAATGGAATTGAAAGGATATATTATTCCATGTCTTAACTATGTAACAGACACCATTGAAAAATCATTTGTTATTTATGGTTCAGTCATAAGACTTCCCTGCCCCAAAGTATGCAGCTTTGTGGATTAAGGAAGGACACCATTCCGAAACTGACAACCTCGCCGTGCCGAGACAACAGAAACACAAATTTTCGTGGCATAGTGCTGATATTTTACACTTATTAAATTGTTCGCAAGAAACTTGTAGGTATGTAAGATTGGCATTAACTATGAACTTGGCAATATACAGTTGGTAACTTTTTCGGTGTTAGTAGTTCGATAACTATTTTCGTGTATGAGTTTGGGTTTACTTAGAATCAGGGGGCCCGCCAGGAGGTGGGGAAGGGTGCCTCATCACCCCTTCATTTTCTTCCTCACGCCGTCCAGCATCCCTTGTTCAACTTGTTAAACCATGTCATATTCAGCGTAGAAAGGTTTTGAAGTGAGATCGGTATTACTGCATACAACAGGCAAGTCATTGATCTTAATCTGACATCAGGCACGTATCCAAGGGGGCTCGAGCCCCCCACAGCCCCCCACCGAAAATTTTCTGTTTACACTAGATAAAATGAGGCTTTTAGTTTCTTGAATAATGTGATCATAATTTGAGAGTTATGATTATCGAGACAAGACAGAGAATGCTCTATAACCCTCTTATTGTTAATAGCACGTATCCAAGGTGAGGATCGGAAATTTTTCAATTTACTTCAGAAAAAAAATAGGTTTTTGTCTTCTTGAATAATAGGACGATGACTTAAAGAGAGAAATAATTATCAAGGCAAGACGAAGAATGTTTTATAACCCTGTTGTTCATAATATTGCACGTAAACTTTTCTTGCGCTTTCGGTGTTGTCGCAGCGAACTTGAGCACTATGGAAAAACTTGTCAGCATTTGAAAGCTGCACAACAAAGGTAGCGTCACAAGTAGGACGATTCGTTGTAATTTTTAATCTCTGGAAAGCGCGAGAGAGAACGTTCTTGAATAAGAGAAGCAGTCGAACTACTACTGGCTACATTAACGAATCGTTTTCCTGCTGAACGTTCTAGAATATGAGAATATTCATTTCCCGGTTGATCTGTACAATAGAATCGGTTAATGAGACTTCAGAGGTAAGTGTGGCAACTCATACAGTCGATCAGTGTCCATTGGTGGCTTTATAAGATCTAGTGATTTGAAAATGAAAAGTAACGAAGTCTACATCTAGTTCCAGTTCGGGTCCAAAGATGAAGACAATGACGACAGCGGACCTTCCGGAGCCTCAGTGTAGTGCTATTTCGGGTCGAGGGCTGAAGAGATCGAAGGGGTCTTTCTCTAAAGTTAATATTTCAGCAATACCGGGTATTGGAGCAGTTTATTAAGAAAGAAATAAACTGCACAAATCAACTGAAAAACAAAGTTCTGATTGATGATTTAGTTGTGCCCGGACCAAATTCCGTGTATGCGGTTTGTAACCTTATATAATAGAAAAATGCATATGCATGTGTGAACCTACAGCAGATACTGATATTTCAGATATTGGCTTTGTTATACTTGTTACCCAGCAAGCCTTGATGAGTTACTAAGAGTCTGTTCCCGACAAATGGAGTAGCGGACTAACTTTGTGACGACTGGTGTCCAACTGGAGGATGTTGCAACATCGCGCTACGACGCCAAGGGTTCCGGTTTCGAATCCAGGCCTGGGCATGGATGTTTTTGAGTGTCCATTCATCAATTTCATCATATCGTCACTTATCCCCATATTCGCAAATTAGCCAAAAGTGGCACAAAAAGCGAAGTAAAATAAAGCAATTCAATCAATCTTCTAAAGTCTTGAAGATCCAAGTCACAAGGATGGAAAATTAGGTGTTTATTAAGGTTAGGTGCGAAGGCAGGCGACAAAACCATAAAGGATCATATACAAACCTGCGAGAAGAACGATCTTACTTAAGTCTCCTATACGAAATGATAAAAACTTCTGGTGAGTTCATTATAAATAATGTGTCCGAGATAAAGAGTGGTATCCCCAGAATTTCCGGAAGGGAGAGGGGTTAGGAATACTATTTTTGGTGGTCAGTCCTCATTTTGCCATATTTGTCTGTCTTTGACGTTCTTTTTTTTTTAAGGAATACTTTGTCAAATGGGGTTATGACCCCACCAACCCTCCCTTGGGCACGTCACTGTAGACAAGCATTTGATCACATTGGGAGACGAAACATTAGATGTGTTGGGAACTGTGCATTAATTGTTTCTCGATCCGGCTATATTCGAGAAAACTTCCTTTGTTTCGTACCGATATATGACAAGACTGAGGAAGCTGTGATAGGCATCTTTAAACAGCCGCCCCTAGTGGAGCTTATCACATAGCGCTACGAGGCCAGGGGTACCGGGTTCAAATCCCGGCCTGGACATGGATGTTTTTTGAGTGTCCATTCATCAATTTCATAATATCATCACTCATCCCAATCTCCGCAAATTAGCCAAAAGTGGCACAAAAGGCGAAGTAAAATAAAGCAGATCAATGAATCAATCACAATTTTGAACACTTGCAAGTACCTGAATATGGACAAGTTGGTGGGTTTCGGCTTTCATAAGAGCTGCAAGCATGGAAGGACAAGACACACTAGTGGTGTTCTGGTTCGAATCAGATAGAAATGTTCGAGAACTGCCTGCGTTCAGTTCGCAGCCCACAGTTAGAATCTCGCGTTGTCGAGTGGATTGCCCATTGCCAACAGATACCACAGATGTTTTGATTGAGAAATGGGCAAACACGCATACTCAGATGGTTCCGGCACACGATATTAATGGTTGGAAACAGAGGAGTCGTGTGGTAAAAAATGTTCCGATTTCACGTTCTAATTAAAATGGCAGCCTTAAACAGTGGCGACGATTTAAGGGATAGTTGCTCCCCATTTTTTTGCCTCCTCACTATGGCTTCTTAATGGTAAGCCTTGTCTACCAAGAGAAAGTAAATTTTCATTGCACCGCCCCACCCCCAGGTTTTGGAACCCAGTCGCCACCACTGGCCTTAAACATGCAATTCTGAGGTTCTATCTATACTTCTTAAAAATATGTTGTTAGTGTAACACTGTTTGCTTGTATATAGTCAATTGTTTTATGGGGTATTGTTGCTTTCCATTGTTATGCGGCAATAAAGAGGGCCTAAAATACAAGTTTCCACTGTATTTTTACTTATTTCGGCCCTTAATATCTTGGTTAAACAACACTACCATTTTTTTTTTACTCGGCATGAAAGCTCACTATTAGCACTCACTGAAATAGCACATTAGTTGGATATTGACGCTGTTAGTAGATATAACGCTTTAAATATTAAATTATTGCGAAATCCGCAACTTTAGAATTAGGCTTTTCTCAAAACAGCAAAAGGGAAGAGTAAAACTTGGTATACCTTATTGTAGCTGTACAGCGTAAGTCAAAATGATGTTCCCGATTTCGTTCATTTCTTATACGAAAGGTAATTAGCTTTTCTTGCGTATGTAATTTTTTTATGGAATAAAATCTCAAAAAGTTTTCTTCTTCTTTCTATTAAAGACTCGTAGTTGCGCTGTCGGCCACCAGAAGGCAGTTTAGTAGCAGTGAGGAAAATGGCTACCGCTGGACAGCAGAAAGCGTTCTGTATTTTCGTTCAGCGGCATTTCCGAACAAGATTTGTGGTTGAACCGCCTTCTGGCAAGTCAATTAGAAAATGCTACAACATTGGTGGAAATGCGTGAGCGCATCACTGCAGCCATAGCCGACGTGGACCCTGACATGCTAGGAAAAGTTGTGGCAGGAACTTGATTATAGACTAGATGTGTGTCGTGTAACACGTGGATCACACAGAGAACATGTGTGTAATATCAGACATTTACGTATCATTACAATGAAATAAATAGACACTGAAATCGGAAAAATCATTTTGACTTACGCTGTATGTACTAACACATGGAAATAAAAAAAATCATTTGGCCTCGTCCTATTTTTGAGGGGATAACATCAAAATGTTAAGAAATTTCAATGTAAATTATCACACTTCCTTCGCTATCAGAAAGAGGAACAGACCTTTCTCCTACCCTTCTATGTTCCAAATGGAACAGTTCCTGTCTTGAAAAGTTGTGGAAGAGTTTTAGTTTTTCTTTCTTTGATGAGTAGCGTAGTGGTAATGCGACCTCTTTGTAATCAAAGGGCTCCGGGTTTAATGCAAGGTGGAGGTACAAGTTGTTCGGATTCCACTTTAAACTACAAGACCACAGTCCCGAAAAAAATTTATGTGCATAAAGTGAGATTAAAAATAAAACTCTACCGAACTCTACATACAGTGATATACCAAGGACTTTCGTTAGCCATCTTTTTGCCACCATTTCCTGCTTTAGACATTTTTTTTACTGGGGCAAAGAGGGACTATGATTCCCTCCACCAGAAGTGCCCATCCCCCTCAAGGCCCTGAACGCAGTCCCCCAAATCAAGAATTTCAAGGCAGCAAGCATAAGGATAATAGTCCAAAATTCATAACTACATTCGATCATCATAACCCCCAAATATTATTTTGATAAATATAGTAACTGATTTTAATTTGGATGCAATAGCCTGTCAAGTGGTCAGTAGTTATATCTTAAAATGTATATTTTCGACACGCAGAAAGCTAGCACATTAATTTTTTAGATAATTTGAAATGTCAGAAAATAAATTATGTGTAATGCAGTGTTTTTGGACGGGGAATAGATGTTAAAAAGCCCACAACTTAATGATAAGACACAAAAATCTAACTGGGCACACCACTTGCATACGCATGATTTTTCGTTTCGGAGGCGGCCGGAATTGTAAAGGTGGATATTACATAGCTGCTTCACTGTGTTCTGGGAGAAGACGGGATATAAAATATTTCATAAATATTATTTTTTGCCTTCCTTTTTAAAGTTGTTCAAAGACAAATATCGGGGGGTCGTTTTAAGGGGAGTTTGCTTTTATCATTTTGAACTTTCCAGAGTTTATTACTGCTTTCATTTGAAAAAAATAATTTTATAAAAATTTCAGTTTCAAATTTTCTAAAAAAATTCATCGGTAATTGTGGATCTGCAGCACCATCATCTCCCCCAACCCCTACCCTGCGTACACCAGTGGGGCAAACCAAATATTCATGCTGCAGTTGTCTTAACCAGAACTTGTTTGTTCCTATGACTGATTCAGTTATCGTTTCATACACAGAGCCGTAGATAGTGAAAATAGTATTTGTTGCCTCCTGCAACAAATTCTCCTCTTAGGCTTAGAGTATTTCAAAGTAAAAAAAAATCTGGATTGTATCTCACGTGTAAAATTCACTTTCTGCGACAAGTTTGATATGCACATCTTACATTACATATTTTCCTGTTGTATCGGCTTCTTTACAATGCGTTAGTATGTAGTATATTTAGTACAATTATGACAGCACACGGAACAGACAATACAGTAGTATAATATTTTTAATAGAACTACTTCGTTAAAATGGTGCACCTGCAGGAAGAAATCGCACGGGCCAAGTCCTGTGAATAGGCTGGATGGGGAATAAATTCGAAGCAAAATTAGTGCAATTTTGCCTTTGGGACGCTCGATTTGTGGGATGGCGCGTTTTTCTGTTGCAAAAGCACTTTTTGAGCTTTTTGGAAAGTGATTCACCTAATGAACTGCGGCATCATCTCCTAAATTTACTTAAATATTCAATCAACACCAAGAATATTGGTCGTGTCTGGCAATGTAGTAGCCGACCTTCGCGGCCGTGTGATTAGCACAGCGCGCTACGACGCCAAAGACCAGGGGTTTGAATTTCGGGCTGGGCATGAGTGTTATTTGTGAGTGTTTCTTCATCAATTTTATCATATCATCATTTATTATCATCGTCGCGATCAGCTCAAAGTGAAAGAAAAGCGACGCTAAATAACAAAAATGAAATCAAACCGTAATGTAGCTACAGTATAATCCTTCACAATCATCTTATCAAGACCCAAATAGGGATAATTGCGAGCGAAGCGAGCGGGAAATTTTTATATCTATTTATTTGCATACTTACAAGAATATTACATTAATTTAATTTTGCGTCAATACTTTCAAAGGATGCCGTGCTATTTACGCTTTCCCAAATTATTCTCCACTTGCTCATGGGCGCCAAAAACGAAAAGGGTGCATCACTAAGAAATGGGGTGGAAAAGTGGTTCAATATCATGTAAATGGTAAGACAAGAACTACAATAATATTTTCGTATATAATATCACATAATGTGAACCGTAAAAATTGTACCTTTTTTTATTTTTTATTTTTTTCTGTAGTGGTGACTTCCAGCGCTCTATGCCCCTTTTCTTCAATCCGCTGTTGTACACTGTGCAATGCACTGCAAGCGAATCGAGCAAGAAAATAATTAGGGCATTAATTAAGAAACCGGCAATAATATTAATTTAATAAGGAGTAAATATTTTCACACGGTCCCGCGACTTTTACTCCTTCCAAATTGATCTCTTCTTGCTTCTTCAGCACCCACTTTGTTGTCTCTGAGCTCGTGGCGCCCCCGTACCTGATGCTGTGTGAAACCATCTCTCTCACCTTAATTATCCTAAAGTGGCAGAAAAGTAACGTAAAATACCGAATAGTTACCCGTGGATTTCTTATTTAGTAGTCTGTGCTCTATTTTACTTCACTGCATTTTCATGCATCAGATGTTTTATTTAGGAGAGAAGGAAGAGAGGCGGATGGCTATGACACCCACCGCAATGCCGCTTAGCGAATAATCCAGAGTAAAATCCACTTTATACCATACTATCATCAAATGGTATGGTGTCTAAATAATGATCATCATACGAATTTTATGCCAAAGCGCTAGATATTGATTGCCCCCCTCCCCGAACTTCAAAGTTCGTTCCCTCCTTACTATGGAAATTCTGTGCCAATCTAAAACTTAGCATTGCTATCCAATGTATGCCCTCGAAACGTTGGAAGCCAACTCCAATTTAACCTGACTGGTAATCCGAGAACACTTGTTCGAATTGTGTACTTGTTTAAATATTTAAAAAATATGTAGGGTACGTACATGTATTCCATTCAGACTTTTGTTATATTAGGATATTCCAGTTAACGATTTCCTTGCTTATTTTGTTCAAGGAGTCTTGAAGAAAATTGTCAACGGGGGAGGAAGGGGGGCTGGAATTAATGGGAAACCAGAGAGCAGCAAGAGCGAAACACACGAATCAGAAAACATAAACAGAAGCCTGTTAGAATAACGAAAGAATAGGAAACAGAAAATATAGCTGGGAAAGTCTATTGTAAACGCAGAGTATGTACACTGAAACAGAAAGAGCTTTCAACAAACGCCGAATATGAGGATAAATTGGACTTAAAACATACAATGAACCTCCATCTCAGAACAGAAAATCTGCGTTTTACACGTAGGTAATATATCAATTAGTTATGATTGTTGACTACAAAAGTTAAGTGTAAGGTTCAGTCTGTAAAATACTATATATGTAATGTAAATATATGAAACACTATTCTGAAACATATAATGCCTAAAATTATTTTCTAAAAAATATGTTTGGATGCCGCAGGAGCGACTATCACTGTGAAATGCTGTGTGATTTGTTGTTCACACAAAACGTTATTGTGCACCATTGAAATTACTTGCTCATACTGTAGTAATGATATGCCAGTGATATGCTATGCTGCGTCAGTCTGGGCGCATCTCACAGCGCAAAAACAAATCAGAGATAGTCTCAGATCTGTACAACGGAATGTCCTGTTAAGGATCCTCGGAGCGTTTAGTACAACATCCAAGACTTTGATAATAGCTGTTGTTGAAGTTTGACGAAGTGCCGCTTGTTACTGGTGGAAAAAGGGACTAAAAGAAGGAAGACCAGATACTTGCAACTCCTGTTCCTTTGGGAGGCTTAAGGTCTAAGGACTTATATTACTCAATAAATTTACTAGATACTATCATATATTCCAAGTTAGTATTTTATTATATTTTTCATTATAAATTTCCGTAAGATTTTCAAGCTGAAAATCAGCACGAACCAAATCCTTAACATATTCAAGTCTATTTAGAAATTTTGGAAACACTGGTCAAACATATATATGATTTTGTTTGTTATATTTTATATTCATATTCTGTATATACTTTTCTTTTATTATATTTATTCCTCAAGTACAATAATCTTAGAAAACACAAACATATATATACACACACCTTGGTTTTATTAATAGGCACCAAGGTCAGAAACTTCTCCCTACAAATACTCGAATCCTCTTCCATATTCCAATCCTAAACGGGACACTACCGCTCTTGGCGAAATAACAGCTATGATAAGCAATCTACGCAAAAGTATACCAAGAGACAGGGTTGCGTAGTGTGAGTGGCGAGAGGAGGCTGGAGGACCTCGTCCCTCAGTGTCGCGATCCATTATTAATGAGTTGGATTAAGTCTTACAGAGGAACTGTGCCAGTGTCTCCGGTTGAAACAAATGAAAACGTTATTTGTCGTGCTTTTTGCCAATTAACTGTTCTCACCAAGAATTTTCAAATGTTCATGTGTTGCTCAGTTGACCTCCTCTTTTTCATTCAGGGTCTTATGCGAGTCGTATGTCGGAAATAGGAAAAATTATGATGGGTAAAAAATAATGAATTTGATAATCTATATTCATCACCAGATGTTATTAGAATTATTAAATAAAGACGATTTCGGTGGGCAGGTCATGAAGCACGAATGGGAGAAGAAAGAAAACTTGCTGAATCCTGGTTGGGAAACCTAATTGTAGGAAACTTATAGAGAGGCCAAGACGAAGATGGGATGGCAATAAATAAGATAAACAATAAACTTTCCACTTTAGAGTTTAAGTTCGACTTTGTGTTTTAAGTCCCGCGGTGGCTCAGTCGGTAACGCGTCTGACTACCATGCTCAAGGTCCCGGGTTCGATCCCCGGCCGGTTCAAATCCGGGAACTTTTCTAACGGTGGAAGCGGCCCCGGCGCCCACCCAGCGTCGAATAACATGGGTACCTGGGGGAAACCCTGGGGGGTAAAGGCGGTCAGGGGCGTGATGCTGATCACATCACCCCCACTCACGACCGGATCAAGAAAGTGTGGGGCGTTACTCCCACACCCCCTATACGCCTTCATGGCGTGGTGCTATGCACAGGGGAACAATTTACCTTTACTTTTTGTGTTTTAAGTCCACTCTATGCACAGTATGGCTAGTCGGGACTGGGCCTACAGTTTAAACTGTGATCCGAACCATTATGTGCCTCAATCAGGTTCGAACCCGGGATCCCTCGATTACAAGGGGACGCTCGCACTTTCCGCTTTAGGAATGCCAGAGAGTTAGTTAATATTTTCTAATTACTTTCACTTTCAAAACTTAAAGTTCAACAAATCTCGACTTCTTTGGATAAAAAGTCAGTGATATTTGTGTCAAGAAGTGTAACTCAATTAGACGCACACGAGAGAGCGTAGAAATACGTCCAAAGTGCAAGCACCTAGCATAGGGTACATACAAGGGGATTGCCATGTCAGTTTGTATCACAAAATGGTCGACAAATTAAGTTTCATTCGGGTCTGTCGGACCCCTCGTTACCTTTCAACGTCTAAGATAACGAATTCGTTTTTGGAAGTAGCCGGTTGTAATTCACGGGTTAAGCTTAACGCCCACTGAGACGTTGTTAAACGCGGCAACAGAACGCAACAGACGCGTTTCCGGCGTCTCAGCGGGCGATAACCTTTAACATAACATGCAGACTTCTGGCATGGAAATTCCGTGTGTTTCCCTGTAGTGGAAGCAGACAACAGAATTTCTGTTGCTTTCTGTTGCCGCGTCTCAGTGGGTGTTTAACTTAAAGTTTCCATCGTCACTTGAGACAAATGCTGCGGAAATATTGCATTTCCTCTTATTTGTTTACCACATTTTCCGTCACTCTCTTACTTTGTCGCCACGGTTAACCACCTAGTACAAATTGTCAATTTAAGTTGAATGAATTGAGCAAGGAAGAAGCTAGCAAACTGTTACATGCGAAACTTGTTTGAGTTGTGTTACATCTTAATTTAGCATCGACATTCAATTATTCCCAGAGTTGTTTAATGTAAAATTGTAGTTGAGACATCTTGGAAATAGGGTCTGTAAGTTGGGTATGTTATGAATCCTCATGATAATGTTTAATTCGGCTTCCCCGATGACTCAGTGGTAGGGTTGTTCCCTTGTAATCAAGAAGTCCCTGGTTCGATACCCGGTGGAGGCATACATTGGTGCAGATCATAGTTATAAACTGTAGGTTTAATCCCGATTAGCCTTACTGTGCATAAAGTGGACTTAAACCATCAAATCAACCAAATCGACCTCTACGTACACTGTATACACACACACACAACAGGTGTGTTTGCGCTTGCCATTAACTTCATTCGTACTTGATACTTCCTACCCTCACATGAGGTTAGCGTAAGGAAATCATTCCCTCCGACGTAATCAATCCCAAACACTCCTATCAAAATGAGAGCGCTTACATCATACGCAGGTGACACGTAAGCAGTTTACACGTTTCCCTGCATCACCCACGCGACCCTAAATCTCTTGACCTTGAGTTTATTTGTCGACATCAAGCGACCCAGCAACGAAAGATTTAGCGCGAACGCAGTTCACGTGTCGCCACTTCCATTCCGATGCAGTGGCGCGACCACAGGGGGTAGGGGGGGAGGCATTGCCCTCAACCTTGGACGGAAATGAGTTCTTGGGGGGACAGGGGGAGGAAACATTGACGGCTAAGTGTACCTGCAATTACCGCCCACAACTTGAAATTTTATGCAAATAAAATACTTTTCGCAAAATGTTCTTGATCGCTCGCTCGCATTACCTGCTTTTCTTAGTCTTCAGTACCGTAGCTAGGGGGCGGAGGGAGTCTGCCCTGGGCCCCGAACGACTTGAAGGAAAATAAGTTGTAAAATTGATTGATTGGGTTGTGGTTTTACGTCCATTTTACGAACAGAAATGCTAATCGGGACTGAACCTGCAGTTTAAAGTTGGATCCGAACCACTGTGCCATGTGCCTCCAGCGGATATCGAACCCGGGACCGATGTTATCATTATACCATCGAGGTGCAGGGGCGGCGCCAAAAAGTTTCGACCGGGTGGGCAGAAGCTGTATATTCATAAATAAGGGTGGGCAGTATAAATCTAAGACCTTATATGAGTTTTTCATGCACTCATGCTCGCCCCCCCTCCCCTCAACATATTCAGGGTGTCCTAAAACAACTTCAACAACGGTTGGATGCTGATATATATATATATATATATATATATAAACTAAAAACAAGAAACTTTTCCTCATACTCATAACCTCGAAAGTGCTTAGTTTCTGATCTATGAGTGCTGAAAATCTAACCTGTATGTACAGTCACGGACACGTCTTGGTTATAACAATCCCATTAACTTTCAATGCAATCATTACAACCCAGTAGTGTCCATGACTGTACGTATACAACCCAACTCACCAAACGATCGCTCTGACGTAACTTCCAGGGACGCGTAACAAGATTGCCACTTGAATTGAAAACAACAAACGTAGGAGTCTTATCTGGCAAAATACAAAATAATAATTATACTTGCGATGTTGTAAGCATAGGTGCGCGCAGAATAATTTATTTGGGGGTCCCTTAAGAGAAGTTTCAGTTACCTACCTGGACATGGCTAGCCTATAGTCGTAACTTCATGTTATTTTCACAGAAACTATTAAGTATATGAACATGAAATTTTAACAATATAGAATGAGCATTTGTTATCACTTTAGCACAGGTTTTACTATCACCGTGTCGATATTTTAAGTAATGAAAGTAAACAATTGAAAATGATAAATACAAGGCTATATCTCTACGGGTACTATCAGCTGAATCACTCTCACGAAGTACATCTGTAGGTTCAGTTTTACCATTTTTTCTAATGCACATTAGCCTACTTCATAAAATATATTGCTGTACCTGGTCACTCGATAGATAATGCCATGTGTTACATATAATTTTAAACCGTAGAATTCAGATGTAAGCAAAAATCTGAAAATTGATACACTTGTCATTGAGTGAGAAGTGAGAGAGCATTCATGAAAGTATTTGAACATGAATGTTTTATTGGAAATATTAGAAGGTTGCATTAACAGACAAGTCGGTCCTCGGGAAAAGAATATTTACGGTCCGAATGTGAAGGGGCTCTGCGATTTATCAAGAAAAAATAATTTATTTATTACGTGATTACTGATTACTATAGTAAAGGAATATCACATTGTTTTGTGGAGAGGGAGAGACTCGGAGAGAGAGAGAGAGAGAGAGAGAGAGAGAGAGAGAGAGAGAGAGAGAGAGAGAGAGAGAGAGAGAGAGAGAGAGAGAGAGAGAGAGAGAGAGCTGGTCATCTTAAATGAAACGAAATTTCTTATTTTTTACCACTGATATTATTTTCATTATTTTAATGGTAGTTCAACATATTTTCTTTATTTTTTAGAAGACGTTTGGGGTCGCCAGGTACCTATAGCATTTACAAACTGGCCAAGACATAGAATTACCAACAGATACGGACTGAAATTCAAGACGCTTCATTCTAAAATGTCCCCATCGTGTTTCGAGTGTCGTGCAGTACCAATAATCGTGAATCGCGAGATACACTTACGACATGTTGATGAAATCGACGAACTGAGAAATGCAAACATAGTGAGTTCGCGACCTTGTTTTGTTTCACACGCAGACTGCAAACCCCTTACTAAAAATAATGAATGGTAAAATCTCTTGCAATAAAATGAAAAATATCGTTTAAACATTAATTAATTCGCAGATTAAAACTAATACATAATAACTGAAATCAATCCGATCTGTATAAGGGTGTCACTACTTGACGTGTGCATTCCGAGCGCCCAATACAGCTCAGCGTTTGACATAAGTATGAATAATGTCTTATTAGCAAAATTTAAAAAAAAGCAAGAACCCGGGTATAAATCAAATTATTAGTTCATTCTGCATAATATTTACCTAAGCTAAGGAAGGACATTTTGGCAAAATATCACCGAAATGTAATAAATAAATAAATAAATAAAATTGTATGTATTATGTTATGAAGCACAAAGTTCTAAAATTGTGTCCCTATTCTATGTTAGTTAACCACAAGAAAAATCACATGATATGGAAAATGTATCTGTAAGAAGATTTTTTGCCTCCCTGATGGCATAGTGGTAAAGTCGTCGCCTTGTGATCAAACGGTCTCGGGTTCAATAACCGGTGGAGGCAGATAGTGATTCGAACCCCACTTTAATCTGTAGGTCCAGTCCCGATTAGCCTATCTGTGCATAAAGTGGACTTAAAACAACAACTCATTTAAGAAGATTCCTAATACGGTTGCTAACTCATCAAGTCATTACTAATTCTGCAGCTATTTTTCAAACCTACAGAGCTGTTTTATCAAAATCTATTTTTGTGATTGCTTCTTATTAGTAGAATGAATATAAAATTATTATTATCTATTTTGAATACGATATCGAAATTAGAAGATGACAGGTATATAAAATCGTAATGATGAAAGGGACATATCAAATTACCTCTGTCTTAGTATTTCAATATAGAACTAACTAAACAACTTTGTGTGTTGCAGGAGGAAGCAATGCGAAGAAGAGGTTTTTATTTGTTTAACAGATCACCTTAATCATACCCAGGCCGGAAGCCCGGAGTTGACAACATCAAGCAACTCCACTCGACACCTTCTACACTCAGTTTCAGTTACAACTTTTTGGCCAAGTTATGGCAGACAGTTAATTATATTTCTATATTTTTGCCACATTTCAAGTATCTATTTCTTTTCATTGTGTGGCACATTTTCAAAGCAATTTGATACATCATCCCTGTGAAGGTCAGAAGCTGCAGCCCTCAGGCCCATAATCCTGTTCTAATCTTGATCATATTCTGCACAATTTTGCTCCTCTCATAAATCCTCCTAAGCCTACTGGCTGCTTAAGCATACAAGTGGGCATTACATTACATTTTTTGTTTCAAAAGATTTGGAAATTCCTTTCGCTTTCCAATGATAAAATTAAGGAAGTTGAAAGAAAAGATTAAATTAATCCCATTCAACTTATTATTTACTCTGACTTTTGTAAACCTATTCACGAAATCAGTGTTTCGGCAAAGCTTTTTATTGAATGACAATATGAGAACTTGTCTGTAATATAGATAATATTCACAAGTAAAATATACATGAAGTGAACACCATAATAAACTTATTTATTAGACCTTTCGCATTCTCCCAAGAGTATAGATATATTGAATTTGATTGGGTTGGCACAGCAATTTTTGGGTAGGCAATTTTCCATCCATGCCCACCTTTGTCGCAGTCCCTGTCGGGGAGGCACAATAGTTGTAAAAGAGAGAGAATGCATTGGCGTCTCGTGAAATTGTTTGTGCCCTATTAAACCAATATTGATTTCAGCCTGCAAAAAAAATTGAATCCAAAAATTTTCTTGTTCGCTTTGCTCGCAATATATCATTGTTCTCTGTAATGCATTGTAACTTACCAGACAGAGAAATAAGACTTGTCTTAATTGATTTTGTTTTAAATTCATGAACAATTCTTTCGAGGAAAGGTAGCGTGCAGACAATTTATGTAATTTTTGCTGTTGGTTTATTGTGAGATGGATGAATTGGTTGCCTAATGGATTTAAATAATATAAGTTGTATATCATATGTATTAAATAAACTTTGAATATGCACACAATTTAGTGTCCACATCGCTCCATGTTGCATATATCGTCGGTGAAGGGGCGAAGTGGCGTAACTCGAAAAATTGCGTTTTTGATTTATGACTACCTCCTCTGTTACCTGTCAAAATTTCGTGGCTGAATTCCCACTTGTTCCGGAGATTTAAGCACCCTGCAATTGGCGTATCTTGAAATTTTCTGCATAAAGATATCTGCGAAGTTTCTTCAGTGGCTGCTAAGAAATGAAGGCGCGTACTGGCGTAAGATTATATCGGGAAACAAGATATACGATTTACGAAATATTATATAAATTTATATGAGATTTATGAAACAAAGGTGAATCATACGTTAGTCCATGCACAAAAAAGTTAGTTCCAGGGAGAAATCTGAAAGAAAAATGTGATGGAAAATGTGAAAAGTTTGGTAAAGAATGCTTTAAAATCACAGATGCGGAAAGACATGAATTTTTTAAGGACTTTTATGCAAGTGATGACCTTCAGCTTCAACGAGAATTCGTCAACACATATGTAAAGGTTTCAGACGGTAAACACAAAACTACGCAAAATGAAGAATCTCGAAGATTAAAAACAAATCATTACTTTTTACCATAGATGGAAAGAGAAGTAGTATCAGTGTGTAAAACCATGTTTCTAAACACATTTTTAATATCAGAGAAAACAATGCGAACTGCTCTAGCCAAAAGAAGATGTCATTGAGAAAGAGAGAAGAGGAGGAAAACTTCAGAGCCTACTGGAAAGGGACAAAATAATAGAGAATATGATGTAAAACTCATAAAGAGATTCCCAAGAGTCGATTGATTGATTGATTCAGTTTATTTTACTTCGCGTTTTGTGCCTCTTGGCTAATTTGCGAAGATGGGGATGAGTGATGAAATTGATGAATGGACATTCACAAACAACCAAGCCCGAGCGGAATTCGCTAACCACTTTTTTTTTATTTTTTTTTTTTTAAAAGGAAATCCCCTATGCGGAAGCTTACCCCATCACACTTCATTCACTCATATTATTTCATTCATATTTCAATTTCACTACTTTTAAGGACAGACAATCACAAACATTCATGTTCGAGCCAGGATTCGAACCCGGGACCTCCGGCGTCGTAGCGCGATGTGCTAACCACTCCGCCACGGGGGGCGACCACTCGACCACAGGGTCCGACCCCAAGAGTCGAATCTCACTACTGCAGGAAAGATACAAAAAGACAATGTCTTCATTCGGATCTGCCTAAATGCAAAATGTATAGAATGTTTATTTAGGATCATAAAGAGAACATCACCCCTTTACCAACTTATCAGACATACAGAAAGATATTCAAAAGCATGAGCCTTTCTTTTCATTGACCGAAAAAGGATACGTGTGGTCTGTGTAGCAACTTTCTGGATGGAGATGAGTCGAAGAAGAGCGAACTAGGTGATAAGTATCAAAAACATATCGCCGAGATAGATACTGTAAGAAAGAAGAAAACGGAAGCTAAAGATACATCGGACTTTCAATGCAAGACTGTTGCTGCAGTGTTTCAGTTGCAGCAAGTCATTTATCTTCCCATTTCAAATGAAATAAAGTTATTTTATAAAAGACGATTATGAATATACAATTTTACACTCTATGATCTGAAGACAAGGGAATGCTATTGTTTTGTTTGGCACGAAGGAGTGACCCACGACCCACAGAGGTGCATGCGAAAATCTTCACTTGCCTAAACAATTGTCTTCATCAATTGGATGTAAAACAGGTTGAAGAAATTTACTTGTTCGCTGAAGGTTGTACAGGGAAAAATAAAAATTCAATAGTTGCAGCCATGATGCTCTACACTGTTACTATGGCTCAGCATATCAGTGTCATCAATTTAAATTTCTTTGAATCGTACCATGGACAGAATGAAGGCACTAAAATCAACTGGAAATGAATTCATTCCAGCTCAGCTGCTACCAATTTTTAGACTTGCACGATCTGATAAACCATACACTGTGCATTCCCTTCGATGTATGAATTTCTTAGATTTCCGAGATGTCGCATCAAATCTGAGGATCCTATCTGTAAGGAACGATGATAATGGTGAAGGAATTGACTGAACAGGCGTACGATAACTAATGGTAATCAAGGATCAACCAGATAAAATTTATTTCAAGGACAGCCATTTAAATGTGGTTTATCGAAGTATCTCGCTGCAAAGGAAAGTTATATTCACAAAAACTCCAAAGTGTCTTCACTCACATCCACCAAGGATTTCACTACAGATGTATGCAGATTTGATGTCTTTATGTGAAGGAGATACACCTGTAGTGAGAGAACCTGAGTTTGTGTATTTCTACAAAAATCTTCCACACTGAATATCATTAAAAAAATATTAAAAATATTCTATTGTACGAGCCTTCAAAGTCCCATAGTTATTCTTAGTTGCAAGTACAACCAGAATTCATATTTTCTTTGTACTGAAGTGTTACTATATCTTGAATTGCATTAAAGATAAACCATTATTAAGTTTCTGTATTTTATTAACTTCTTTTAACTACTATTTTCAACAGCAATGGATAAATAGACGTGAATGTATGGATCACTTTTAAATAAAGGTATGAAATCATTACAACTATTATTAAATACTTTATATTAAAGTATATAAAATTTGCAATTGATATAATAAATATCAAATGAGCACGACGGTATTATGTTGAACGAAAAACTTTGAATCTCTCTCTTAAAAAATCGTAATAATCAAGATACATCACTTCATCCCTTCACCGACGATATGTGAAACATATATCGTGCACAAAAGTTATACATGTTAATGTAAAAAATAATTATATTTGGAATGCATTTATCAATGTGAAATTGAAAGTGTTGAAAAATAATTTAATCGTTTGTTCGAACACAAATGCTTTAGCGCCAACTTCTACCCCCTTCTTGCATAATTTACGAGGGTAATAATGTCTTTGTTACTACTACTACTACTACTACTACTACTACTAATGCTACTACTACTACTACTACTACTACTACTACTACTACTACTACTACTACTACTAATAATAATAATAATAATAATAATGTTGGTGCCGGGTTCGAATTCCGGCTTGGGCATGGATGTTTATGAGTGTGTGTCCATTCAACAATTTCATCAAATCATCACTCATCCCCATTTTGGCAAATTAGCCAAAAGTAGCACAATAAGCGAAGAAAAATATGGCAAAATCAATAATAATAATGTTATAATAATAGCATTATTAACATTATTATTATTAGCATTATTACTATTATTAATATGGCATATTTATCCTGGCACTTGCCACCCCAAACAAAAATTCGTGGTTGCGCCTCAGTTCCAATGGGTTTCTTTCTGAGATCGATCCACGTTCAAGTGTTTTAGATGTTTTTGAATTCAGATATTTAATATTCGTAATGATTCCAACGAGTTTATTTTTTCCAAAAACAATTACATTGTCAATAATGAAAAATATTACCAGATAGATATTCTGGCGCCTTACCCACGGTTACCCTACCCCAAGCACCGACATTTTGCATAATATGTGATTTTTTGTTAATTTTAGACATCGTGGGGACGGGATCGTCCCGTCTAACTCATACCTCCTTTGAAAACAATGAGATATCAATATTATTTATTCATCGTGCAAGAAATTCCGGATCTCGGTATTTAAAATTTCAAACCGGGTAGTCCCTGTAGTACTTTGTGAGTGACATATAAATTATTTTTTTTTCATATTTTCGCACATAAACGTTGTGTTTTTCTTCGAAGCAAACAGAAGAAATATATTGTCGCAGCACAGTGTGTAAGTTAATGATATGAATACACGTTTATTATTTTCAAGCCCCTCGAGGGATAGGAAAGGGGGACTAGGGAGCCATCCACAGAAGGCGCTTCTTGAATTTCTTCCCCTCAAAGTAGTAGCAATAGGGCGTTTTAAATGATGTTCTACAGACATAACTGAAATCAGTGGCGCAACGACAGGAGGGCAGGGGCATTGCCCCCAACCTTGGACGAAAATCCATTCCGGGGGGAAAGGGGGGTCAAACATTGAAGTAGAAGAAAAGCAAGACTGGCAGACTCTAAGAGTAACAGGACAATAGAATGCTCAATATGGAATAAGTTTTCACGTATTTCTTGCATTTTTTCTTCTAGACGGCCAAGGCACCTGCAGCGGGGGAGAAAAAGTGCAACTACGCCACTTTATTTCAAATTTTATACAAATAAAAATACATTTCGTATTTTTCTTGCTCGCAATACTTAATTTTCTTACAGTCTCATCGAGTTCAGAGCCGTATGTAGCTAGAGGGGCGGCGGGAGTCAGCCCTAGGAGCCGAACGATCCAAATGAAAGAAAAACAATGTAAAAGAGAATCTATATTATTTTCAGTTTTCACAATTTTGGTTCTAAAAATTTTCTTGCTCACTTCGCTCGCCATAAGAATTATATTCGTTATGCATTCTCTGTCGTTCAAAAATTCAGTTTGTGTGCTTGTTTTTCATTATTAGCTAATGAAAATGAAAGTGTTGAAAAAATATTTCAAATAGTTTGATCCAACACTATTGCTTGGGCGCCGACTTCTAACCCCCCCTTATTGCGTGAATAATAATGTTTGGTACTACTATTATTATTAATAATAAAAATAGTAATACTAATTACAATCGTGTTGTTATTATTATTGATTCGTTCATCCTTGTGGTTGCCCTCCAAACAAAAATTCGTGGTTGCGCCTCTGACTGAAATATTCTTAAATATGCTAGAACTTTTGTTAAAATCAGAAATGCAAAATACGAATCTTTAAATATAACCCATATTATTTTTAATGAGCTTTTATTTATTTCCTTACTCCAAAATTTGTAGGATGTTAGCATTCGCGCTCATATTGGGAAAGGGGGGGACAGTGAAGCACTTGACCTACCTGAGATGTCTGGGAACAATTAATATCATTTGAATAGTGAAATTGTTGCGTGAAAACATGGACAAGGTGTGTCTTGAAAGATATCAGACTTAGTAGTCTCTGATATTTGAGTTTTTGTTTTTAAGTCCACTTTGTGCACAGATAGGCTAATCGGGACTTGACCGACAGTTTTAAGTGGGATCCGAAGTTTTGGTTGCCTCCGCCGACTACCGAACTCGGAACCCCTTCATTACAAGGCCACGCCATTAACACTACGCCATCGGATTGACCCTAGTCTCTGATATACACATCGTGAAAAAAGACAAAAAGACACTGAACTGTTCCTAAAATAAATGTTAAAGTATATGGAAAGGAAGCAAGTCGAATCCAGTTTCTATTTAAATAGAGGACTCAAGTCTGAACTTAGCAACAACACCACGGTATTTTCAATTCAATTTAAATTTTATAGGGGCCTCCCCGATGGCGCAGTGGTAGCGTTGTCGCCTTGTAATCAAGGGGTCCCGGGTTCGATACCCGGTGGAGGCACAAGTGGTTCGGATCCCACTTTAAACTGTAGGTCCAGTCCCGATTAGCCTTACTGTGCATAAAGTGGACTTAAAACACCAAATCAATCAATCAATCAATTTAAATTTTATGATTTGTAAAACAACGACAACAATAATGATAATAATAATAAAATGTCACGGTAATTTTTTATGATATGAAATATTACCCTGCCCCCAAGTGCTCGAAGTGAAAATCCTTGCCCAGTTTGGGAAAGAGATATGGGGATGCTTGTAGTTGTATGGATCAATTTTGAGAAAATGCGGTAGGTGAAGGAATGCCTATGCAAATTATCCTTGTCGTGGATGCTTTGTTAGAATTTTCTTAACTGGGGGATATCATTACTGTGGCATATGAAGAAAATATCGAAGGACGTATGCGACTAAATTGCAATTTCCTCTACAGTTGTCATAAAACGAGAGCTCTCCTCCCTAACATCTTACATTTAGCCAACAGTACTCGTGGCGACGCTTCAGATGATTCTTTTTTCAGGTGACTGTTGCTAGTTACGGGGATCAACGTTTTGCGATTATAAACTTCCCTCTGCTACAGTTTTTCCATTTTCTGCGCCGCGTTTTTGTGAGGGACGGTCGGTTGACTAGTTAGCGACTGTACGAGACACTAAGCAAATTCAGGGCCTCCCTGGTGGTAACGTTGTCGCCTCGTAATCAAGTCCCGGGTTCGATATCCGGTGAAGGCACATGGCACAGTGGTTCGGATCCCACATTAAACTGTAGCTTCAGTCTCGATTAGCCTTTCTGTTCATAAAGTGGACTTAAAACAAATCAATCAATCAAACTAAGCAAATTCATCTACCAGTGACTTTCGGTATAGTGTAATGTGCAATGATAAATAGGAGAACGATAAAACTGCCGGAGAATGGGCAAGAGTGTACGAATGATCTCAACAGCTTGGCGAAGAACACTAGTTGCTCACGAATGAATCGCGTGGACACGTTTGTCCGACTGGGACATGCAAGGTGTTCTTTATGTGAATTTTTGGGGAAAGGGTCAGGATTTATGTCCAGTTTTCCTGCACATTGATGAAGGGTGCCGTATAATAACATTTGTATAAATAAGACGTTGATGTTGTCTGCAAATGTTATCCTTCACCATAATTTCCCCACATGGTCAATTTGACAGCAATAACTCTCCGAAAGGGTTTTGCTTCATGTTCTTACACTCCGGGCTTAGCTCTTAGTGAATATCAGATTTATTTGAACCACTTAAAGATAATATGAGAGAGAAGAAATTTTAGACAGATGAAGCACTGACAAAAAAAAAATCAAGATATCTTGCGGTGGCTATGACAGCAGTCTATTTTCTTCAACGCCAAAAAACTCACGGAACTGACACATTGATAGCAGTTATGCCTGTATGCTCAGGGAGATTCCTTTAAAAACTCACGTAGTTTTGTCCTTGTAGGACTTGTAGTCTTGGTCGGTCAACCCTGAATGACCCTTGCAAATGTGCTGTTTGAGAAAAGATCAAACTAATTCCATCTGTATTTTTACATCGCTTTTCTGCCAATTTAGCTAATCGCGACGACAAGGATAAAATTGTGAAATAGATGGAAACACATTATGCCTTGACAAAGATTCGAATCCAGGAATTCTGGCGCTACACTTACTTCTCTGCCACAGAAGACGACCAACTATTTACATTTTTCAAATTATTTAGAGAATATTTTCGTTCACTGTTAATTAATGGAAAGACCAAAAATCATCAAATGAAATAGGTCTACAAGTTAGATAAAACCAAATTAATGCTTACTGGAAGAAAGCAATGTTTCCTTTCTTTTCCTAATACCTCAGACCTCCCCGATGGCGCAGTGGTAGCGTCGTCGCCTTGTATTCAAGGGGTGCTGGGTTCGATAGCCGGTGGAGGCACATAGTAGTTCGGATCCTACTTTAAACTGTAGGTCCAATCCCGATTAGCCTTACTGTGCATAAAGTGGACTTAAAAAACTGTTTCTTTAACTTTATGGGTGTGAGTGATCGGAGTTTATGGGTCCGGGACGGGATCGATACGATTTATTAAACTATCCCGATCTTCAGGACAGAAAATTTCACGTATTTCCCGACTAGTTCAGAAAATTTTATGGATGGGTAATGTTCAGCATTTCCAAACACTCCTGAAATTATCGAGTTCCACGCACATTTTGTCCCCAAAGAAATTATTTTCGGTATTTTGATGCCATTTCTAGAAGATTTCCCTTCCGATAATTAAGTATATCCAGAATTCTTATTTCGCGATCATTTTAAATTCCTGACCTATCGGAAATCCGAAAAGTAAGGAAATCATTTCCCGAAGTTTCCCGGGACAGGACTTCTGGATCCCGGAAACTGAAGTCTGCTTTCCGTTGCGACTGGTAGTATGTCAGAGGTCCCAGGTTGGAATCCTCGTCATTGTGTTTGTTCAATCAGCATGTTCCTGACGTGAAATAACCAGAATACGTAAAATTTAATAAACAAATGTCGTATCCGATGCAGAGGTGGGCTGAGTAACATCTGTGCATAAAATTGGACTTGAATCTAGGGATGTACAATATCGGAATTTTGATATCGAGATATATCGTCAAGAAAATATCGTCGCAGACGATACGCTATTATTTCCGTATCGTGATATGGGTGATATATCGTCTCCCTCTCTACAATATGTATTGCAAAAATATCATGACGATATATCGTCTAGTTAATATCGCCTGGACGTGGACGATATATCGCCGATCAGTACTTGAATCAGTTGAAATGTCGGTTCTGCCAACCGAAGGCTTCGTGTTTCGATGACGTTACTTTGGTCTCAATATGTGTTCCTTGCACCCCTAGCACGCGTGGTTTTACCACAGAGAGCAATGTAATAAAAACGGACCATTTTGAACGTTCGTACCGCCGAAAGGACCCACAGAAGAGAAAAATGACACTTGCATTAAAATAAAAAAAAATCATTATGACCTGTCTGCTTTACCCACTGGATCATTCACTGTGCCTGCACTTCCTTCTTCTTCCTCCATGATATATGTGGCGCCGTTCTTTCCCTTCAACATGTTTACAGTTAATCGGATATCATGAGTAAGCAGTTGCAGTGGAAGGAATCTTCCAAAGCGAAAAAAACAAAAAACATATTTGTTTCCCCGCCATAATGAATTCACAGTTGCCTTCTCATTAGATATAACACTGACATAGTGTTGATTGATTGGTTGATTGAGTTGGTGTTTTAAGTCCACTTTATGCATAGTAAAGCAAATTTGGACTGGACGTACAGTTTAAAGTAGGATCCGAACCACTATGTGCCTCCACCGGGTATCGAAGCCAGCACCCCTTGAATACAAGGCGACGACGCTACCACTGCGCCATTGGGGAGGCCTGAGGCATAAGAAAAAGAAACGAAACATTGCTTTCTTCCAGTAAGCATTAATTTAGTTTTATCTAACTTGTAGCTTCCTAGACTGAAATATTGATTTTACCCATGTGTTATGCCGCCCCTCCTTCCTTCGAAAATTTTTAAGCCCCCCTGTACTTTTTGAGGACATCATACACTTCCTCAACATAAGATAACAACATTGTGAGGACGCTAATCACTTGTGCACCAGAAGTAATAAGCCTTGTGAGAACATCATACACTTCTTCAACAGAATATAATAACCTTGTGGGGACACTACTCACTTTGCATCAGAAGTAATATACCTTGTGAGGACATCATACACATTTTCAACAGAAGATAGTAACCTTGTGGGGACACTACTCACTTTGCATCAGAAGTAATAAACCTTGTGGGAACATCATACACTTCTTCATCAGAAGAGAGTAACCTTGTGGGGACACTACTCACTTTGCATCAGAAGTAATATACCTTGTGAGGACATCATACACATTTTCAACAGAAGATAGTAACCTTGTGGGGACACTACTCACTTTGCATCAGAAGTAATAAACCTTGTGGGAACATCATACACTTCTTCATCAGAAGAGAGTAACCTTGTGGGGACACTACTCACTTTGCATCAGAAGTAATAGACCTTGTGAGGACATCATACACTTCTTCAACAGAAGATAGTAACCTTGTGGGGACACTACTCACTTTGCATCAGAAGTAATAAACCTTGTGGGAACATCATACACTTCTTCATCAGAAGATAGTAACCTTGTGGGGACACTACTCACTTTGCATCAGAAGTAATAAACCTTGTGAGGACATCATACATTTCTTCAAGAGAAGATAGTAACCTTGTGGGGACGCTACTCGCTTTGTATCGGAAGTAATAAGCCTTGTGAGGACATCATACACTTCTTCAACAGAAGATAGTAACCTTGTGGGGACACTACCCACTTTGCATCAGAAGTAATAAACCTTGTGAGAACATCAAACACTTCTTCAACAGAAGATATCATCCTTGTGGGGACACTACTTGCTTTCGATCGGCAGTAATATACCTTGTGAGCACAGAATACACTTCAACAACAAAAAGGTAAGCTTGTGGAGCGAAAAGTTTCTTAAACGTATATCGAATTTCTATCGCGAATTGAAGCCATGACTTCCTTATTTCAAAGCATCCGAGCACATAAAGTAAATTGATTGAATTTGTGAGATGTAAATAATGCATAAAAGAATAATATATTATCATAAATTAGAAATGTACATAAATCAATAATAATAATAAGAGTTACTGTTAGTATTTTCATGGCGTGTAAAGTTACATTTTAGGTTCCTTGAAAAATATATTGACTTTGCCCATGATACACCCCTCCCGCTTCCGCTTGGAAAATGTCTACTCTTGAGCGCACTATATATTTCTTCAATGGAAGATAACAACGTTGTAGGGACACTACTCGATTTTCCATCAGAAGTTATATCCCTTGTAAAAGCACTTTTTAAATTATTAACTAATTTAATTTAGTAACACTGTTGAGCCTTGTTTCATGCCTTGGTCAGCATTGTAATGTTTAATTGAATTTAGATACAAATTAACATTTAACTTAAAAAAAGTTAAAGTTCTCCCCTGTGCTTAGCACCACGCCATGAAGGCGTATAGGGGGTGTGGGGGTAACGCTCCACACTTTCTTGATCCGGTCGTGAGTGGGGGTGATGTGATCAGCATCACGCCCCTGACCGCCTTTACCTCCCAGGGTTTCCCCCAGGTACCCATGTTATTCGACGCTGGGTGGGCGCCGGGGCCGCTTCCAACGTTAGAAAAGTTCCCGGATTTGAACCGGCCGGGGATCGAACCCGGGACCTTGAGCATGGTAGTCAGACGCGTTACCGACTGAGCCACCACGGCCACTACATTTAACTTAAAGCAAAGCATGATTCGAAATGTATATAAATTAAACACAAATAGTTTGTGAGAACAATGAAAGATACTTTGCATATATCACATTTTGCATCGTATCTTTCTGGCTTTTTGGGTTAATCGTGACGATTAGATAAAATTGATGAAGGGACACTGGAAAAAATAATCGAACTCAGAACTTTATTGAATCAATTTCAAGTCCTATATCCCTCTGCAAGATTTCCACATCATATCACATGGTGGTGGTATTATTATTATTATTATTATTATTATTATTATTATCATCATCATCATCATTATTATTATTTGTAATACGCGTGCTATGTAGCTTTTTACTTTTTGTCTTGATGTTAAAACACAGAAGTTTGCATTTCTACCCAAAATAGCACAACACTCGTTAGTATAATTATTTTGCTAACTTTATTTGTCAGTCATTTAATTACATCCACCGTCAGATGTCTCCTATTTCATGTAACATCTGTTTCTCTTTTCCAGTGATTTATTCTCTGCAGGACAAGTATTTACGATTTTGTTTATGAAAAATATCATAAACGACAAAAACTGCAAAAATCGACAGAGACTAAAAGTATTTCCTCTCTTTTATTGTCAAGTACCAACAGGGTAGCATTTTCAAACTTATTTACACATCGGTCCCCACAGCGTCTGTACAGAATCAATCGTGTGTATGGAGTGTATGTGCAAATTTTCATGAATCAAATGGACCTTGTGGGGACCCGAGGCCACCTGATTTCACAGGCCTTGTGGGTACTGGTGTCCCCACAAGGATAGGAAACGTTTTTCTTGTATAATTTGCTCACAATAAAGGTTACTTTAAATTTTCGGGAGTTTATAGTTTTACTGTGTTATTTGTCACATAATTTCAACAAACACATCAGACTACGACTGTGATTTCCCCCGGTCCCCACAGTGTATGTGCACTAACAGAGTCCCCACAAGGTAGCATATGCACGTATGTGTGTGTGTGTGTGTGTATGTGTATGTGTGGGTAGGTGTAGGTGAGTGTAGGTGAGTGTGGGTGGGTGTAGGTTAGTGTGGGTGTAAGTAGGTGTAGGTGAGTGTGGGTGTAGGTAAGTGTGGGTGTAGGTAGGTGTAGGTGTGGGTAAACCGGAAGTGGACCGGAAGTGGACCGGAAGTAAATATGTGTGGGTGTAGGTGGGTGTGGGTAGGTGTGGGTGGCTCTTATGAGCATCTTGGCTTAGTTTTAAGTGTATCCAAAACAATATCAAGAGGGCCATATTTTTAACAAGCTTATGGACAACAATCTCACAGAAGTGCCTTTTATAAGTGTAGCCAAATCTGCCTGAGGGGGGCTCATACTTTCACGGGAAATTCCCGAGGACATTTTTACAAAAATCTTGGATTAGACAGAGTACTACACTTGAGCAATAAGCTCATATGCACATCTTGAGCTAGGTTTAAGTGTAGCCAAATCTGCCTGAGGGGGGCTCATACTTTATCGAGTTTATATTAGTATCAATTACACTACTAACGTGTTTTGTTGCTATAAACGGAGTTTTAATGAACTTTCTACTGTTCTTTTAGGTTATTTCAGTTAATCTGACTTTCATTAAACCGGTCAACTTATCCCCCATTAGTCCGGTTTATCGATGTTTTACTGTATAACCAATGAAAAAATTAATAGGATACTAACCACAAATATGATCCATGACCAGTATGTGTAATAACCTTTTTTTCATTAATTAAGATCCTTAAATCAAAAACCTAACCTGTTGACCCTCATATTTTTCCGGACAACAAACTTGTCATTTGTGTGTGTGTGTGTGCAAAGGAAAAGGAGAGATTGGTCAACCCTCCGCCAAAGTAAAAATCATTCTTGATATCTAGCTCCGAATCAAGATTAACAACGAACTTGTTCTTCGTCTACGGAATACTAAACAAAATTATTCCCTTTTTTTTAGTCGAGGAGGGCGACTTTTCACACGGTGTGCGTAACAATCGGGTCCCTGAAACTAGGCTTACAACCTGATGTTTATCTGTCACGTGTTGTGTCGGAAACTTTCTCATAAAAGAGATGGTCAACAATGTCGATATGAAACAATGAGTCCGAAAATGTTCAAGCCAAACCTAGACCGACAAAGTAGTGTTTACCACTGTTCACTGTGCGAATTATTTTTTTTTCCTTGGGGGTGACGGATTTGTGATTCTATTCCGGGAGGTAGGCTAGGTTTTTTGGGGGATATGTAAATTTGTATATATGTTGCCGGCTGTGGCAGCGATTAGGGAGGCGTGGGGGCAGTTGCCTCACTTTTTGCCACTTTTGCCCCTGCACTATGCTATATTTAATCTACCAATGGAAAGTAAACTGTCCTCCCCCCCCCGCAGTGTTGGAACCCAATCGCCGCCACTGGTTACCGGTCAGTTATTGCCTGGGTGCTCTACTAGTAAGTACCGTAGAAAATTGGTTCTAACCTAGGCCATTAAATGTTATGATAACATTTACGCGTAATTTAGAGACACTTAGTACTAGTGTACTGTGTTTCAAAAATAATGTCTCGATTTCAAATAATTAATATTTTGTAATGTGTTTGGTAACTGTAACACATTATAACATATTACACTCAACATATTATAAATGCTCTATGCTCCCTCCACCTGCTGCA
Organism: Lepisma saccharinum; assembly: GCF_977018435.1. Classification (NCBI taxonomy): domain Eukaryota; kingdom Metazoa; phylum Arthropoda; class Insecta; order Zygentoma; family Lepismatidae; genus Lepisma; species Lepisma saccharinum. Next base: position 61,378,201 of record NC_139235.1, on the reverse strand, counting down.
CAGATAACACCAAGACGATTGCTGAATTCGTCCAAAACGCATCTGAGAGATTTAAGTTCTTCCACAGAATTTACTGGTCCCGTGATTTCTTTGAGCATATCCAAGACAATGGGTAATGGTGGAACAAGAACACGTTGTTTTACATATTTCCACAAGAGAAAGTCACAGGATGTAATGTCTGGAGGTCTTGCGGGCAACGAGTTTAGTGTCAAATCTTGTTGCAAAGACGCTATCTTGTGAACGCATCTATTTGTGCTCTACTAGTGATATCTAGCGGCAGTCATTAAAAACTCTAGTCCATGGCGATTCAAGTAGTGCAAGTGTCATTCACTGGCGGTGCGTGGTTGCACGGATGTAATGTTTAAAAATTAGGTCATTCTTTTTTAAACACGCTGTATATTTGCTTTCTAGGAACTTATTCACAAAAAGAACTATCGAACTAGTAGCACCGAAAACATGACTAAATTTCTATTGTCAACCTACTTACTTGACTCGGTGAGTTGTTAAGTTGCAAAATTGTGTTGTTTTTTTTTAATTCAGAAGGCTACCTACACTTCAACAAGGAAATCTTTCATAACTGGATCATTAATGGACACAAATGTTTTTAAATCATATTTGTTCCAAAGTTAAAAGATAATATGTTATGGCTGCTTTCAAATCCATTTTCTTTGAGGAATGAGGGGGATATCCCTGGCAGGGATATCAATAATTGTCTTTTGCCAGGGATAAAATTATTTGTGGGGGGGAATCCTTGGCATTCCGTCCCCCCTCCGTTAATTTGCACACTGACAGGAACAGTTAGGAGGGCACTAGAACTCCAACAATTAAATAACAACAAATGCTCACCGCTCTCGTTTCTTATAGGAGATTGAAACATTGCGATGCTCTGAGAGTATTGCTTCAAACAGAAAGGATAACAGACTCCAGTGGCTCGTTAATCTTATCCTCGGGCGTGTAAAAACCTGACATGTGCATCTGTTACGACTTTTAGTACATTTCATCCTCTATAATAATTTGAATTCCAAGAATTGAACATAGCCTTGAGCCCTGAGGTTGTTTTTTTTTGTATTATAGTGCCTACAGACACTGTAATTTAAGAACTATACACCATTATTTACACTATTAGTACAAGACATGTTATTTTTGTCCTTGAAACCTTTCATTCGGTTTCTTAAATCGAAAAACTAGATAGAGTTGCAAACACTCCTTTCTAAAAAGCTACGTAACACCCACCCCTTCATACTTGAGGCATGTAGACTATGTGAGCATTACTTATATGTGTGCCCCACTGCGCAAATTAAACTTCTTGCTTTGGGGGGGGGGAGTGATGCTCACTCCAGGGCCACCAGCAGGATTTTTTCTAGGGGGGGCATAGTAAGATTTCATATCTCGCCCTTCAGTCATAGAAACTCGTTGTTGTTGTTTTTGTTATTATTATCGCTATTACAGTACAACCTCGTTAATCCTGACTTAAAGGGGGATAAGTTGACCGGTTTAACGAAAGTCCGGATTAACTGAAATAACCTGAGAGTGCATTTAAACTCCGTTTATATCAACAAAACACGGGTATTATGGTGTATTTAAAGGGCATAGGCCTAAATACACTATACAGTACAGTACAAAGTCTGCGGGAAACAGAATTTCATCAGTGGGTGACAGCCTTTTCTTTGGGAAGTTATCTTTTTGACTTCTAGCCACATTTAAATCCTTGCATTCTGCTTTTTTTTGGCATGTCCGGATTAACGAGGTTTTACTGTGTATTATTATTACTATTATTATTGTAATGAGTTCAGACTCCAGTCTGCTATCTAGATAGAAAGTGAATTCGCCTTACTTCCATTTAATAGACATCTATGACTTTGTTGACAGTGGCGGCGCTTGGGTTTCAAAACCGGGGGGAGGTGCAAAAACTGTGGGGCATAGTGCTGGGGCAACAGTGGCGAAAAGTGTGGGTCACCTGCCCCCCTCGCCCCCTAATCGCCGCCACTGTTTGTTGATTAACAGTTCTTGTCTTTTTTGTACTTTTTCACAAAGCATATATATCAATCAGTTACCACTTAATCTACTGTCCTTCATGGTACCTCTGATCCATGTTTTTACATGACGAAGGGTACTGTAAAAGAAGCAATAATTGAACATGACGGCGTGTGAATTGTCGAGGTCAGATCACGACTTTTCGTAATCCCGAACAGCCGAGAAATTTCAAAGGATCTTATTTAAAAGAGGCTATTTCTTGATATTTTCTGCACAATAAGTGTCTCATTGATATTTCTTAGAATTAACAGTTTTTATTTCAGAATTGCAAAAACAATCACTTGAAGAGAAAAGAGTGTGTACAATTAGAGATTTAAACCTTCTTCTTCTTCTATGGCGCTCCTGTCCGTATTCGGTTTATGGCCTCCGCAATCGTCCTCTTCCATCCCGTCCTATGCAAGGCTGCTCTTGTCCAATTCTTAGTTCCAAGCAGTTGTACTGTATCTGCTCCAACAGCTTCTTCCCATCTGTTTCTGGGTCTCCCCACTGATCTTTTTCCTCCAAAACTTCCTTGCATCACCTTCTTGGGGATTCGTCTGTCATCCATCCGGATTACGTGTCCTGCCCACTCTAACTTTTAAGGTCTTATATAAGCTGAGATGGCTACATCTTCGTAAAGTTCAAGGGATTCCTGATTCGTTCTTATTCTCCAAATATCTTGCACTTTTATTCGCACAAATATTTTCCTCAGTATTTTCCGTTACAACAAGTCTACCATTTCAGCTGCGCTTTGATTAAATGTCCATGTTTCACTCCCATATATAATTATGGTGCGAATTAGGGTCTTATACAACGTAACTTTGCCTCTATGGTTTACTCCATGATATTTAATCAATGGTATGCTTTATTGGCTCTTTGTAATCTATTTCTTAATTCCATCATCTCATAATTTTGTCTGTGATGAATACTCCTAGATAAGGAAAACTTGATACCACTTCCAATTCATGTTGTCCAATTTTTATATGATTTTCTTTTGACTTTGCTTTCTTTGTTTGGACTAATATTTTTGTTTTATTTGTGTTAATTTGTAATCCAATTTCCTTCCCTTTCTCGTCTAGTGTTTCCACTATTTCTTTAATTGATCCTATGATATCGATGTCATCTGCATACCTAACTATTTGGGTCGACTTATATTCTAATGTTCTTCTGGTGTCTATCATTAGTTTCCTTATTACATATTTCAGAGACAGATTGAACAGGAGGTGTGCCAAGCCATCTCCTTGTTTTAGACATTGTTTAACTGTAAAGCTCTCTCCCATACTTGCTTGTATCTTTACACGTGCTTTGGTGTTCTGCATCGTCATTTCTACCAATCAAATTAGTTTTGTGCGTATTCTGAATGTACTCAATATGTTTCCAATTTGAGTTCTATCAGTAGAGTAATATGCTTGTTTAAAATGGACAAAAACTTGTGGTATTTCTATCTTCCCTTCCCAACACTTCTCCAGTATCTGTCTGACTGTGTGTATTTGATCTATTGTAGACCTGCCTTTTCTGAACCCGGCTTGGTACTCTCCTAATGCTTCTTATGCATATGGTTGTAGTCTTTCCCTAAGCATGCTTGTCAATATCTTGTATGCTACACACAGCAACGATATTCCCCCGTGATTTTCACACATTTGTTTATCCCCTTTCTTGAATATGGGGAAAATTATACTATCTTTCCAGTCATCTGGCATATGTTCTAGGTTCCAGACTTTGCACAGGAGTAAGTGTAGGGATTCTAAAAAATTCTTCCGTCCACATTTCCATATTTCTGCTGGTATCCTGTCTTTCCCTGGTGCTTCGTTATTTTGTAGGTTCCGAATAGCTTTTCGAATTTATACTAGTGTGGGTGGCACTTCTGGTTCTTCTGACTCTTCTTCCGTCCTTGGTCTCATTTCTTGGTCCTCATCTTGTGGTTTTGTGCTGTTCAGTAACTTGAGTTTTTGAGAGCCCGTATAAAGGCTATAAAGGCCACGTACAGAGGTGAACTCATGAAAGTGAGTGAATCAAAAGCAAGCGGGCACTGACGACGTCTACGTACCGAAACTACCATGGTTCACTGCAGCCGACAGTTTCTTGAGAGATGTGGTCATCACGAGGAAGTCAACATCGAATTTGGTAAGTTTGATTTTTTAATCCTTACGTAAGAGTATGCCAAGGTAAATAGGTTTTCAATTAATTGTCACCTGTCTAGAGGTTTGGTCATATAAATTCTTAGTTGTCAAAATAGAAACAGAATCAACAAACATATTTGTAAACATAAGGAGAAAAAGGATAATAACAACTATTTAAAAAGACAAACAGAAAACAATTAGCTGAATATGTAATTTAATAAGATACTAGACTATATCAAAAGACTACGGACCTATTGTGTTTTAAAACATTTTGCAATCTTGTTAGTGTTATCAACTATTAACATTTTAAACTAATTTTGTGATTTACTGACCAATAACACTAGTAAGATATTAAGAACATTTGATTTTTACAGAGTTCGTCAATAACAAAGTAGGGCCTAAGTACATTTGCTGTGCCACTGATTACATGCCAATAACCTTCATCTGCCAAGACACTCGTCCTTCTCCGCGAGCTCCTCTCAATGACGGTAGTTCTGTTCCAGTGGAACGCCACTGGCCGGGGTGAAAAACTCCTGTGTCAGTGTCTTCATGGTCAACCCATCCTCTTTCAAAGTACGTTGCTGGTGACGTTGTTCGCAACCAGTTGTGGAGAGTACATGTATATTGTACAATCAGATCTACAGTTTCTAATTGAACTTTGATTTATTTTCCAAAGATTCTAAATCTTGCTGCCATTATAACAAACGCGTTTTTCACCATTCTGCGTGCAGGCGAAGTAGATTTCACTCGAGTTAGAACCAAACAATAGACCCTTTAATTGACATTAATGGCTTTTTTTATTCATTTTCGAGGGGTGACGCTATTGTTAATTAATCTAGTGCCACGTGCCGGGGGTGGAGGAGGAGATGAGTCATCGATGACTCATGCACACGTGTGAGTTTGAAATTAATGGTTTTCCATTAGTGCACAAAAGATACTATTATGTATTCCGTTTTTGACCTAAGCTAACCTTTTGTTGTATATTATATATGCGTTTCTGCCGGATATGAGTCACAGATGATTTATACAGACGTGTGAGTTTGAAATTAATGGTTTTCCATTAGTGCACAAAAGACACTATTATGTATTCCGTTTTTGACCTAAGCTAACACTATTGTTGTATATTATATATGCGTTTCTGCCGGATATGAGTCACAGATGATTTATACAGACGTTGGAGTTTGGAATTAATGGTTTTTCCATTAAGGTACAAAAGACACTATTGTGGAGTTCGTTTTCGGACTATTCTAACACTATTGTTGTATATTATATATGCGTTTCTGCCGGATATGAGTCATGGGTGCTTTATCCAGACGTGGGAACTTGGAATTAATGGTTTTTCCATTAATGTACAAACGCCATTTTGGCGTCGGTGGTGAGTCATATTTGGTATAATTAAGGATCCGGATTTACCCGTATTCAACTGGTGCCGACGCGTTCGATCGGAGGTAGAAGGTATTATAACACATGTTCGCTTTAAAGGCGAAGAAATTGAACGATGTATCCTATATGAAAACGAAGTATGCGAGCAGAATCCATGTTATTAATATTAACCTGTTACGGAAGAACCTGTTATGTGGTTGCATTCATCGGCACCCCCAAACCGCGCGCGTTCATGGACACGTGAGGAGAAAAAAGGTTCTCTATTGTTACGGCCCCCATCGCTTGGTCTTCTTCCGAAGTTGAATGGAAGTCAAGTGTCGCCAAATTTTTACACACGAGTATTGATTTTCTTTGAGGTTCCAATTTTATTTGGTGGAAGTAATCTACGCGGTATTTCTGCCGCCTTTTGTAACATTGCAAAGACTATTTAACCTAAGGCGTAACGAATTTGGCTGAACTAGGAACATTCTGTTCCAGTATCTACAGGTTAAAGTGGATGCGATCCACTATTTGCTCTTATTTCTGGGTTGCGAACCACGGCCCATTTGATTATTGGGTTATAAACATCAGGATTCATGTAAAATTGACCAGATGTTTTTACTGTTAGAGACAATATTTCGCATTTTTTGTGTATTTTTACTCAGAAAACGCTATTTGAACGATTCAAGCAACATTTTTTATTAAATTTTGGACTCACAAAGACATTTTTCAACTTTTAACTTGTTATTTTAAAAGTTTATTTCCATTTTTTACTCTAATATCACAATATCAACTATTCTGGCAGGAGTGTTTATTGCAATTTTGACTTGCAAAGATAATTTTTTCAACTTCTTTTATTAATTTTTCTATTTGTTGCCTTTTGTATCTTATATTTTTTAATTCTTAACTTTGAGTTGTTTTTTATTTAAAAAATTTCTCTATCACTAAGGAAGAAGTACTTTTAAGTAAAACTGTACCCACAAACTTTATTATTACTATTATTATTATTAGTATTATTATTATTGTTGTTGTTGTTTTTGTTTTGATGTAGTTGTTGAATCTTGTTGTTGTTGTTAGGGTTTATTGACTTCCACTACGCTATTTTTGGTTTGGTTCGTAGGAAAGTTTGCTTATTTTAGAGTTTCCTCGGTATTTTCTTACTGTTAGGGTAGGTATTATTTTTAATACTGCGGTGGTTTATTTACTTTTCAAGTACCTTTTTTAGTAATTCAATACCACTTTTTATAAATGAAACAAATGGTTTCTACACACGAAATTTTTATTTTCACAAACTAGTCTACTACAAAGTATGTAATACATCAAGTTTTTTCAATTGTTACATATCATTCTACTACAAAGTAGCGTTATACTAACGCTTTTTTTATCTCTAATATAATTTCTTCACAAGTGCGATATTCAGGCTGATTGTCTTTTACTGTTCACTCAAAATTCTGCTATCCATGTTCACATTTTACCCAAGTACTCTGAGGCTAATGAACCTCCAGCTACTACAAAGCTCTGTGCCCTGATTAGGGTCTCACAGCATCCACACTGTTGATAAAGTCAAGAAAATGCATTTGTAAATTTTTTCTCACTATGCGGTCATTCTTTTTCAAATCTTTCCCAAAGAAAGATAGAAAGTATTCCATAGTTAGATTTCTGCTGGCATAATAGAGGAACATAATACAGTACAATCCGCACACACTGGACAATGGATTCTGAATAACTGTTCTGTTTATACACCAACAAAGGCACCTGCGTTTCAAAAACGCTGCCACAGAAGCACTGGGGTTTTCACCAAAACTGTCAAAGTATGTTCCGTGGCAATTCGAATCAATGTACAGGGCAGTCCAATGTATTCCCGGCCCCGAATCTCTGTCTGTATTGATAATCAGGGAAGCTGGAAGCTTGATATTTTTCGGTAACGTATTGTCTGCAAACACTCCAACGAAGCTTTCAGATAGAACACTGTCTTGATGTACTGTCATGGCAATGCTTATGGTATCCATTTTGCAGCCGAATTCAATGAATATAAGTTCTCGTCTGACGACGAGATGCTGCCTTCTTTGTAGTCTGATGACGAGTTGTTCTCGTCTTGGGTTGAGGCACATGCAGGTACAACGTGCTGAATGAAACTGTAGTGGTGTAGAAACTGACCGTACAGGTGCGCGTTTCTCAGAGCACAAGCTATTTTTCTCAGGCGGTGGTTCTTCTCACAGCAGGTATAGGTAGGGAAACTTAGTAGAGCTGATTTAGGGCATCCAAGCTGCTCCAAGTTAATCACAGCGTGTTGAAGTAAGGTAGAAAGGAAATGGCACTTTTCTGCGCCAAAGGAATAAATGCCTGCGGCATTTTCGGTACAGCAGGATAAAATAGTAGACATATTGGTAAAATTCACTTCTCCAGCTTGCCAAGAGAGGCCGTGCACATTTTGAGTTTCCCATAAATTTTCATTTTGTATTCTGATATCGAGATCATCCCATGCGCACGGAGGTTTAAATACCCATGATTGCAAACAATTAGAATCTGGATCCACTACAGCTATTTCTTTCGGAATATATTTTCCATTATTATCTCGAAATCCTATAAAATCGATAACGACTCTCATATTGTGATCCTACTTTGAGGCTGACACTCACTCAACTGAAGGTTTATTTGCTATAATCAGTATATATGGCGCGGTTCTTGTCAATTTGTACCAGAGAATCAAATTCTCCATAAATAACACAAGTGACTGAGGAGGGAAGTGCCGAAGCAAAAGAGACCTTTAATGTCACACTACTGTCGCGAATTAAGTCCCAGGTGGAATCAATTTCCATGGTTGGTGAAAGAATAAAGGCATACAGGGCAAATCCATTATCGTAGTCCTCACGCGATATACCGTTCCCACTATCAGAAAAATAAAGAGAAGTACCAGAGAATAATGAGTAATATGCTTGAACGATATTTTTGTCACTAAAATTGAGTGCCAGAGGCTGACTTGGGATAGACTTATTACCAATTTGAAACTGAAGCGAACTAAGATTGAAATGCTGAAAGTTGAAAGGGTTAGAGTCAAATCTACCATTGAAAGAGCTATTCGATACGAATCCTACTATGATACGTTTAGGTACTGTACCTAAAAAGATGTTATCCAGATTGTAGGAAGTGATATTTTGAGGCAGTGTGATTGATTTTACTTCTACTCGTGTTATAGGGTACTTTGCTGTTGCTTTTTCAAGGGCTTCACTGTGAGCTAAGCCTACATGAGGGCTAATTGTCACACGGCGAACAAATAAGGAGACATCTTGTAACTGAACTCGATATTCTGAATTCCCACTAGTTATTAAAGCAAACGCATCGCTTGTTCTGTGCAATTTAACTCGCATAGACACTTTGTTCATTAGAAGGCGGGGCTGAGAGGTAATATCTGTATGAAGCCGACCATACATTTCGAAACTACGGCTACCTGTTGCAAAAGACATGCGTTTCTCAATTCCTTTGTTTTCAGTTAGATTTTCTAGTTTTCCAGGAGTATCGCGATACCAGAGAGAGGCAGTGAGGTGAGATTTTTTAGCTTCGTTCGAGTAATTCAATAAAGTTTCAATGTAAGCACGGTAGGCATATGATCCAGAGGAGGATGAAATCAATTTGTCGTTCAACATTACGTCAACTTGAGAAAAGAGTGAATGTAGAAAATTGTTCACGGGGGAAACCAAGTTATCTGGAGCCAAATTTGCTCCATCCGGTTTAGTAATTTTACATCTCACATACAAATAAACATGCGAAGGGTCCAAATATTCATCGCCGCCCCCAACTACTGAAAATTCGACTGGAGAATCTGAAGTTAGCGTTGAAAGTGGGCGATATTCAACTAATGCTGAATTCTCTATACTTGTCTGAGTCAGTGGAATTGTAAACAAATCAAGTTCCGAGTTTGTACAATCACAGGAGCCAGGATGTAAGAACGACATGGTGGTTAGCTATCGAAAATATCTCTGTTTCCCCTACGCCTTCTCTTTTTGAACTGAGAAGGTACTAGAGGGATGCCAAATTTTATAGTTGCACCCTTCCGTTTTCTTTTTCCGCTACCAGAGAGAAGTTGAGAAACTTTTTGTTCTGCCTTGCCTCTCAATGTTTCTCCTGCTTCGCCTAACCGAGTTCTAATCGAATGCTTTACCGGCTTATTTTCCAGCACATCCCCCACTACTTGCATCCCAGTTGTCAGTGCTTGTTTTCCTAAAGTTTTAGCGCCTTGTTTGAGTAATGGAATAGCCAGACGGAACAACCCCTTGAAGATAGATCCTAACCCGTGTCCCCTTTGAAAGGGTGGACCTGAGTAATATGGGAGTCCCGAACCGGCCTGTTCGAGATAGTAATTGCGGTACAGTTCGCCTCTGTCGTATTTCATTTTCTCTTAAAATGAAGTTTAACGGTCAACTCCCCAAATGCAAATGAAGGTTTACGACCAGCATTGTCCCTTAAAAGGATTTCAATGGTGTCGAAATAATGCTTTGATGCTGATAAATAATGAACAGGATTGAAAATAATGCTTTGTGAACGTCCATACGGAACAGAAGGTATTGTAAACATTCTGAAAAGTGGAGCTTTAGTATCTCCTACTATCTGGTGACTTACTATGTCGCTGTACACCATAATTTGTTGTGGAACGCCAATACTTAAATTTGGTTGTTTCGAAGCTTGTGATTGCTTCACAATATTTCTATCTGGTTCAAAGCCCAACTGTAATGCTAAGATGGGCGAAAATTTGAGTGTGGATAATTGAGAATCGTAGTTTCCTTCGACAGAGTTTGCGGAGTAATTGCACCTGAAACGAAAAAGCCCTTCTCCTATGTGATTTTCATTCAAAACTTGTAACACAGAGTCTACAGTGGGATAATATCCAGGGGGCACCACCGTTTTTCCACTCTGCCTATTTGCCTGACCTGGCTGTGAGTTTTGAACTGTCCATGCAATCTCATTTTCCCCTTTCATAACATTGTAAAGACTATTAGTAAAGTGGACTTCAGAGAGCCCTACAACCCATTCTCCAGAATTTAAGTTGATTGGATATGCAAGTTTGGTACTAAAATGAGAAGGTGTATTGTTTCTGAAAAGTTTCTTGGACGCATTTGAAACCAAAGTGACGTAATATTCATTGTCACTGCCTTCAGCGATCATTGTTCCGCTTTTTTAAAATGTAATGTTACGCTCGACGCTCCAAACTGAAATGGGAGAGGGGTGCCGTGCTCTGATTTTAATAGTATTTCAATTGTTTCAATATATTGTTTTTCAACTTTTATGTATTGTCGTGGTTCGAAAATATAACTTTTCTTTGCTCCATATTCATAGTCTACAGTGCTGAATGATCTTATCACGGGGCCGATATTTGGTTGAGATTTCACAATATTTGAGCAAATGTGAATCTCGTGTGGAATATGAAAATCCATGTTGCATGGATACGTGGAACAGGTTCGTACTATCCCTGATCCCATATCAGAATGTATAAGTTCCTTTTTCTCTGGAACAGATAACGAATAACCAAACACTGGAACCAAGGAAGGCGACAAAAGTACTTTCATGCTTTCATCATGTTCCAAAGTTGTTTGCACGTAAATTGTGTGTTTATGTGCATCGTATCCTAAAGTTACATGTTGAGCAAGCACTTTTCGTTTTGGAGGAGGAATATTCGAAAGCAACAAAGAAATATTGGAATAAAATCCTTCTCGGACCACACTTTCACTGTAAAACACTTCGTCTCTGTTTTTAGGTTTATATTCATATATAATAATATTGTTATCTCCAGCTATATTATAGAAACTACATGTCATATGTACTTCAGCTACAGCAACGACCCACTTTTGATCCAATTCGATTGACTCACTCAACTTTGTACGAAAGTGAGCAATTGTGTTGTCTGGAAACAAGTCTAAACTTGCATTGGAGGGTAAAGTAAGATAGAAATCGTCTTGTGCCATAGTGTCAACTAACCTAAACTTGAGTAATATCAGAAATAAATACCCACGATCTCATGGCTCTGGGATACCCCCGCCAATGTACAAACGCCTTATTTCCTTTTCGCTTCAATATTTTTTCAATAATAAAAGGTCTATTTGGATCCAAGTTAATTTTCTGTAATTCAGGTTCGTAAAATATCCCTTCTATAATTTCTCCGTTCCAATCTTTGATTCTATACGTGGGGGGATCAGTACTTATTTGTTTGTCAACGACAAAAATTTCCTGTGTCCAATTAGGCAAATAACCTTTTTCGAATTTGAGCTTGTTTTTACTTATTCTTACATAATTACCAATATTAAATTTAAATTTGATATTTTCTTTTGGTTTAACGCGCGAGCGAGACCACACTTGCAAAGCATTATCAAAATTTACTTCTGCAGGCGCCATTTTTATGGATCTATGGTAAGAATGATTGTAGGATTTAACAATTTTAGCTAGAATATCAATATATTTGTAGGTATTATTTGCAGTGAAATGCTTATACAATTTTGATTTCATAGTACGTATAAATCTTTCGACCACGGCTGCTTTCATTTCAGAATTAACACTGTAATGTTCCACATTATACTTGTGAAACACTTTCTTCACATGAGCGTTGTAAAACTCTCTGCCTTTGTCTGTCTGACAATACACGGGAGGATATTCCAACATATTTATAATCTTTGTGATAGCCTTTGCCATAACCTCGCCTGATTTGTTTTTTACTGGGAGACAGTACGCTTGTCTTGAAAACACATCAATTGAACAAAGAATGTATCTAAAACTGTCGTTAAATCGAGCGATATTTTGCATGTCAGCTAAATCCATTTGAACAAGTTCAAGAGGAGTCGTAGCTTCGTAACGTTTACGAGGGAAAATTTTACGCACAGGAACATGTAAGGTATACGCATCCTGTTCTGACAACCAGTTCTGAATTTGAGTTCTAGATTGTGTTGAAGCCTTAGATATTTTTTCACTATTAGAAAAAGAAGTAGGAAGTTTATGAGTATAGTACAAAGTTTTCAGATCCATGTTACAAGTCTTCCCAAATCAATTCAGTTTTCCTTTTTCTTAAAGGGGGTGGAGGCGTGTGTGTAACAATATATTCGCGAGGGATGTTTAAAGAGTGAAGAATGCGTTCGAACTGATCTTTTCCTATTGGTTCCCTGCTTTTTTTACGTGGGCGTACAACTTCGTTAATCAAATCGACTATATTGGAATTTTGATATAATTTCCCATGCATGGTGACTGTTCCTTGAGAATCCCAGCTTATGTTCCGAGAAGCAAGCAATCTTTTCAATAACAATTCTGTCTTTTTCTGGAGTGTTTTAGGCACCGAAGCAATAATTTCTTCTTTGAGTGTGGCAGTTTGTGGAGGTTCTTTTCGCTCTGTATCTACACGTATTTCTTGTTCTTCTATCACGGGTAAATATATCTGACTGGGACTCGTATGTTGTAAGTATCTTCGAAGAGCCTGTTGGTATAATTTCCATTTTTCGGGTTCACTATAATCTTGCCTTGCCAATATAGCATGAATATCAGAATCTAACCGCGATTCGTGCATTTGTGAACGAGCGGCAGAAGCTTGCATTGCGGCTCCTGCTTCTTCAGGTACCAGTATCATTTTTTTTACACTCATTTGTTAAACAAGGCACTTCCTAAGGCTGCGATAATAGGGCCAATAAGAAAAGGTAGAAATCCAGCTCCTTTTTGTATAAGCAACTTTTTCTTCTTTTTAAGCGAAGTGCTCTTTGCAGCTAGCTTTCGTAGAGTGACTTTAAATTTTTGGAGCTTAGACTTTTGTACTTTTGAAAGTGGAACATTCCCTTTTATTGTATTGGCAGCACATTGACCGAGAACGCGTACTAGATCGGGGGACGCACGGTGCAACAATAGTTTACGCAGCTGAGGGTTGGATTTGCACAAAACTTTGAGCGCTGGAGCGTGTTGGTTCAGTTGTGAGGTCATTCTGAAGTACGCACCAGAAATGACTTGTTTGCGTGCTTTCCTGCCGCATATATAGTTAATTGTTCGTCTGGAAATATATGCGCCCTCATTCTTAATATTTCGGGACTCTGTTGTGTCATATCGAACATTAAATAGCTATGAGGTTTCTCTGTTGCATCTTCGAATGCTTGCAAAACACTTCTAGTTTCGTCAGGTTTGAATTGCCGTGCCAAATAATGTATTTGTTGCTTATCTCGAGGGTTCTTGAAATACACAATGTAATGCGCGTTCAAGCTTATATCCCGCATCTTTGCACCTTTATGAAATAAATTTTGTACAATAAATATAACACTCATGTTCTTGTGGTGAGAATACTTGGTAAAAATGTCTGCTACTGAAGAATCTTTTCCACTCTCGTTCATCAGATCGTCAATAATAATTAATCCTGGAGATTCAATATCCATATTAGCAATATCGGGTATTCCTTCAACAAACTGAATATTGGTGTCTTGACACAATTTAAGATTTGGTCTAACAGCACCATACGCCCAGAGTATCGATTTCGGTACTCGAGTAAACATTTCATTTTTATAAAATAGTAACTTATCCACAAATGTAGTCTTCCCGCTCTGAGAAGGGCCGCACACAATCATAGCAAACGGGTGACCAAAGCGAAAATCCATTGTAAAATGAGCTTTGTTCCAACGTGAGCGTTTATTTTATGTTCTCTTGCTTGAACAGCAAACACAAAATGGCTGACCTATGCGATGTAGTCAGTATAGGTGCCAATATTTTCTCTGTTGACTCTATTCGGCGCTTAAAATGCATTTTGTCTACAAAATACGTATCCTTCCGACATTCACATTCCGGGGGAACATGAAATATAGTTTCTATGTTTATAGCAAAATGTACTTTTGACTTGTTCATTTTTCGTTTCAAAATAAAACTAATGCTTGTTACGTACATGCGGAACATTTTATATTTACATCTCGTACGGTAAAAAGAGAGATGGGGAACATCTAAGTCTAAAATATACTCGAAAATACTCTGACATAAGGTTGACGGTTATCTGAGATCGAAATTTTCAGCTCATGCATAAAGTGGCTCTAGGACCCACCAAGCCTCAATAAAAATGGAAACATGCAGTAAAAGCCCTTGGAGAGTTGTGGTGATCACATCATATGAAAAACATGCAAAAACAAGAATATATGGAACCCTACTCATATATTTAGGAAACTTTACCTACCCTAACAGTAAGAAAATACCGAGGAAACTCTAAAATAAGCAAACTTTCCTACGAACCAAACCAAAAATAGCGTAGTGGAAGTCAATAAACCCTAACAACAACAACAAGATTCAACAACTACATCAAAACAAAAACAACAACAACAATAATAATAATACTAATAATAATAATAGTAATAATAAAGTTTGTGGGTACAGTTTTACTTAAAAGTACTTCTTCCTTAGTGATAGAGAAATTTTTTAAATAAAAAACAACTCAAAGTTAAGAATTAAAAAATATAAGATACAAAAGGCAACAAATAGAAAAATTAATAAAAGAAGTTGAAAAAATTATCTTTGCAAGTCAAAATTGCAATAAACACTCCTGCCAGAATAGTTGATATTGTGATATTAGAGTAAAAATGGAAATAAACTTTTAAAATAACAAGTTAAAAGTTGAAAAATGTCTTTGTGAGTCCAAAATTTAATAAAAAATGTTGCTTGAATCGTTCAAATAGCGTTTTCTGAGTTAAAATACACAAAAAATGCGAAATATTGTCTCTAACAGTAAAAACATCTGGTCAATTTTACATGAATCCTGATGTTTATAACCCAATAATCAAATGGGCCGTGGTTCGCAACCCAGAAATAAGAGCAAATAGTGGATCGCATCCACTTTAACCTGTAGATACTGGAACAGAATGTTCCTAGTTCAGCCAAATTCGTTACGCCTTAGGTTAAATAGTCTTTGCAATGTTACAAAAGGCGGCAGAAATACCGCGTAGATTACTTCCACCAAATAAAATTGGAACCTCAAAGAAAATCAATACTCGTGTGTAAAAATTTGGCGACACTTGACTTCCATTCAACTTCGGAAGAAGACCAAGCGATGGGGGCCGTAACAATAGAGAACCTTTTTTCTCCTCACGTGTCCATGAACGCGCGCGGTTTGGGGGTGCCGATGAATGCAACCACATAACAGGTTCTTCCGTAACAGGTTAATATTAATAACATGGATTCTGCTCGCATACTTCGTTTTCATATAGGATACATCGTTCAATTTCTTCGCCTTTAAAGCGAACATGTGTTATAATACCTTCTACCTCCGATCGAACGCGTCGGCACCAGTTGAATACGGGTAAATCCGGATCCTTAATTATACCAAATATGACTCACCACCGACGCCAAAATGGCGTTTGTACATTAATGGAAAAACCATTAATTCCAAGTTCCCACGTCTGGATAAAGCACCCATGACTCATATCCGGCAGAAACGCATATATAATATACAACAATAGTGTTAGAATAGTCCGAAAACGAACTCCACAATAGTGTCTTTTGTACCTTAATGGAAAAACCATTAATTCCAAACTCCAACGTCTGTATAAATCATCTGTGACTCATATCCGGCAGAAACGCATATATAATATACAACAATAGTGTTAGCTTAGGTCAAAAACGGAATACATAATAGTGTCTTTTGTGCACTAATGGAAAACCATTAATTTCAAACTCACACGTCTGTATAAATCATCTGTGACTCATATCCGGCAGAAACGCATATATAATATACAACAAAAGGTTAGCTTAGGTCAAAAACGGAATACATAATAGTATCTTTTGTGCACTAATGGAAAACCATTAATTTCAAACTCACACGTGTGCATGAGTCATCGATGACTCATCTCCTCCTCCACCCCCGGCACGTGGCACTAGATTAATTAACAATAGCGTCACCCCTCGAAAATGAATAAAAAAAGCCATTAATGTCAATTAACGGGTCTATTGTTTGGTTCTATCTCGAGTGAAATCTACTAGGCGATAAACGATAGTTGAATATACGTTCCAATAATGTCAAATTTCTTTTCGACAAGTGCTTCATTAAGTTCGGTGACAAAGGGAACGTGTCATCCCCCAAAATAAAGTAGTCATTAGGAAAATTTAGCTTACTATTGTCTATATCTGATTTAAGCGAGGACAACCGGAATACACTTGCGTCATTGGCTCTTTCATTGGTTCCCACATCTATGTATAGAAACTTACAATCAGCATCTACCAATGCCAAAAGTATAACGCTGTAACCTCCTTTGTAGTTGTAAAACTCAGAGCAACTCCCAGGCGAACGTTTTATGGCCACATGTTTTCCGTCAATAGCACCCCAACATAAAGGAAAATGCCATTTGTTTCAAAATTTTGTTGTATTTCCACCCATTCCTCCGATGTTTGCGGAACCTAAAAAAGAAATATCAGTTACAAACTAAAATTTGCAAGTGCGTACAAACAGATTTACACAAACATAGAGAGTTGTGAGTTCGGTAAATTATAGGTTGTCTTAATTTCAGGTTACACCAGCTAACAGCGCTAAAGATGATGGGATGGATAAAGAAATTGGCGAATCTGAAAATCAAACTGTTGACAGTGAACAGAATGTCGACAAATCGATTGAAGAGGACTCATCACAACCCCCAGTTGTGCCTACTTTTCACACACACCTAATACCAAAAAACGGCGTGTAAGCAAGTTATCTTAAGTAGAGGGTATTGCAAAATTATAAAAAATAACTGAGAGTCGCCCGTCAACTTCAAACAAAGTCCTTTTTTTTTGCCTTTTGCCTGTCCGGATTAAGCGAAGTCCGGCTTATCGGTGTCCGGACTAACGAGGTTTTACTGTATATGTTACCAGCCAGTTAACTAAACAACTGCCTTGCCGTTCTAAGCACTATAAAACATTTGTTCTAACCTAGGTCATTAAATCTTACTTAATACATTTATGACGTAATTTAGAAACAGTGTATGTAGGGCAAAATGCTGTTCTTGTAGTTACAGAATCAAAGTAACCTGTAAACATAAGTGTAACCATACTTCAAATAAGTAATAATAATAATTAATAATTTACATTCTAAGAAATCTAAAACTCTTACACGAAAAGAGCTATCTAACTAGTAACACCGAGAACCTATCAACATTTCCATTGCCAGGTTAGTAGTGTGTTTCATGCTACCACCATTTCGAGAAAGTATGAACCCCCCTCATGCAGATTTGGCTACACTTAAAACTTGCTCAACATGCCCATATGAGTTTTTTGCTCAAGTGTGGAACCCCGTCTAATCCAAGATTTTTGTAAAAATACCCTCGGGAATTTCCTGAGAAAGTATGACCCCCCTCAGATTGATTTGCCTACACTTATAAAAGGCACTTCTGTGAGATTGTTGTCCATAAACCTGTCAAAAATATGCCCCTCTTGATATTTTTTTGGCCACAGCTAAAACTATGCCAAACGTATTAACACACACACACCCACACCCACCCACCCACACCCATACATATTTATTTCCGGTCCACTTCTGGCCATTTCCGGTCCATTTCTGCCCATTTCTGCCCACTTCAGGTCCATTTCTGGCCATTTTTGCCCATTTCTGCCCACTTCCGGTCCACTTCCGGTCTATTTTCGGCCATTTCTACCCATTTCTGCCCACTTCCGGTCCACTTCCGGTCTATTTTCGGCCATTTCTACCCAGTTCTGCCCACTTCCGGTCTATTTTCGGCCATTTCTACCCATTTCTGCCCACTTCCGGTCCACTTCCGGTCTATTTTCGGCCATTTCTACCCATTTCTGCCCACTTCCGGTCCACTTCCGGTCCACTTGTGGCCTATTTCTGGTTTATTTATATTGCATCATGTTTTGCAACAAATTATTACCCAATATTAAGCAACAAATTATTAGACATGTGTTGTTTTCTGATTGGTTGCTTATGACATAATGTAATGATGTGTTATATTCTGATTGGCCTATTGTTTCAGATGTTTTCAATGCAGTCTGTGCTTAGGCTATATAAAGAGATTTTGCATTGCATATCAGCCAGTATTGTGAGAGTTGTTGAAGAGTAAGGGTGTGTTGTTGCAGTGCTGCTCATATTTTTTTAAACACAAAAATATTGCAAATTTATATAAATTGAATTACAAATCTATTTGATTTAATATACAGAATTTTTGACAACCTGTCATAGGTTTATTAAGTATAGAGTTTTGATTTGAGCCCCAAGAAATTTTATATAAATACCAAAGCCAAATATATTAACACACATACATACATACACACATACACTAAATATACAAATCACACTGCTGAACCCAACTGATATTTTCTATTAAGCATAAAATTTTGATTTGGACCCCAGGAAATTGTATATAATAAACAACAACAAAAATGCCAAATCAAAAACATTGTAATCAATGCAATAAGAATATATCCAGCCCCAATTGGGCCAAGCATCAAAAGATTTGTAATCCAGACAAAAGCAGAACTCCCACAAAAATATGCCCTAAATG
The DNA here is from genome assembly GCF_977018435.1 of Lepisma saccharinum. Classification (NCBI taxonomy): domain Eukaryota; kingdom Metazoa; phylum Arthropoda; class Insecta; order Zygentoma; family Lepismatidae; genus Lepisma; species Lepisma saccharinum. The sequence continues at coordinate 61,359,231 of NC_139235.1, read as the reverse complement.
CCATAGAAAATATAACATGGAATATTTCACATATAAACATAAAGGTACTTGCTCTGCATAGTCATCAACATTGCCCCCACAACCATCTACATCTGGTCTGAAAAGGAAGCATGAAACACCTGTTAATGCTGGACCAGCAAAGCAGCCACGCTATGAACCCATCCATAGCAGTTTTAACGGCCAATTAAGGGATCACTGTTTTGTATCAGAGCCAAGATGTGGTATTAAGAATTTTTTGAACAGTATAAATCCAGATGTGCAGGCAATTCTAAATGCACAAAATGGCTCTTATAAGCTGTCACTCAAATTGTTTACACAATATAAGAAGCCAAATGGCACAAAATTTACACAGCCCCACATAACAGAAACTGTACCTATATATTCAAATGCAAATTCAGACAAAATAATAAGCAGTTTAATAGATCAATTGAATATTAAACACTCTGAATTTGCAGCAAAAGAATCAGGATGGAGCCTATGCGGATCTCCACACAAGTTATATGTTAATATTTCTGAATTCAACCCATTACAAGGATCTACATATCTGCCATTACCTGCCAATATCAAAAACAAAACAGCCCTGGTTAATATAAAAAATAATGACCAGAAATGCTTTTTGTGGTGTATTTTAGCTGCTTTGTATCCAGTTTCAAGGAATCCTGAGAGAATAACTTATTATAAACAACATGAAAATGATTTTGATGAGGCAATGGAGGGTTTAGAATATCCAATGCCTGTTCAGAATATTGATAAATTTGAAAAAAAGGCCAGGCACATCAATGGCAGACAATTATCTATTAATGTATTTACTTGTTCTACCCGTGACAATTGCTTGATAGATCCTCTCAGAATCAGTACACTTGATGATGAATCTGCTGTTCCGATTGATCTGCTCTTAATTAAAAGGGATGGCACAAATCATTACACTCTGATACATAATCTTGAAGCTTTAGTCAGAACACAACTAGACAAAACTCATAGAATATTCAAGTTGTGCAGAAGATGTTTGTCTGTATTTGATGGTCAAAAAATGGTGAATGGTGTTTGTGAAGTGAATGCAGAAATTGCTAAAAACAAGTTAATTGAGCATCTGAAATACTGTGGGAATCATAAACCTGTTCATATGCTTATGCCTAAGCCAAGTGAAAATGCAAAATTCAAAACATTTGAAGCCTTGTTGGAACACCCAGCATATATAGTCTGTGATTTTGAATCAAATCTCAAACCTCTTGCATTCTGCAGCCCAGATCCTGAGGAATCTTCAATTACACCATACCAGTTACATGAACCTTCCAGTTTTTATTATGTGGTTGTACAGGATGGTGTGGTTAGTAAAGAATATTTATACATGGGAGCAGATGCCATCAAAGAATTTGCACAAAGAATAGAAAATGAGTGCCATGACATAGCATCTAATGTCTTATTAAAATCAAAACCCATGTTGACTTTAACAGAGAAACAGATTGAAGATTTCAACAATGCAGAAAAAGGCCCGGTATGTGATTCTGAATTTTCAGATGGAAATATCAAGGTTCATCACCATTCTCATACAGATGGTAAATTCTTAATGGCCCTGTGTAATAGCTGCAATATTCAGATCCAGAGACCAAAATTTGTCCCCATATTTTGTCATGGTGCATCCAATTATGATTTTCATCATTTGATCAGGTACGAGGGGTTTAACAAGCAGAATTTAAATATTTTAGCTGAAAATGATGAGAAATATATTGCCATTAACAAAATAATTAAAGTTAATGGTGTTTCTATTCACTTAAGATTTCTTGATTCCTATAGAATTTTATCGGCTAGCCTGGCTACACTGGCCACTCAATTATCTGATGATCAATTCAAAATCACATGTGCTTTGTTTCCAAATCAGGACCTGAAATTAATTAGGCGGAAGGGTGTATATCCATATGATTATGTTACAGATTTTTCTAAATTTGATGAGTGTTCTCTGCCACCACAACAAGAGTTTTACAGCAAAATCAGAGGATCTGAAATCACTGATGAAGATTATCACCATGCCCAATTGATGTGGAACAATTTAAAATGCAAGACATTTGGTGATTATCACAAGGCATATTTAAAACTTGATGTGACTCTCTTAGCTGATATATTGCAGGCATTCAGAAAATCTTCCATGCAAAATTATAAGCTAGATCCAATGTATTTTTACAATGCTCCGGGCCTAGCATGGTCTGCAATGTTTTTAAACACTAAAATGCAATTGGATCTGATCCAGGATCAAGATATGTATCTGTTTATGGAACAATGTATAAGAGGAGGCATGGTGCAATGTTCTCAGAGATATGCCAGAGCAAATAACAATTATATTCCTGATTATGATCCAGTACTGCCATCAAATTATATACTGTATGTAGATGCAAACAGCCTCTATGGTTATGCTATGATGGATAAACTGCCATATGCAGGGCTTGAGTGGGTTGAAGATTTCAATATTGAAGATCTTCAGGATTTTGATGACAGTAACTATGGCCTGTTCTTAGAAGTTGATCTGACAATTCCAGATAATTTACACAACACATTTTCTGATCTGCCCCCAATTCCTGAGGTTGAGTGTTCACCTGGCTCTAAGCAGAAGAAATTGATGATGACTCTGGAGCCAAAACAGGATTATGTCATATATTACAAAAACCTCCAGTTCCTGATGCATCATGGTGTTCAAGTGACCAAAGTTGGCAAAGTCTTAAGGTTCAGGCACTCAAGATGGTTGAAGCCATATAGTGATACAAACACAGAGCTTCGAACATCTGCAATGAGCCAATTTGATAAGACCTTGTATAAATTGATGGTAAATTCAGTGTATGGCAAAACCATAGAAAATGTCAGAAAACATACTGATGTTATATTAATTACTGACCCCAGCCGGAGCAAAAAATTGATTGCAAAGCCTAATTTCAACTACAGAAGAATTTATGATGAAAATATGGCACTTTTCAACATGAAAAAACAAAGATTAAGTTTGATAAGCCTATTTATGTAGGGGCTGTGATATTGGAATTGGCCAAATTACACATGTTAAAATTGTATTATGATGTGCTGAAACCTTTTTATGGTGATTGTGTAAAACTGATGTACATGGACACAGATAGCTTTATCCTTGATATTCAGACAGAAGATGTCTATCAAGATATGTCACAGGCTGTATTGCTTGAATATTTTGATACCAGTGAACATAGAAATGTTCAACCCCACAACAAAAAGGTGCCTGGCAAGTTAAAAGATGAGACACTTGGTGATGTTATTGTGGCATTTGCTGGGTTAAGGGCCAAGATGTACAGTTTTGAAACATGTAGTGGTGCTGTTGCCAAAAAGGCCAAGGGCATTGGCAGAGTAACTGTGGACAAAGAGCTTGAATTTGAGGATTACAAAAATTGTCTCAAATCATGTGGCACAATCAGAACATCAGAACCCAGAATTCAGAGTGTGGATCACTTATTGACTAGCAATATTGTAAGAAAAGTGCCTCTGGACCCACATGATGACAAGAGATGCATTTTACCATGTGGCATACATACTTTACCATGGGGTCATTGTGATTTGAAAAATGGCAATCAATGCCCAATTACAGAGCATGATTTGAAATAAATAAACATGCCTATGAACTTATTTGGGTTCAAAAAACAGGCTATTATGGACCTGCCAACACCACAAGCCTCTTCTGATATAATATCTAAACTAAGTGCCTTGTTAATTATTCATCTGAACAGCATACTTACAGATGTTGATGAAGAAACAGGTAAAATATTGTACATATTTAACAATAATTTAAATCATTACCAATTACCTGTAGGTGGGCAATTACAATTTATTACAACCCCTGAGGGTGATGTCAAGATTTCAGTAGGGAGAAATATTTATAGAATTAAGCACTCAAACATGGTTTCTGGCACTGTATATACTGTTTCTGCTGGTGACTGCTTATATATTGAGGTCCCGGGGTCATATGACAAGCTTATACCTTTTTTTATAGAATTAAGAATCAGATATTCAATAATAAATAACCACTAAAACAAAAATGCCTAATGATATATTTGGCCATACAAGACATGAAGATCACAGTGATGAGATTCTGATGCTTGATGTCAGAGTCAAGAAATTAAGAAGTGATTTACAAGCTTTACAAACCACACTCAATGCCAGTCTTCAATTAGAAATTACAAATTTACAATCACAATGCATGGACCCTCTTCTTAAAATTGATTCTGAACTTAAATTATTGCTTCAGAAATATACTGACCTGGCCACATTAGATAATTTTCAAAGTTTAGAAGAAGCTGTAGCAGCTCTTCAAGCCAAATTTAAGACCCAGGCCACCAACTCTGAGCAATTGAAACAGCAATTGGAAGAGCAGATAAATAATGTCCAGGCACAGCTCCAAACAATTGTGAAAAGCATAAAATCACAAGAAGATTTTGATCTAGTGATTTCCACTCTAAAGGAACAGATTCAGTCACTCCAGATACCTAATCTGGACCCCTTGAACAATGCCATAGCCGAGGTTAAAGAAAAGATTGAGACACTGGAAAATTTTATGAACAACTTGCCATCTTCTGATGCTTTGAGTGCAATAACTCGGAGTGTTGCAAATATTAAGCTGCAACTTGAAACATATGAAGATTTTGGAAAAATTCAAAGTACCATAACCCATCTTGAGGGTACAATAGCAGCAGTGCAAAGTGATTTGACAAATGTACAAGAATCTCTGGAATCCCGCCTGCCCGGTATTGTAGACACACTTGTCAGTGTCCAGGAACAGATCACAAAGCTTGAAAACCTCAACACTGAATCTGAGCTATCTCATTTTCATCACTTGATCGATGATATCCAAACAAAACTTGAAATTTTCAACAATCAACACCCACTCAGGCAGATATAGCCCTGCTCCAAAATGCTATGCAAAATGTGGCTGATGCTTCTGAATTAAATAATGTGAAATTGGCACTTGAATATTTGCAAAATACTGTAACAAATCTGCCTACATCACAGGAACTTAAAAATATAAAGAGGGCAGTGAATCGCATATTGAAATCAGAAGATATCAAGAATATCCAGACAGAGATCAAACAACTCACTCAAACAGTGGCCACTCTACCAACTAATCAACATATTAATGAACTGCATGCCCTGTTTGAGGATATCAGAAGACAAGTCCATGATCTTACTGCTCAAAATTCAAAATTGGCAGTTATTGAAAATTTGCAACAAATTGTAGCTAATATCAAGCAACAGCTAATGACCATGGAATCCAATCAAGCAAATGCCCTGTCTGTTTTTGCCACCCAGCTACAAGAAATTGTGCAACAATACAAGAAACTTGTTGTGGACATAAAAATCAAGCCAGGCCATGATGATGTTGTTAGAACCATCAATGAGCACCTTGAATCTGTAACAAGCAGATTGCTTACAGCAGAAAAAGAAATAACAGGCATAATCGAGAATCCAAAACATACAGTAATTCTTGAATTGTACAGCATCCCCAACAAAGAATATGATTCACCATTTACACCAGGTGGCAAAATATATATGCTGTCCCCTGCACAATTTTATTACCAGTTTTTTGTTGGGGGCACACTTAGACCAATCAAGATCAAATATTAGCTTCAACCACAGGCACACCACTACCCTACCTTATCAATAACAAATGCTGACAACAAAGCAAAAATCACCAGTGTAGAGTTAGAGGATTTTACAGACCCCAATACATTAGAAACAGCCTATGCTGAAGATGATGGCTCTCTGGAATTTAAAATACAAATAGGGGACAAATTATATTTAGAAAATCCTGTAGTATCAGCTGCTGAACACCCCATAGTTGCAATATTCTTGTTTTCATATTATGTCTAGACAAATTATTGTTGATGAATTACACAGACAAGCCAGACATAATTATAAGAGACTGCCAGTAGTCACAAAAGGCATAGATGATTTATGGCAAGGGGACTTGATTGAGATGGCAAGTGGACAGCTGAAAAACTTAGACAAAATCAACAAGGGCTACAAGTATCTACTTACTGTAATAGACACATTTTCAAAATTTGCCTGGGCTGTGCCACTCAAATCCAAGACTGGAAAATGTGTTACAGAAGCCATCAGGACAATCATCAATCAGAGTGGAAGATCACCGCGCTATTTGCAAACAGATAATGGCAAAGAATTTTATAATTCTGTGTTCCAACAATTTATTAAAAGCCAGTCAATAAAACATTACTCGAGTTACAGTGATCTCAAAGCCTCAATTGTAGAGAGATTCAACAAAACCCTAAAAAATCTTATGTATAAACAATTTACACTTCAAGGTAATTATAAATGGCTTAATATTCTTCCAGAACTTCTACATAAATATAACAACTCGGTTCATTCCACAATCAACATGAAACCCTCTCAAGTAACTTCATCTGATGAGCAAAAATTGATCAGGACTGTTTATTATCCTAGATACCAGCCAACAACAAGAAAGGCCAAATACAGGGTGGGTGATCAAGTAAGAATCAGCAAATATAAGCACTTATTCAAAAGAGGCTTTACAAGAAACTGGAGCACTGAATTATTTACAGTGGTTCAAGTTAAACCTGGGACCCTTAACACATATATAATAAAAGACCACCGAGGAGAAATTCTCAAAGCAGATTCTATGAAGAAGAACTCAGCAAAACTAAACAGCCTGACACATATCTCATAGAAAAAATAATCCGCAGAAAAGGCAACAAGTTATTTGTCAAATGGCTAGGACTTCCAGAACAAAGCTGGATCGATGCAGACAAAGTGATAATATGAGCACCTGGGATGTTATAAAAAGGCTGCCAGAACCTGAACAGCAGATTAAGAGAAATGGCAAGTTGCTGCCTGATAATATTAGATGTCTTATTGTTGGGCCATCGGCTTGTGGTAAAACTACACTAATGATTGATAAATTTTTATTGGCACCCAACTGGTTAGACTGGAAAAACAGGCACTTGTATGTCTTCTCTAAGAGCTTGGAACAATTAAAATATCAGCAGCTGATGAAGCTATATGATGGATTGGATATAGACACTTTTGAACCAGATGTTAAGCCACTTCATGAATGTCTCGATAATTCTGTTGTTGTGTTTGATGACATTATACTGGATAATCAAAACAAGGTTAGAAATTTCTTTACACAGGGCCGACACAAAAACATTGATTGCTTCTACCTGGCACAGACTTTTTCTAAAATACCGAAGGAGTTGATCCGAGACAACAGCAATTTTATATGTGTGTTTCATCAAGATCATACCAACCTCAAACACATACATGATGAATATGTAGGTGGGGACTTGAGCTACAATGATTTTTCCAAGTTTTGCAGTAGGTGCTGGAACCAAAACAGTTATGGGTTTGTCACAATTGATATGACAAGAAAACCCAATAGTGGCAAATACAGAAATAAAATCAACAATTTTCTAGACATTGAAACATATATAAATAACCATGAAAAGGCCAATCATTGATGATCTTAAATTAAGAGATTATCTTGTAAAAAGATTTAAGGGATGGAAATCACAGAACCGAGGAATTTATGAACAACACAAACAAACAGAACAGCCTATAATTGATGCTATTAGTGAATTAGGTAAAAATATCAAAACTGTTACAGAGCAAAATCAAAATTTGATCACAGAGCTTGTACCTGTAGCTGCAAGGAACATATTAGATTATCCAATCACCCCATTTTCCAGTATTCATACACCTAATCCTATTGCTCCTCGAAGAATTGAAGCTACTCTGGATCCTATTGAATTGGGTCTTCTTGCTCAAAAATATTTAAGCACACCTAAAGACAACAAAGATGAGGTCTTTGGCTTATATGCTGACACAGAGCGTGATGGTAGCATCATACATAGAATTGGCAATTTCAGAGTAACATTTATGGGAGATGATATAATTGTATATTCAGAATCTCATCTTGGACAAAGAGGTGGTTTTGTTAAATATCCCGGCACACCTGGATTGTGGGAACTGATAACTAGGAAAAGGCCTGGCAGCTATACAGATCAAGATTATGAACATTACAAGGAAATATTAATAAAATCAGATGCTCTATACCAGAACAATGATCCCACACAAAAAAGGGTCAAGTCTAGCAGTGGAGCAAAATACAACAATTTAATCAAGCCCATATGGTCACAAATCAAGACAGGCAGTGGAATCAAACAATACAACACCCTGCCTAAAGAATTTGTCTGGGTTGATGATGTCAGGAAACTTGTAGATAGGTTATTGGTGATAGCTGGGGAGGAAAATGCTGGCAACCACAATTTTTACAATGAAAAGGTTGGAATTATGGACATGATAAGCACAAAATTGTCTAATTTTATAGTGAATGACACTAAGGGGATTGGATATCTTATAAAAATTATTAATACTCTACCACCTAAATTTTGGAATATTTCTGAGGGCCGGGGGTTGGTTAATGACATTATAAACAAGCTGCCATTTGAACTACATATTCCAGGCTATCAGTATTGTGGTCCCGGCACAAAATTGGACCATAGATTAAACAGAGGTGATCCTGGTGTTAATCCCCTAGATGCTGCTTGTAGAGACCATGACATAGCATACAAAACTCATACTGATCTTGACAAGAAATTAGAAGAGGCTGCATTTGGTAGATTTGTAAGCAAAGATGCTTCTTTAAGTGAAAAAATAGCAGCATTGGGAACCACCATAGCTATGAACACCAAACAAAAACTGGGGTGGGGGTTGTGAATATGTATATAATAAACCTACAATGAAGGCCAAGGGTGTTATGTATCAAATACCTTATGCAGGTCTTAAATCTCTTAAAACTATTGATAGTCTTTTAACCAAAAAGCAGCGCAAGAAAAAAAGCTCTTGTATTGCCAAGGGCCATGGTATGAAATTGTTGCTTAGTACCCCCCAATTAAAAAAATTACAAAAATCCAGGAAAAAATCACATGTGGGGGGTTGCATATTTACTATCCCGGCCATCTTAGCAGCACTTGGGGCTGTTGGGAGCTTGGCTTGGGGATCAGCTGCTATAGCAAAAACAGTAATAGATGCCAAGAAGAATAAGGCAGAATTAGATGAATTGAAGCGCCATAACCTGGCCATGGAGAAACAAGGCAAAGGTGTTAAGAGAGCCATGAATAAGTTTTAAAAAAACAAGAGCCGCTTACAAACCAAGATATTGAAGTTTTAATCAAGCCACTGGGCATCAAAAATTTTAGAGGTGTGTACATGTCTGATTCTTTACCAGAACAACCACTCAACAAAGAGTGTGGCATTGTTAATTTGGATAAGTACAAAAATCAGGGCACTCACTGGATCTGTTATCTTAAATATTTAAACAATACGGCATTTGTGTTTGATTCATTTGGAGGTGTTCCACCTGAAAATTTAATAAAATATCTAAAATCAGCTAATCTTTATTACAATAATGCCCTTTTTCAAAATTTCAAACATGTTAATTGTGGACATTTGTGTTTATCTGTTCTTAGATATATGTCTCAAATAAATAAACCATCAATTGAAAATTTTCAAAAGGCCTTGTGGTATTTAAAACATCATGGGGGTATTCCATCTCACCAGCCAAAATTCAATATTGAAACTCAAATTACATGATGATATAGTATATCCCAAAACAATAGCTCTCAGAGCATTTTATGGCATGTACTTGATCCCTAATATTACACACCACAACAACAAAATTGCAGTAGGGGATCAAAAAATTGTCATCACTCCAGGGCAGTATAATCTGTCCACTCTAAATGCTCAGTTACCCAGAGGTATAGTATTGACTCAAAATTCTGTCACTCACAGAGTAGAGATTGTATCTGCTACAGAAACAGTGGATCTGGGTACTATAGGAGAGCTGTTAGGCTTTGAGAACAACACAAAACTTGAACCGGCCATCAAACACACTGCTATTAATATACCTAAATTCTTAGCCATAGAGACTCTGAATATTCACTGTAATGTGGCTGAGGGTATGATCACCAAATCAAATGGCATAGGCACTCACAAACAAACTGGCATCATTGCAACATTCAAACCTAATTCTGAATTTATGGAGCCAATCATCTACACTCCATCCCCAACATTATATTTTCCTGTGTGCCATAATAGAATAGATAACATTGAATTGATGGTCACTAATGAAAAAGAAGAATTAGTTGATTTTGCTGGAGCCACAACAACTGCTATCATAGAGATTAAAATTTAAATAAAAATACATACAAAAGAAAATGGAAAATATTGAGAGTTATGAGCTACAATCATTCCCCCCAAACAGGAGGACATTTGCAAATTTAATTCAACCCAACACAGAAATTGAGGTTGATCTTGATGTAGGGGATGGCTTTATAAACCCCCACAGAGCAGATCTATACATCAAATTTGATGTTGTAAAGCTCGATGGAACAGATTATCCGGCAAATTCAAATATAAGATTGGTGGATAATTTTGTGCCGCATCTGTTCTCTGAAATTGAGATCAGAAAGCATGGTGTTGTTATAAACAGAGTGGATTATCCCGGCATTATCTCCACAGCTTTGGCCACACTAAAATTATCCAAAACCGAGGCTTCTTACTACAAAATAGGTGGATTTGAGGCTGGTGATAAAATTATATCTAAGAGCCACACAGTGCTGTTTCCTATGCGCCTGTTGCCAGGATTCTTCTCAGATTACAAAGATATTATGTGGAAGGGTGGTTTAAGAATCACATTTAGAAGAGCTGCCAATGATAATAATGCTTTGATGAGGTACAGCACATTAAACTCTACAGGGGAAGCTTTGCCCAATACCCTACCTGATGAAGGCAGATGCATTATTCAGACTATGGAGCTAAGAATCCCAGTTGTTGAATATGAAGCCAGTTATGCTCTTAAATACAAAGCAGATATAATAAAAAATCCACAGATTCCTTTACAATTTTATACATATCAATGTGTACAGAAGCCTGCAACTGGTACTTATTATGAGTTTGATGCTACAAATTCATTCTCCAGTATACAATATGACATGCCGGATTTTGTGGTGGTATTGTTTCAGACTGGAAGACACAATAATCAGGAAAAAAATTCAAGTAGATTTGATAACTGCAACTTCAAGAACATATATCTTAAAAATGGCAGAAATGAGGTATTCCCTAGAGAAAATTATAATTTAGACATGTCCAAGGATGATTTCGTTAAATTATATGAAGCATTTACAGCATACAAAAGGGTCACTACTGGCAATACTGACATGTATTACACACCAGATGAATTCAAAACACAGAGACCCATGTTTGTCATCAACACTTCAAATAGGAAACAAGTTGTGGTTAATGACAGGACAAACATTAAAATTATCTGTGAATTCCATGAGGCATTACCTGATGACACCATATGTAGTGTTATTCTCATAGGGGAAAAATCATATGTTTATGATGTAAGAAATGAGAGAGTCACAGAACAATTCTAGAAGAGATCTGCACAATACATTGTTTTAATAATAGATAAACAAATTGAAGCTGGTATCCAATTGAACTTAAACCGGAAATAAATATGTGTGGGTGTGGGTGTGTGTGTGTGTGTGTGTGTGTGTGTGTGTGTGTGTGTGTGTTAATACGTTTGGCGTAGTTTTAGGTGTGGCCAAAAAAAAATATCAAGAGGGGCATATTTTTAACAAATTTATGGACAACAATCTCACAGAAGTGCCTTTTATAAGTGTAGGCAAATCAATCTGAGGGGGGTCATACTTTCTCAGGAAATTCCCGAGGGTATTTTTACAAAAATCTTGGATTAGACGGGGTTCCACACTTGAGCAAAAAACTCATATGGGCATGTTGAGCAAGTTTTAAGTGTAGCCAAATCTGCATGAGGGGGGGTTCATACTTTCTCGAAATGGTGGTAGCATGAAACACACTACTCAGGTTCAAACTTAATGTCCATTTAACCACCTACAAGTTTCTTGTGAACACTTTAGTACATATTCGGTGAGGTAGAATGGTCCTCCTTTAATTATGAAGGCTGCATACTTTTCGCATGAAAATCCTTGATGACTAGACAATTAATGGATAAGAATGATTTTTCAGTTCTGTCTGTTACAGTTAAGAAATGGTATAGTATATGTTTCCAATTCCATTTATAATTTAATTTTGCCGGGGATAAAATGTTTTGTGGGGGGGGGGTTCCTGCATCCCCCCGGTTAATTCCCACACTGCCACTGTTCAGATTTACAGTTTTGCACATTGTAGCTGCAAATGAACGTTTGCCGATTTCAAACCGAAAGTACATCAATAGCCGACCTTCGTGGCCGAGTGGTCCCGGGTTCGAATAACGGCCTGGGCATGGGTGTTTGTGAGTGTTCATTCATCAATTTTATGATGTCATCCTCATCTTCGCCAATTCACGAAAAGTGGCACAAAAAGCGTCGTAAAATAAACTAAATCAATCAATTCGTGGCCGAGTGGTTAGCACAACACGCTACAACGCCAAGTGCTCCGAATTCGAATCCCGGCCTGGGCATGGATGTTCTTTGCGATGTCCCTTCAACAATCTCGTCAATTCACAAAGCATTCTCATCCTCGCAATTAGTCAAAACTGGCAGAAAAGAGAAGTAAATCAACCATGTCGATCAATCCCCGTTTTCGCAATTCTCTTTCTTCTTGATTTTCTTCTAATGAATGACAGTGCTGTAACAGACAAGTCCGTCGTTGAAAATCTCTTAAACACTGTACTCAGCACAATCGGCAGGCTTTTTATACAGAAAAATCTGTGTAGTCTGTGAAGAAACCAACACCAGACTCACGTTGATCGTACCTTGACCGGAGCGAAGGTTTACAGCTAGTGTGAATACCCCCTGACCGTGAGCGGAGCGTTAGGGGAGAGTGACGTGAGTGTTGGTTGAGCGTAGATGTGAATTAAGCCTGCACGACGTGCGTGTGTGGAATTCCGGCGTAGTGAAATTCTGTTAGTGCATCTGTTCATTTCAATGTACTCACCAACGCCCTCTGGTAACATTTCTTGGAAGTTAACTAAAACGCAGTTACACTTGTACGAGGTGTGTTCCGAAATTGAGTACAATTTGCCAATATTGACATCCAGAATCACGGAGTGGTATTTGCGCATGCGCGCTGACATTGCCAAGCCAGAGAAGTCGACGGTTTACACATTCTTCTGCGTTCTGAAATATTGTACGTACGATACGGTATTGCTTTTGTTTCATCACTATTTTTTTTGTTTAGGCCCAAACTTTATATAGAACAATTATAATAACAACCCGTGGCACAACAGCCATTGAGAGCCAAGACCTATCTTCAGACTGCCGACCTCACTTCCACATACCTCAGCAGGGGTGGGATCATAAAACCAGTTACGGAATGATGTGTGGGCAGCACGACGAACCCCCAGTCGTTGTCGTAGGTTTTAATGGCCGGGTTAAGCTACTCATTCTTAGCTCCTCAATTTCCTCACGATGGTGGGTGGCCACCGGTCCCATACGCAGGCCGAAATCTCAGGAGAAAAGTTTGTTACGCTACCCCCAGGAGACTCGTACCTGCGTGCGTCCCGCAGCCCCTGCCCAAAACCCGAGTTTATAGGACAATGATATTGGCTTATTGTTACCTATGTTGAAGATATTTGTAGAATTCTTTCCCCTTTGAGTCGGATCCTGTGGCTGAGTGGTTAGCACATCGCGCTGCGACGTCATGGATCCCGGGTTCCAATCCAGCTCGGGCTTGGTTGTTTGTGAATGTCCATTCATCAATTTCATCATTTCATCACTCATCCCCATCTTCGCAAATTAGCCAAGAGGCACAAAACGCGAAGTAAAATAAACTAAATCAATCAATCTATCCCCTTTGAGATAAGGAAAAACTGTAATGGTGTTAGGTTTTGTCTTTGTTGTGGCTTTTAACACTGCTTCTTTTAAACATTATTTGCAGGCACGTAATCGTGTTGCTAGTACTCCCACCTTTGGTCCTAGTGGTCCCAGGTTCGATGTCTGTGTGAGCTTCAAAATTTCAGTGAAGGCATCGTGAGAGCAATTAGGAAGCTACATTGTTAGAAATTAATGTGAAATTCTGCCGTTATAATGTATCAATCTGCTTCTGAAGTTACTACAACAGGAAGTAACAATTTAAATCTCGTAAAGTAACTGTTGATAACGCTACTTCTGTTGCAAGAAAGCAACTGTTTGAGATACAGCTACTTACTTTAAAAATTAGCTAGCTGAGTTAAAATTCCTCAAGAAGTGACTGTTACTTGTAACTGCTTTACAGGTAACTAGTTACTTCCAGACATTGGCCTTTGTTCTTTTCCTTGTTTTCAGTGGTTCCTGAAGCAGCTAGAACGAGCGAATGAAATATTTGTAAACTGAGATCATTTTAAGGGGAAGGTGCATGTAACGCTTTTTGGTTTTCAATAGTAATTTTCTGCTATCATTTTGGGAGGGGCTGTAATCCCATCAGCTTCCCCTGCGTACCTATTGACCGTAAATTCCATACAAGGTGTCAAAGCGTTTCAGGAACATCGCAAGATGGTAGGATTTACCTTTCCGAAAACGCTTGTAACTTCTCGTTACTTTGCACCAACTTTGGAGCTCTTTTCTACTGATTCTGTCATGCCAACTTCCCACTGTATGCGACACTTCTTGCATCCCAGCAACGATTAAAATTGGGGGGGAGTTAACTTTCACTCCCGCTACACCTGCAAATTAGGCGCAATTTGCCGCTGCAGACTCTCTTCATACTTTGCATAATAGTCTCCACGGAGCCCGGATGAAACTCAACAATATGGCTACTTCGCTCGCTGTGGCTGCAACAGTTGCGAATCTTGAGGTCATCAAGTCGGGACAAGTCCTTGTCAAGTTTTCTTCTTTCATAAAGCCCTGGCGCTGAACGCGGAGTAATATCGAGTTTGCGAGCGGAGGGAATGGGGTATGAAGTTGACCCGAGCTTCGTCCACGCCGTGTCTGCAACGAGTAACGCGATGCACTCTGGGTAATATCTTTCGCAGCGAAGATTACGTCATAGTTGGAGGTGGTGCTAAGATTTAGTGAGAATATTACCTTCCATATTGTGCGGAGGTGTTCTCCAGACATCTTAAGCACACAGGAACAACTTTGTATGCTGAAGACTTATCTCAGTTTCTGTATGTTGCAAGAACTTTGGATCGAAGTTTGAGACGGCTTAGAGTAAGTTTGTCGAGTTAGAAGCACCAAGGTACAAGTGGCGTGTCGAGGATTTTATAAATGGGGAGGTTATGTACATTTTATTTAGTAGTGAGCCCTCATCTTGCTATCTTTTCATGCCTTTGACGCCCTTTTTAAGGAATATTTGGCTAAAAGGTGGTGTGGGGGTTATGACCCCCTTAGACACGCCACAGCATTAAAATTTGTGAAGATCGGCATTGTTCTTCACTGTTTCTTGTTGCATTCAATTAGTAGCTGTCTATCTATTACATTACGTTTTCTAAGCCCACTTTATAATCAAGGGGTGTCGGGTTCGGTACCTGATGGAGGCACATGGCACAGTGGATTGGATCTCACTATAAACTGTAGTTCCAGTCCCGATTAGCCTTTCTGTGCAAATCAACGACAAGAGAAGAAAGCATTCTTTAAGACTTGTGGGGCAAACTCAAGGCGTGGGGAGTATATAGTGAAACTACTAATAATGACATACCCTCTGATATACGAGACGTAGACAAAATAAACGAACATTTTTCAAACATATGTCGTGAGGCCGACTGCTCAAAATCAGCTTTAAATAAAACCAGTAATTTGTTTATCCCCAAAATATTTAATGAAAGTGCACAACAATTTCATCTTAAAGAAATCAGTGGATACAATTAAAGCAGTAAATAATACAGGGTGTTTCTAAAGGTCGTTTACAACGCTTGGGAGGTGATTCCTCACACGAAAACAAGCAAAAAGTCAAAGTTCCATTTTTACGACTGAGGCTTCGTTTCCGAGATAGGAGCCTCGCAAAAGGTGACAAAGTGAACGTCACACCTGACTTGGACGAATACTATCACAGATAGAGAGGCGGTTCCAAGGGAATCATAAAGGAATCGTATGTGCTCAGTCCGGAAGTCACTATGAAAAGTTCACTGCACGCATGCGCAATGGAGTCCTCAAAGGAATTGGGGATTTCCAGCAAGAACAATACATGGAAAGGGTATGTAACGCAGCAAGAAGGACCGTGACAATGAGAAATGCGTTAAAGACAACACATCCCGACCTCAAACATCAAAACATGAGCACCGAACACAAAATCCGAAAAGTTGAGCACGGTTGCATACCCCAGTTACACGCGAGGAATGAACGAATCATGTCATGTGGCATACGAGAGACACATTACTCCACCAGGAGGAGGGAAAGAAAAACACATTATCAGGTGATTGCGACAACGTGTATTTTTACACGCGACAACTACGTAATATCCCCCCCCCACACACACACACACAACAAACAACAAATGCTACAATATCTTACGCACAGACAGTCCGTGTCACTGTACACCAACTGAAGATGTCACTTTCACCACACAAAGGGGGTGGGGAGCAATACCAAGAGTGTTCTCACTGAGATTTGCCGAGGGCAATAATCACAGACGGTTTTCAAAATGTCTGCCATTCACTTCTACGCAGAGATGACAGCGACATTTCAAGGATTGTCGAGTACGAGCAAACAAGCCAGATGTATCTGCTACTGTCGCGGCGGCGACGTTGATGCGACAACGAGGTCCTCAGCTGATGTGACAGGTTTTCATTTCTCCCCAGAAGAAAAAATCGAGAGGGTTGAGATCTGGCAACCTCGGTGGCCAAGGCACAGGCTCATCCCTACCAATGAACCTATTGCGAAACACGTCATGCAGGAAATGTCGTACATTACAATCGATATGAGCTGGTGCACCATCGTGTTGGTACCACATTTCTTGCCGCAGTGCCAAAGGTACGGTCTCCAACAGTTCAGGCAGAACGTCACTAAGAAATGCATGATACGTGCGACCATTCAGGCGAACAGGGAGAATGTATGGTCCAATTAAATGATCATGTACTATCCCGCACAACACATTCACTGAAAACCTGTGCTGGTGATGGGCCACAAAAAGTGCATGTGGGTTGTCAAAGTCCCATACATGACTGTTTCTACTATTGAAGACATGAATCCTGGTGAAAATGGCTTCATCTGTCCACAATACGTTTGCCCCGAAGTGAGAGTTTGTGTCCAGATGATGCAACAACCATTGGCAAAACTCCATACGAGGGCGAAAGTCACGAGGTAACAGTTCTTGTACTTTCTGCAGTTGAAAAGGGTGCATTCCTTCCTCTGACAACACTCGCCAAACATTCACATGAGACGTGTTTCGTGCCCGAGCGAGCACGCGCGTACTAGTTCCAGGATGTTCTGCGACCGCTGTTAACACATCTTCTGCAAACTGATGTGTGCGTACACTTCGGGGTCTTCCAACTTCTTGCCGCGGTGGTAACACTGACCCTGTTTCACGCATTCGATTGTCCACTACCTGAAAGAAGGTGTGAGACGGTAAAGGTCTATGTGGAAAGCGTTCTCCATAAAGACGCCTTGCCTCGCGGCTATTACCACGTGCCTCCCCATACATGAGATGCATGTCTGCTAGTTGCTGGGTCGTATACGCAGCCATCTGTGTAATAGGGAGCTGGAATTGCAAAGTATTGTTTTTGTTTAACACTGGCACACTGCACAAATTGGCCGTATCACCGTACGAACACCACAGACCAATTGTTGCGATACTTGACTTGTCCACTCCACCACGTCAACTTCTTTCAATACAACATATACTAGTACTCTTCAATGCGTATGACAACCTAGAGCGAACAGCTGATCATATCCCAGCACCTGCAACACGACTGGAACGACTGCCGGAGAGAACCAACCCTTCGAGCTCCTCTCGCGGGAACAGCAGTCATGAAGGTCAAACGTAGACTACGAGAGCCAGACTTGCCTGTGCAGCGCTTCCAAAACTGGTCTCTTTTACGCAACAATGATCGCGTGCGAACACTTTTGGTATTGCTCCCCACCCCCTTTGTGTGGTGAAAATGACATCTTCAGTTGGTGTACAGTGACACGCACTGTCTGTGCATAAGACATTGTAGCATTTGTTGTTTGTTGTGTGTGTGTGTCGGGGGGGGGGGGATATTACGTAGTTGTCGCGTGTAAAAATACACGTTGTCGCAATCACCTGATAATGTGTTTTTCTTTCCCTCCTCCTGGTGGAGTAATGTGTCTCTCGTATGCCACATGACATGATTCGTTCATTCCTCGCGTGTAACTGGGGTATGCAACCGTGCTCAACTTTTCGGATTTTGTGTTTGGTGCTCATGTTTTGATGTTTGAGGTCGGGATGTGTTGTCTTTAACGCATTTCTCATTGTCACGGTCCTTCTTGCTGCGTTACATACCCTTTCCATGTATTGTTCTTGCTGGAAATCCCCAATTCCTTTGAGGACTCCATTGCGCATGCGTGCAGTGAACTTTTCATAGTGACTTCCGGACTGAGCACATACGATTCCTTTATGATTCCCTTGGAACCGCCTCTCTATCTGTGATAGTATTCGTCCAAGTCAGGTGTGACGTTCACTTTGTCACCTTTTGCGAGGCTCCTATCTCGGAAACGAAGCCTCAGTCGTAAAAATGGAACTTTGACTTTTTGCTTGTTTTCGTGTGAGGAATCACCTCCCAAGCGTTGTAAACGACCTTTAGAAACACCCTGTATATGATCCAATGCCTCTGGCAATGATGGAATAACAATAAAAATGCTCAAACTATCACATCCGTTTATCTCAAGTCACGTGACACATATAATAAATTACTGGTTCCGAAATGGACAATATCCAATCACCTGGAAAACAGCGCGCGTGATCCCTCCACCTAAGAAAAAAGTAATATCGTTCTTAAACGATCTTCGTCCTATAAATCTCACCGAAAAAATGTTTACAATCAAGTTAGAAATTATGTCAACAGCCTCAATCTCCTTCCGAAATGCTAATCGGGCTACGGCCTGCTCACAGCACGGCGATGGCGTTGCTAAAAGTCACGGATGATATATTTCGCTCAATGGACAAGAGTATGACAGTTGCTCTGGTCTCACTGGATCTGACAAAGGCTTTTGACAAGGTTCATCACGACCTGCTCTTACGCAAGTTGAAATATTATAATTTTTCACACCCCGCACTCAAATGGTTCAGATCGTACTTGACAAACAGGCAACAGAACGTGTTCCTAAAAACTGTCACACCCTCTCTCACGAACACGCTTCCGCTAGAAACTGGCGTTCCACAAGGATCAATTCTAGCTCCTCTCCTATATACAATCTTCACAGCAGATTTAGAAACCAACATAAAGCATAGTACCGTACACTTTTATGCAGATGACACCCAAATTCAAATCCCATTTCCACCAAAATCACCAGATTATGCAATAGCATTACTTGACAAAGATTTGGCAGCCATCAATACCTGGTGTAACACAAATGGTCTGAAAATAAATCCACAAAAGTCTGTTTTCACCGTCATCGGTTACAAGAATAGCCTCGCAATGATAAACCCGAATGATCGACGCGTCAAAATAGAGACATCCGAAATTCCACATTCAAAAAGTATAAAAAATTTTGGAGTTATGTTAGACGAACACTTAAACTGGGACCTTCATGTCCAAGAGCAAACTAAGAAAGCCTACGCAGCACTAAGATCCCTATATAAATTTAATGAATACTTAATAACAGATATTAAAATGAAACTTGTGCAAACACTGATTCTCCCTCTTCTAGTCTACTGTAATATAGTATACGGTGGAAACTTGTATGTTCGAAATAAAGTCAAAATTCAAAAAGTTCAAAATTCGTGTTTACGCTTCGTTTATAACATTAAAAAATTCGATCATGTTCTTGCAACCCTGAACGAGAACAAAATGCTAAACATGAGCAGACGTCGCAGACTTCATTTCTGTTGCTTTATACAGAATCTTTTGCATAAAAAAAAAATCCCCGAAAATGTATTCGAGAAACTAAAAACCAGAAGGGAAATACACAACTACAAAACAAGAGGAACAGCGAAACTTGAACTCTTCAAACACTCGCTGGAAATTTTCAAATTGTCTTTTACACTTTCAGCGGGCAAAAACATGGAATGAAGTCCCGCTCTCCATTACCTCCATCCTCAGTCCCTACAAATTTAAGAATAAACTAAAGAATTTTCTGTTAGATGAGCAATATCTCTGTTCAAGCTCCCACAATACAGTTTACACTACATACGAGCCTCGCCAATCCAATCCTTGAGAAATCTTCAACTACTTATATTGCAATATTTACGTATGCATAGTTCTTTCGTACCTCACAAAACTAGCATAATCATGTACATCAATCTCAACATCCGTGCGTGAATGTCCTGCTCAGAAATGGTTAGTATGTGTTTGTGTGTGTGCGTGCGTGAATGTGGGCCTCCCCCATGGCGCAGTGGTAGCGTCATTGCCTTGTAATCAAGGGGTCCCGGGTTCGATACCCGGTGGAGGTACACTGGCGAACTTTTAAAAAATATCTCCCTCCTCTTAGTTAGATTGGAAGGTAGTTGGAAACACTTCATTACTCCTCTATTGGATAAGAAAGTGTGGGAAGGCAGTTGCAGACAAGGCCATCACTACTCTATGCGCACTTGTTTCCGGAAAGCTATCTGTCAGGCATGATCTGGGCAGTTTGTGGAAGAATTTTGTGTTCCTACCCCCACCCTCTTTTTCTCTGTGTATGTGTGTGTGCGTGCGCGCGCGAACGCCGACACCCGTTTCTTTTTAAGTTTGGCGTATTTTTTATTGCATCGACTAATTGCTGTTATGGCTGGGAATGAACCAGGTTAGCAATGGGCAAATAAAAAAGTATAAGAAATACCAAAATTCCTGGCATGAGTAGTTAGTAGTAGTAAAGGTTAGGTAAAGTTCCTCGTGCGTATAGCAACGTACCATGAAGACACATTTAAATGATGTGGTAGTAGGGCACCGCATATTCTTGATCTCGGCCATTTTGGAGGTGATACGATCAGCACCACGCTCCAGCCGCCTTTTTTTCGCCAGGGTTGTAGTAGAAATGAGAAAATAGAAATGTTTTGCATTCTGCGTATGTGACAGTATTCTTTGGATATTGTCCCTGAAGTATCTGTTAACATCCTAACCAGCAGGTTTTTTTTCAGGATAAACTAGTTGAAGGCCGCGAGTGGTTCCTGAGAAGTAATGAACATATCACAGAATGCGCAATAGTTTAGCTCATGTTTCTTGGGGGGGGGGGGCGAGAATGATATACAAATTTATTGTTGTTATTGATTTGGTGTTTTACGTCCACTTTATGCACAGTATGGCTAATCGGGACTGGACCTACAGTTTAAAGTGGGACCCGAACCACTTGTGCCTCCACCGGGTATCGAACCCGGGACCCCTTGATTACAAGGCTATGACCACTGCGCCATGGGGGATGCCCCATACAAATTTATTCTACGAATGCTTAGGTAATTGTCACAATGGAGTGTATATTGCAGACTAACGAGGATCTGGCGTCTAGACACAAGGCCAGTATAATGGTCTGTGGAGTTTGGGCTGTGTTCTACGTTTGTGATTGCCTTTCACAAATTTCGTCTTAACACACCTTTCATCCTTATCTATGTGATTACTCAAAAGTGGAAGAAAAGCGAAGTAAAATAAATCAATCAATTGGTCATTGTGTCCCTGCGTTTTTCAATATTTCTTCCTGATCGAAAATTTATGTTTCACCGATGTAATGCATCACTATAGTCATGTGAATTATTATTTTCAGTCATCATAGTGTGCTTAATCATTCCTTAAAGCATAGACGTTAACCCTGTTGTAAACGATCTTAACTGTGTGGAAGATTTTATGTAGGCAAAAAAATGGTTAAGAGTAAATCCCAATTGATTGTTAGAAATTTAAAATATTATAACTCTGACGTGACGCATATTAACTGTTCTTAGTTCGCTGTCAAGGAACGATTTATCCTAACTAAAAAGGATTCCGGCCTCCGTGGTAGAGTGGTTAACCAAGCTTGCTTAAACACCACCTTGACATTGTGTTCATTCGGTGTTCATTGTGAGTGTCCCTTCATCAATTTCATCATTTCATCGCTCATCCTCATCGTCGCGATTAGCCAAGAGAGCCAGAAAAGCGAAGTAAAATAAACCAAATCAAACATAAATAAGACGCTGAATGGAAAAATATTCCATTACCAAAAATAAAATATATAAAATACAGTAATTACTTTGTTGACACTGCAGTTTTTCTGGCAATGTGTAGCTGTCTTAGGGCCGTATGTTCGAATTAGCTGACCTCAAAATATACGAAGAGCGAACGATTAATGGAAATGGGGATGCACATTTCTATTACTTTAGTAAGCGTTCAGTCGTAAATCCTGTGGACACAGTGTGATTTTCGTGCAAAGAAGGATTCCTGGGACATCATCAACTATGTCGACGTTTACTTATAACATTACGAGGGTATGGATTTCTCTCAACAAGTGCAACATAGTGTTGCCCACGAGACGAGACTTTGGCCTGTCTCGTCTCGTGGAGTCTCGTGGAAATGCTGTCTCGTCTCGAAAATATTCGTTTGTCTTATGACACATGGTCAATCTCGTCTCGTCTCGAATTTTTAAAAGCCTGTCCCGTCTCGTCCCGTGGGCAACACTAGTGCAACAAATGTTTATGGTCATGGAAATTATTTATACAATTTGTTTGAGTGACGTCGTTTTCTACCTCTTGAAATTAATGCTGACTGGAGATGAAAAGACAGACGTGGCAGAGTGTAACGTGCTTTGAAGACAGAGGTCTTAAGTTCGAACTATGATTAAGGCATGTTTGCTGCATCACATCCATGTTATCAATTGGTCAATCATTCTCATCGTCACGGATTAACCAAGAGGCCAAAAGGCAACGTAATATATACTAAATAGAAAAACAATACACAAAAGGGACAAGGAAATGCACATATCGTGCCGAGTCGAGGTTGTGTGTTGCAAGACGGAAGTGTGTAACTATTAATGCAAGAGCACGTTCAATTATATTAGGGCAGAACCATATATCACACAATACAGGTGAAAATGTTGTAGGTTGACGTGAACTGTTAATCTGGCTAAACTCTTAAAATACTCTAATATCAAATTTTTTGTTCCACTTATTATTTCAATTTTGAGAGTCTTCATGAGCGAGTGCTTTGCATATTGCTCTATGAAACAAGAGACTCTATGTTCGATTGATTGATTGATTGATATTCTTTATTTTACTTCGCTTCTTGTGCCACTTTTGGCTAAGTTGCAAATATGGGGGAGGCCTCCCGATGGCGCAGTGGTAACATCGTCGCCTTGTGATCAAGGATTACCAGGTTCGATACCCGGTGGAGGCACATAGTGATTCGGATCCCACATTAAACTGTAGGTCCAAACTCGATTAGGCTTACTGTGCATAAAGTGGACTTCAAGCACAAACTCAATCAATCAAACTCAATCAAATATGGGGATGAGTGACGATATGATGAAATTGATGAATGGACACTCACACATCTATGCCCAGGCCAGGATTCCAAGACGGGACCCCTGGCGTCGTAGCGCGATGTGATAACCACTCTGGCACTGTGGCCGGCATCTATTTTCGAAGCTTGAGTAATATTTAAGAGCTTATTGTGTTCGTTCATTTTTTCTAGTCACTCCAACATTCGTCCTCATCGTTGAAAGTAAACAAGAGGGATATAATATGGTCGTAAATATAGCAAAGTTACCACATGCTTGTTACCATGGGCGTCCGGATCGGGGGCAAGGGGGGGGGGCCGAGGCCCCTCCCTGGAAACCGAAAGTCAACCAAAAATTAAATATTTCACACACATAATTTAATTTCAGCCACTGAAATTATTGCTAATTATTACACGAACATGATAAATTCAAATTTATGCAATGTTCTTTGAGGGATGAGCACTATTATTGGGGAAAATATGTCATGTTACCTCTCCTGCAAAAAAATACCTTCCTTGCCCCTCCATGGAAAAAATCCTGCGGACGTCCATGCCTGTTACTTGCCGAAAGAAACGACCTTCTATGCTCGTTTTCTTTTTATATTTGTTTTAGAGCTAATGTCAAAAAAGAGAAAAGAAACAAAAAAATGAACAACCTATTTTCATTCATGAAGGAAATAAATCGCCAGCTCAGAGCCTGATTTCTTGAGAGCTCAAAATGGACAACAAATATTTCTTCCGAGGCCGGATGACCACAGAAAGAAACGCTGTGCTACTTCCCTGATGACTCATGGTTAACATTGCTCTTCTGTGTAGTGTTCACGACTGACAGCTGCACAGCTCTTCCTTATCTTGGATAGAGTTTCGGCATTGACGCTGCAGTGATTCCAATTCAATATCGGTTTTTGTTTGTTTTTTTATTCTAAAAGATGAGGCCTCAGTGAGGCCTTACTAAAGATTTACACGGTACAAGTGGTTCGGATCCCACTTTAAACTGTAGGTCCAGTCCCGATTAGCCTTACTGTGCACAAAGTGGACTTAAAACAGCAACTCAAACCAAGTGCGTGAATGTGTTTTTTCTCTTTCTTTTTTATGTGTTGTCCTGATTTTTTAAAATCTTATCTTTGTTATTTTCTTTGTAATTATTTTCTTCTTTTTTATTGTATTTTCTTTCCTTTTTATGATTTTGTTTATGTACACCAGCTAAGTGTCAAACGGGGTTAGGTGGGAGAACACCCACAGACTGAACCTCGCCCTTTAATAAAGAAAATTTGAATTTGAATTTGAATTTGCCTATCTATGCATAAAGTGGACTTAAAAAAACAAATCAACCAAACAAACTAAGCCCACTTTATGCACAGATTTGCTAATCGGTTGATTTGGTTGGTTGATTTGGTGTTTTAAGTCCACTTTATGCACAGTAAGGTTAATCGGGACCTGTAGTTTTAAGTGGAATCCGAACCAACACATGCCTCAAACGGGTATCGAACCCGGGACCACTATTGCTTTCAAGTACACTGTATAATTTGATTAGAGAAGTGACAGTCCTGTGCTCGCGCAGTCACGCTCAGTAAAAACGATACGCCTATATACTGAAATACTTGCTTCACTGTATGGTGTTGTATGTGTTGCCTAACTATACGGCAATAAACGTACTTCAGTACAGAACTTGCCTATCGCCGTAGAATTAGGCAAGAAACATAGCGCCATACACAGAAACCAGTATTTCAAGATATAATTGGCTATGCACTGGGGTCAAAAGTTTTTCCTTTCCATGAATGTACAGGTTCAGCTAAAGTCCAGCACCACCCTTTTAATTTGACAACGGCTTGACAGAGGACGATGAAACTTCGGACATCGGTAATGGGGGTGGAGGCACGCCAGATTGGACCAATATTCATCATGGCGGCCATTTTGAAAGCTTCCATTTTGGAATTACCTCCAGATTTTCAAATGGGCACATCATTTAAGATGTGCGTTTTCTCAGAAACAAGAATATGCAGTTATTTTTCATCTAACTTTATTTGGTGATCACCGCAAAACTATTTTTGTGCTCAGACAATAACTTATTTTTACGTAAGCCGAAAATATCGGGCAATACCCAAAATATTGGGAATTTGGAGGGTTTTGGGCCCTAGGTTCGCCATATCGAATATATTGTGTATTAATAAGGAGAGCCATATGTTACCGTTTATCAAAGGAAGTAGGTGAGTGTGTGTGTTTTTCTGTACAGCACGTATCTCATAATTCAAATTGCAACATAAACATTTTTTTTTCCATCAAATGCAATGGGGTGTAAGGGGTGACCTTCCACGTAGTACACCCAAGTGTCAACCTCACTTCCACGTAGTACACCCTGGACTGCATTTGGCAGACGAACGAGGCTCTGGCGACTGGCCCTATGGCCAGTATAATTCTGTGTGTTGTCCTGTGTTTCGTCCTTGTGTATGCTGAGTGCCCGTTTACAGCCTCAGCTTTTAACGGAAGTCAGAATATTTTAAGATTTTAGCTATGCAACATTAGAGTTTTTATTTGTAATGACAAGAGGCTGGACCACGTATAATGTCACGGGTGCAATATAGCCTACGTGCTCACGCCCATAAAATGTTAAAATCAATTTCAATTTCAAATTGCAACTGTCCCCAGTGTGGAGCAGTTTGTTGCAATAATTTAATAAAATAACTTTTCAAATGTTACTTAACACATGAGTATATTAATCAATCTTTTACAGTTACCATAGCAACGAATAATAAAACAAAATAACATCAACATTGAATAAAGTAGTACAACAGAATTTTATTCGTTCTTTTCAGATTAAAACAAAACCAAATAACAAAATATAATTGCAAAAATGTCTTTGAATTAAAGAACTGTTGCAATAGCCTCCTCCTCCGATTGAAAACCTTGACATCATACTTTGATGTAGAAAATATATTCTTCGAACTTAACATCTTCAATGTATCTCCTTCACTACTTTTACTACCTCATTGACAGAAACCTCATTCCTTTCACATTTTCTTTACAGTACATTTCTTCTTTACTGTAATCTCTTCATTATCATTATCATTACAAAACCGTCTTATATCCATTTAGAGGGTTATATTCTTCACGAGTGCACTTCTTCCCTTTGAAGCTATAAGTGCAAATGAAGTCCTTCAATATAATGGTATACCATATTACATTCATCTTACAATCATTACTTCTCATCATTCTTCCCGCGAGGCACTGTATAGTGTTCCTGGCGCTTTCCGCTTTTATTAGTGTCACACTTGCCTTTGATACATTGAAATTTCAGACAAATAAAATACATGGCTTGTGAGAGGAGAAGCCAACATAAGTTCGTTCTTCCATAAAAGACAATATCATGATTAACAGTAAATAAACAGAACAGAGATAATAAATTCATGCTGTTTTACAGATTATAATAAGATACATAATGTAAACAACTGAACTTGTTTTTATACAAAATTACAACAAAAACAAACTTTACGTTCAATTAAAAAGAGAAATCAGTATTTTTTAACAACTCCTTTCTTTTCTCCGAACAATTAAAAAGTTTAATGTTTTCTATGTTTTGTCTACCTTTTGTTCGCTTTCCATTTAGAGAAACTACAGTCACACAGTTGTTTCTTACTTCTATGGACCAATAAACAAATCGTACAATTTGTAGATAGTCTTGTTTAAAGCAGAGCTCTTAGCATGATTCTTAATTATGATTAAATCTCCTTTGATAATATTTTTGGTACCAGGGTTTGTTTGAACACCTTTAGAATTTCTTCGTTGTTTGAGTTTTATTTTCAGCTCCAAATATTTTGCCTTCCAGGATAATTCTTCAATATTATCTTCAACTTGATCGTGTAAAAATAATTCCGCAGGTGTAAAACCAATCGATTCAGAATATGAATTGAAGACTAAAATTGGTAAACGCTGTAAGTGCCACAATAATTCAAACACCGTTTTCCACGTTAAACTATGAAATTTGCCATGCTGTATAATGTGGTAAACGTGAAATGTGGCTGGTAGACCTCTAAGTAGTTCAAAGGGAGTGTAAAGAGGTCACTAGTGTGAACGTTCTTACGGGCTGATGTGCTGAACGATGCGATTTCCCAACACTTTCGCTTTTGGCACTTACAACGTTTACCACTTTTAGTCCTCAATTGTTCAACAATTTACCAACGTTTGTCAAAAATGTATCCCAAGATTTGTGATTATCCTTGCAAAATAACCTCAGTAAGCGCACAATATCTTTATTGGAGTGGCGTCCCCGATGGCGCAGTGGTAGTGTCGTTACCTTGTAATCAAGGGGTCCCGGGTTCGATACCCGGTGGAGGCACATAGTGGTTTGGATCCCACTTTAAACTGTAGGTCCAGTCCAGTCCCCGATTAGCCTTACTGTGTATAAAGTGGACTTAAAACACCAACTCAATCAATCAATCAATCAATCAATTTATTGTAGCGTTAAATTGGATTGGCATGTGGAGAATATGGCGAAGTAAAAACATGCTTGATGTTCTTAGAGCGGAGGTAATGAAACTTTTCCACTCCTTAGATTTAAATTGTGAACCATTATCGCTTAAGATAATTCGACATGCAGGATAATGATGAAAATACGATTGGTTTAGTTTATTGGTAGTTTCCTTAGATGAAGATTTACGCAAAGGATAAACCATAATAAATTTATTTGCAAGATCCACTATACTTAGTATTTATTATTAACTTTGAGAAGCTGGTAACGGACCAATCAAATCCAATTAAATAAATTGATGTAATTTAGGAGTTAATATGTGAAGATCTTCTCGTGTAGTACTTTGCACTCTCTGCTTTGACTTGGCAGATTCAAGACAATTTCATGTTTGGCCAAAATAAAAATTTTGAACACTTTCTGAACGTTTTTGAATAACCAAAATGTCCACATAAATCATGATGATGATGATACAGTACCATTTCCACAGCTTTTTTAGGTACAAATATTCTCCAGCGATGAGACGCAATAGATTATAGAATAAAATATTAATGCATTTTAAAATGTCCTCTGATTTCGAACTTAGAATCTCCTTGGTTTATTGTCATGACACTGCTCACCGTTCTGTTCAGATTGTAGCCAATATTGTGGAGTACCTTGGGATATGAGATGGATATTTGTATTATTAACGTCGAGTTTCGATGTGTGATAAATCTCTCGGTGTCCTTGCAGGACATCCGCTTAAAGCATCAGCCACAATATTGGTGGAACCTTGAATATGTTCAACAGTCAAATCAAAACTTTGAAGTTTTAATGCGCAGCGGTTTAGTCTTGGGTTTAAACTTCCAGCAGACTGCAGCCATGAAAGTGACTGTTGGTCACAACGAATAACAAATGTTCTTCCACTAAGATAAACACTAAACTTTCCTTCTAAAAAGAGGATAGCAAGACATTCAATCTCATGAGTTGAATAAGTTTATATACCACGCAATACTCTACTAACATATTGCATTACTAACGTTTCATCTTCATCTGATAGCTGCCATAAAACTCCTCCAATTCCAACCTTGCTTCCATCAGTGTTAAGATGGAAACTTTTACTAAAATCCGGTTGAGCTAATACATCAGGAGATGTAACTAGCTGTTTCAAATCATTAAAAGCTTGGTGATGATGATTCTTCCAGTCCCACTTGTTATTTGATTTTAATAAATCATACAAAGGAGCAGCTATCATTGCAAATTTGTGAACAAATTTTCTCCTCCAATTTACTATTCCTAAAAGTTTCCTTAGAGCCTTCTTGTTTTGAGGAACTGTAAAGTCCATGATTGCTTGGTTCCTTTCAGGATCAATATGAATGACTTAAATGTATTTCAGTTTGGAAGAACTTGCATTTCGACAATTTAATAGACATATTAGCTTTCTTCAGAGTTGATAAAACATAACATAGATGTTCTAAGTGGGTTTGAATTGATGGGGATAAAATTAAAATATCATCAATATAAACAACCAGGAAATAATTTGTATGACTGCTAAATATTTTATGCATTCTATCAACGAACACACTCACGGCACTTTATAGTCCAAAAGGTAAGAAGTGGAACTCCATCAAAATACCTTTATAAGAAAATGCCGTAAACTTAAACAACCTTGGCGTCAAAGGAATCTGAAAATAACCACAACTAAGGTCAATAGATGTGAAGTATTTTGCTCCTTTCAATCTTTGTAGTAATTCTGAGATAGGTTCTACCTGTAAGATCGGAGAAATTACGTGTTGGTTTAGTTTACGGAAGTCGACCACTGGTCTCCATAAACTTTTCGCCGTTGGGACTATGTGGAGTGGATTCCTATAAGGAGATGTGCTTTCTAATATGACTCCCCACTGTTGCCTTTCCGTAATTCTCTTTCCATATCATCCCGTCTAGCATAAGGAACAGGGGAAGTGGGTGCTATTATTGGTACACCCGTAAGCGAAAAAAAACCCAAACGCTCGAAAATTTCAAAGTCCAAATCTGCACGATTTGGCAACAAGGCGGGGCAGTGTAGCAAACCTCACTTGCGAAAAAGTAGCATCGCCAGTACGTCGAAGTCTTGGTGATGCTACAAAACATATGTTATTGATGTATTTTCTTAGTTCTGACGAATAATTACAAATAATTATACAATTGAAGGGCTCGGTGCAATAAGGAGCTAACCCTCACTTCTGTCAAAATTGAGATACACCGTGCAGTACGTTCGGAATGAACGTCTGCTGCATTCACCAAGAGGTGGTGCTGGTGCTGTGTCACATTCGCGCGCAATCACGTGGTACCCTTCTTCGAAAGGAACGTACGAACAGAAAGTTCTGTGCAACAAGGTGTCAAGCCACAGGAAAATGCCGGATAACGAGGTAGGTCTGCATAGCACCCCCTCATATATATTTGTGATTCTGATGAGGAAAATGGCCCTCTGTGCGGTGACAACAGCTTTGGTGACCCAGGCTATTTGTGCGGAGTGTCGAGCAGCGAAAGCACCGACTCTGAGGTATTTTTGGTATTTTTTGAAAACGTTGGTTAACACCTTATTGACTCAGACTTGGGCACGATGAAAACTGTTGGTAAGTGTGCATCGTGATGTGCATGTTAATGTGCTAATCAGCTCACTATGCATTCGTCAGGCCTCTTGCAAGTTGGTACAATAAGATCATGAACTTATTCTGATGACAACTGCTGCTAACATAATGAATGTACGTTAGCACCATATTGCTGAAATGATTAATCACGAAGAAATCGACATGACACACGTACATGGTTCCCTAATATTGACAAATTCTGACAACGTACCATCAAAGACATTGCGATAAATCATATAGAATAGGAAAGGTGGCCTCCCAGATGGCGCCGTGGTAGCGTCGTCGCCTTGTAATCAAGGAGTCCCGGGTGCAATTCCCTGTGGAGGCACATAGTGGTTCGGATTCCACTTTAAACTGTAGGTCAAGTCCTGATTAGCCTTACTGTGCATAAAGTAGACTTAAAACAACAAATCAATCATTCAATCAACAGAAAAGGTATTGTAGAAATATTGTATAGATAAATAATCAAAATTGTTTTGTCATTTGCAAAAATGATGTGTTTCGGAAATTTGTGTTTGTCGAGTGGATTGGACTGTTATTGCTTAGTGGTAGATTACATTTTCAAATAAATTTGTTACTCTGATCCATTTCAGAATGACCTTCACATCACAAGGACGACAGAGAGATCTCCTGTGAAATATCCTCCAGCCAGAAAGAGACGATGCGACCAAGATAACTGGGAGAGAGTGAAAGGTAAGAGAAGAAGAAATAAAGGGGAGCAGTACACATCCGGGCACACAAAGGATGTTGTTCCAGCCAGGAAGATAGGTGAGCTATGTACTTGTCCAAAGAAATGCTGGAACAAAATTAAGGGGGATGCAGAGTTCATTTTTAACAAGAATTCAGAATACGAAACGTTCCTACACAAAGGGACAATCTTCCAGGAGGTCATTCACATTTTCCTATAATATACAATATACTACAGATGAATGGGCAGATGTGATCAGCAGTGCAAACAAAAATAAGAAATTTCATGTAACACGCACGCAGCAAACCGACTTCAAGGATCTCACACCACTTCTGGCATCAAGTACCAAGAAAACCACCACAGATGGTAAGGAGCCCCTCAAGTTTAAAGAGGCTGCGGTGTTCATGATGGAATCCGCTACTCGCCATATTCTGCATGAGAGTTATTCATACCAGAAAGAAGCGCCAGTATGGACTAGGTGCACCTTAAGACAAAGAGGCCTTCCACTGCCAGAGGTGCCCCTAAGTGATTTGCCATGCAAGTACAAGGAACAGATTCCCATAGATGCCCGGAAATATTCAGACATAATGTCCCTGTTGGAATGGATCACTCCAATATACCATAATTTTTATCTCATCCTTGTTCCGACGGAAGTAGCTGCCGAGGATAGTGCAGAAACTCTGGATGGACTTGACGACTGATACATTAGGAGGGACTGGATCATTTGAATTCAGAATAATTTGTGCGACCTCCATTCATATGCCACTATTTGGTGTCAGTGCTGAGAATATTTCGGCTGACACTGCATATGAATTAAACTTGTATGTCATTTTTTCTTCCTACAAAATTAAATGTCATTTATTATGCATATTTTTTTGTTCACAATACAATAGTCATGCATTCCTGTTTCTTGTTATTCCACAGAACTGACACCGAAGATTGTGATGCAATAAGGATCTAACCAACAATGGAAAACAATGAACTGAAAAAAAACTAATTTAATCATCTTTGCAATAATTATACCACATTTGCATGTGTCCATGTAAACTGGAAACTTCAGACATGCTTTTGAAATCAACTATACGACAATACAAACAAAATTCAGATTTATGTATTTTTTCAAACTTTCAAATGCTAATATCTCGAAAACAACTTTTTGAGGGTTAGCTCCTTCTTGCACCGAGCCCTTCAATTGATAAATTTCGCAACTTCTTGCTTCATTCGTCAACATTGCTATTGCTGCAGATATCTTCTGAAACTCGGTGAATATGTGAAAGATGATAGGTATGTTGGTTCCAAATATTGATAAAATATATTATTTTCAAACTTGATAAACACTACGTGCTGAATTTTTGCATAAAATGAATATTGAAAAAAAAAATACACAAACATGCGCACACACAAACACGCACCCACAAAACGCATATATAGCCAGAAATGAACACAATAGAGAGAGAGAGGGGAGAGAAAGAGAGAAGAAGAGACAGATAGAGAAGGAAAGAAGAAGGAGAGGTCACAGACAGAGAGAGGGAGAAGGAGAGAAAGAGAGACAGGTAAGAGATAGAGAGAGAGAGCGAGAGATGAGAACGAGGGAGAGAAGGAGAGAGAAGATGTGAAAGGAGGAAGCAAGTAGAGAGTAAAGAGAGAAAGAGAAGGAAGGAAGAGGTCAATGAGAAAGAGAGAGAGAAGGATGAGGGAGAGGTCAAAGAGAGTGAGAAAGGTAGAGAGAAGGTATACGGTATACTGAAAGAAAGAAACAAGTAGAAAAAGTGGAGAGAGAGAGAGAGAAGGAAATGTGAGAGATAAAAGAGAGAGAGGAGCAAGTAGAGAGAGTGGAAATGAGAGAGAGAGAGAGAAGATATGGAGATAGAAAGAAGTATGTAGAGAAGGACGAAAACGAAAGGGAAAGAGTGGTGTCAAGAGAGAGACGAAAAGAGATAGAGGGGAAAGTGGAGTAGAAAAGGGGACACAAAGATGATGAAGGTGAGAGAGAGAGAGAGAGAGAGAAATAGAGAGAGTAGGGGACTATTTCGAGGGCGTGGAAAGGTGAAAACGGCTCTCACCGACACAGCCTAAAGGGCCTTTCGTGATGCGAGTCCGGAAGCTGGCAGATTGAAGTTTGCACGGAACTAACTTCGGATAACTGCGGACCTATTGACGTTCCCTCGTCAGGGACAAATTGGCACAACGAGAGAGTCGGGGCAAAATGACGTGCAGCGAGATAGGCAAGCGAGCCTGGCGTGATGATGGGACACCCTTGACAAACAACGAAGGGTGGGATGAATTGGTACCTCGACTCAGGCCACCTCCAGATGCCATATTTCCTTCCCGGGCCCTTTGAAGGCGACATGTGCTTGGACAATTGTCCAGGGGAAACGGAAACCTATAACTCACAACGCGGTCAGTGGCTTTTTGCTTCAGAAGTTAAAATCAATACGTGCGTATTCTTTGATTGCCATGAGTTTCGTTTTGAGTGGTTACCACTACGACGCAGGAAGTCCCGGGTTCGAATCCCTACATCAGTTCTATCAAATCATCACTCATCCTCATCTTCGCGATTACCGAAATGTGGCAGAAAAGCTAAGTAAAATAAACCAAGTCAAGCCCAGTCAAGCGTTTGGCTAATAAATTGATTTGGTTTATTTTACTTCGCATTTCTGCCACTTTTGGCTAACCGCGAAGATGAGGATGAGTGATGACATGATGAAATTGATGAACGGACACCCACAATCACCCATGCCCAGGCCAGGATTCGAACCCGGGATTCCTGGTGTCTTAGCGCGCTGTGCTAACCACTCCGCCACGGAGGCAAGCTCAAAAGTTTTGTTCTTGAATCCACTTTATGCGCAGATAGGCTAATCGGAATTGGACCTACAATTTGAAGTTTGATCCGAATCAGTATGTGCCTCCACCGGGTATCGAACCCGAGACCCTCTGATGGCAAGACCTAGTGAATTATATTATTGATGGGAAGTTTGGACGTACACAGACTTTTAGCCAGGCGGGGACGGACTTGGGGGGGGGGGAGCAAGCTAACCTTTAATCCAGGAGAACAAACAACACTTCTGCAAGGGGCCATGCTTTATTTTGAATTATTTGAATATGCAATTACATTTATGTTACTTTCCACGACAAAAAGTACAACGAATAGAGTGAAATTGAGTTTTGGGTTTCTGTTTTTGTTTGGTATCCTCTTACAAACCATACAAAGCACAGATTAAATAAAGCTTACATACTTCAGCAGCACGCCCGTAGAGGTCAGTAGTGACCAGTGTGACGTGAAGTTCCGAATAGGATAGTAATTTACCGCAGATTTTGTGTATTTTTTGCATTAACTCCAACTGCATTTACATAATGAATTTGGAATGAATGTGTAAAATATGTACGTTTTATGTTCTTTCCTTAGAAATAAGTTTTTTATGTGAAATGAGACTCTACAAATTAGATTGCAGCGTGTGGTTGGTACTTCACCTACTTTGGCCAACTTCCGAAGCAACAACAAAAAAAAAAAAAATGTTTTTACTTAAGAAAATCTCGCCCCCTAATCATAACGCAAGCAGAAGATTATGTAATCTTTGCATTAACACAAACAGTATCATGCACCGGTACATACTTATATTAATATTTTCATGTTCATTTTCAAAACAAGGAAATGAACGTTACTCGTTCTAAACTCAAAAGGGTTTCACTGTATATAAACAACTGCTCTGCAGTAATGAATTTCTTTGTACTCTCGCAAAAAGTCCTCTCAATTTTACAAGAAGTTGCCGGGCCATATTTCAATTAACAAATGTTATTCTACTCTGGTACCTCAAGCAGAATAAAATATAAACGGAACAATTTGCAATTTTATTTCTGTTTTACATCAGTTACTTATACTTATAAAACCTTTTCACGCTCCCACAAAAATAGATAATAGGCTGGAGAGTTCCTATGAACTAACTAACCGAATCCTTTTTAAACGTTACATTTAATTGAATATATTCATATCAAGACATTCAAAGGTATAAATAGCATTGTTTAATGCATGTAAGTACATGTTGGCAATTTGTCAAGTTGCGATCAATTTTAATACCTAGTTTAAAGAGCATTTTTAGTACCAAATACAGTGAACGGTAGTTTGTCACTGGGCAGAGAATGGATAAACCATGTAGCTTGTCTTGAAGCTATTACGGTCGTGCCATCTGTCGGCGCAGTTGTTACCTATTAAGCGTCTTTGCGATCAGAGCGGCGACATATCCAAGCTCGCACAACCGTTCAATCCATTGTAAATTTCTTTGGCCTTACAATGTTATCATGCATTTCTTGGTACTATTACAGTATAAGGGAAACACCTATAAATCATATTTCTTACATTGCTAACGTACTATTTTGGAATGCCGAACATTTCCTAAGGTGAAATAATGCATTTCTAACTAAGATAATGTGTAAAAAAAGTAAAGTGTTCCCCTGTGCTTAGCACCACGCCATGAAGGCGTATAGGGGGTGTGGGGGTAACGCCCCACACTTTCTTGATCCGGTCGTGAGTGAGGGTGATGTGATCAGCATCACGCCCCTGACCGCCTTTACCCCCCAGGGTTTCCCCCAGGTACCCATGTTATTCGACGCTGTGTAGGCGCCGGGGCCGCTTCCACCGTTAGAAAAGTTCCCGGATTTGAACCGGCCGGGGATCGAACCCGGGACCTTTAGCATGGTAGTCAGACGCGTATTTCTTACATTTACGAGTACTTACTGTTACTTGTTATTTCGATTCTGTAACACATTATGGCGGGCGATAGCGTACTGGTTCAGGGCGCGTTGTGCGAGTGTTTTGCCGATTTATGCAGTGTTGCAACCTTGTTCACCGGAAAATACCTACTTTCGTGCCCGGATTTGAAATTATGCTAATACGTCGCAAACCATTGACGTTAGCCTCACAAACCATTGACGTTAACCCCAAAAACCATTCACGTTTGCCCCAAAAATCATTCACGTTAGCCCCAAAAACCATTGACGTTAGCCCCAAAAACCATTCACGTTAGCCCCAAAAACTATTTTTCATAAGGTTAGGTTAGGTTAAGTTAGGTTAGGCAAATATAGTTTAAAAAAAAATTAAAAAATTAAAAATGCTCGACACGTCATGTTCTAGTGAATACACGGCGAGGCTGAAACACTGACTATGGGGTTGCGTCATCTTAACACACGGAACATTGGACTCTTGTGCAGAAAGCAAATGGCGGCAGCAGAAACAGCGTGTCGGACAGAGATTTTAACAGAAAACGACATGTTTTCGCATTAAAATGGATCAAAACTAGATTCACGAACTTCCACAACGCTACAGAAAATAATTTCCGTAAGTACTTTCTCCTGTAAATTTGAAGAAATCCGTTTCCCTTATACTATAATGTTACCCATTTCTCTGTTGATAGCGGAAGTGAGGACTTGGAAGTTGCTTTTATTCATTTGTCATCCAAAATGTTAATGCACGAAGCAGGCACCCCAACACGCCTTTGGGATACGAATAGAGAAGTCAATAAGGTAATTATGTTAATATACATTTATTACCTTTCTCAGAGCAAATACTATGCCTCCAGTAACAGAAGTTATACAAGTAAACGTACATGTGACATAATGAAATAGTTGATTGATATACGAGGGCTGGGGCATAAGTCATGGCAACTACATTTTTCTTGAAGATAAACGATGGCGATCGCATGTCCCGGTGAACGCCTTACTTGATGGCAGTCTGATGAACGATTATTGTACAGAGGGTAATTAAT
This sequence comes from Lepisma saccharinum, assembly GCF_977018435.1. Taxonomy (NCBI): domain Eukaryota; kingdom Metazoa; phylum Arthropoda; class Insecta; order Zygentoma; family Lepismatidae; genus Lepisma; species Lepisma saccharinum. The sequence continues at coordinate 61,322,186 of NC_139235.1, read as the reverse complement.
TGTTGAGTCAAATGTCGTTCCACGGCGTGAACAGTGCAACTATGTTTAATTTATGTACATGATCGTTTAAATCAATGTTATTATGTATTTGTATAACACGGTCTGTATGGTCAAAGAAGAATTCTAGTGTTATCGCACCTATAGGAGGGCCTGTATGGTCATAGAAGATATCTAGCGTTATCACACATTTAGGTAGGATAATTTTCTGTGCGAGGTTGGCAACTCCGCAAAAATAAGTGAGTTGGTAACGATGGGAAGACATAGAGATTTCTTTCTTTCTGGGAAGTTATTAAAAAAATGAAAGAGGACATTAATGTAAGTTTAAGTTTGTGTTTTCCAAGACATTTTGGTGAGTAATCTCGTGCTTATCTACTGTTATCTAATCTGCTGCAAATAGCAGCTGTAATTAAAATGAAGGATACGACTTTACAAGGCATGTACATTGTAAGATTCTTAATGGAAGTGTTCTTTAAACATGTTGAGTCACGAGTGCTAACTAGTTTCTAGTTAGGTCAAATACGGTTAATAAAGTGTGAAATATAGTAACTGAGACTATTAATTAAACCCAGGAAGCTCTGGGTGTAGAAGAGTTTTCATACTCCTAGCCGGGGACGTAGCAACAGCATTCGTGTATCAAAATAGTCGGTCTTCGGGGGATAAATGACAGAGATTGCCACAGGGAGTTGGTGGAAACAGTGGGGAATAGTGTCCTACTATAGTATGCTCCTCTTTTGTTCCTGTAATGTTAATGTATGCTTTCAGACTTGTAACCACATGTGGCACGATGCTGTCTTTAAGGATGTTTGCTCTCATCCATATACTTACTATACCTGGTACACATGATAATCATTAGGCTCGGATAGTTATGCACTAAAAAAACGCAAAATATGCATGCAAATATGCACTAAAAATTGTAAAATATGCACTTAAATATGCACTTTAAAAACCCGTTTAATTTATAAATGCTGTATATTACAAACTATGAAAGATTACATGTCAGGCAATGAATGTGCATTATTCTGAATGCTTATTCGCTACACATTTTTTTTTCAATTCAATTCATATGGATCTGCGTTAAATGAAACACAATACATTACAGATCAAGATCATGATTGCATTTGATAACAACATGATGTCTCAAATTTTCGAACTTGAAACTCCTTCAGTTTTCAGTCAGCTAGAATAGTCTTATATTCAGAAAACACACGTTCCACTTTGCAAGATACAAGTGGACTGTATTTTAGGACAACAAAGTCAGACACATCAAGTTCCAGATCATCCACGCGTTGTCCATTTGTATGCAGAATTTTGCAAACTTTCACCATTGTTGCAAACCCACTGTTCGTTTTCAATACTGCATCCAATTTCTGTACATACACAGGATCTTCAACCTGGGCGGGGACCTCTTTGACGTCTTCTATAATGTTGATGCTTGTTTGAAGTTGTTGAAATAAGAAATACAGAGAAAAGATTAAGAAAAGAGAAGAGAAGCGAGGAGAATAAAAATAAATACAGTATATGCTCGGTGTTGGTTGTGGATAAAAAAATATGCACAACATCAACTTATTTTCATACAAATATGCACCTGCATATGAAATATGCATTTTTAGTTAAAAATCCTTAAATATGCATTTGCATATGCAATATGCTAAATGCATAATTATCCGAGCCCTAATCATCATTATTCATATATTTCACATAACCATACACTACGCCCTTCCATTTGTATATTTCGGATTGTCGTACCAGTCCAGCATTCTCGCGAAAAACAAATAATTGCCATGAATTATACCTCAACCCTCGTATATTGTGGATGAATTAGCGCTTGCCCAATATGCACCCGTCATCTTACACAGGGCCTCTTACCATACCTAAAATAGGGCCTCCCCGATGGCGGAGTGGTAGCGTCGTTGCTTTGTAATCATGGGGTCCAGGGTTCGATGCCCGGTAGAGGCACAGAGTAGTTGGGATTCTACTTTAAACTATAGGTCCAGTCCCGATTAAGCCTTACTGTACATAAAGTGGACTTAAAACCCCAAATCGATCAATCAAATCTGAAATAAACACGCCTTCCTTAGTATTAAAATCACCATAACAAGTTAAGTGCTGAGGCTACAAAGGGACACTCAACACATGTAAGGACAACAGATAACCCCACCGACGATTATAGTAACTGTGGGTCCAGTCGTCAGAACCTTGTTGGCTTACAATTTAAAGGGGTGTAATAGGTGGATGAGAGAGAAAGTGTGTAAGGGATGGCCTTTCTCATTGTTTTGATAGAATTATGCTATTTTACGCATCTTTTCTGCCACTTTTGGCTAATTGTGACGATAAGGGCGAATCTTAACTATGGTAAACACAATTGAAAAAATTCATTCCGGAAACAGTTTATAAACGTTTAAACCAATTGCATCCTACTTCATGCCTCAAATTCTATTTTTAAATAACCCACTGTTTACTTGTCTACATTGTCGTTGGGTGCAGAGGTTTTACAAAAAGGAGATGTTTTCGATATCATGGTGGATGATATTTAGGCTTACCATATTTTTTGGGTCCAACCCAGGACATATTCGCGATCAACTCGTTACTGCTGAATTTCAGTTTTTTTAAACAAAAATACACTGAAATTACTTAAAAGCCTTAACATGTTAATGGAACATTAAACTATAAATTGTACAAGAAAAAATATTAACATTATTTTCTAATATCAATCAATTAATTTTCAAATGTTTAATTGAAAAATACATTTTCTGATGTTGAGGAAACCTCTATGTTCTAGGTAGCATTATCTGTTAGTTGACTCAGTTATACTTTTCACTAGACATGACTTTTTTTCAGAAATTGCTTGTTTGTTTTAATAACATCATAAAATTCACAACATGAAAGTTCTGAATTAATATTAACATTCAGCAGATGTTTAACAGTGGATACTAGAAGTCTTTCTCCTGACATGAAAATGTAGCTTCTTTAGCAGCACACTCCAGATCACTGTTATTCCCATCTTTTTTTAGTAATTTAAGTACTTAGCTTTAAAAAATATCTTACGTTTGCTGAAGCAGTAGAATTAATAGCATTCCTATGTTTAACTGTTTTCACGTGGTCTTCAATATCACCTCTTCCTTTATGTGCAAGAGAAAATACTCCAATACGGAGTGTACATTGCAAACTGTCACTGTCGTTACACAGTTTCAAGAATTTGTATTCCTGCTGCAGGTTAACGTTACATACACACTTTGTTTTGCCCATTGCCAACTGCAAAGCCCTTGTAAATAGTTATAATTATCAAAAACGCGTAGACGAGTTATGTACTTCACACGCTTGCAAGACCACCAAGACGCTCACGCAAGTACGGAAACAGAACCGCTCGGAATTTCATGTTCGGATTCTCATAACCTCGGACATTTTGCAATCTGGGGCATTACCACGGACAGCACTAAAAAAACAGAACTGTCTGGGCTAATCCCGGACGTATGGTAAGCCAAATGATATTGTTCAAATAAATTGTGGCTTAATATGTTGTCATTGAATTGATCTAGTTCGATAGCTCTTTTTTGTATGAGTTTTGGTTTTCTTAGAATGTAAAAAGCTATACTAAGTGATTCTAAAGTACGTGTGATTGTTATCACAAAATTTAATGACCTAGGTTAGAACCAATGTTTTAACAAGGTACTCGTACCGTAAGGCAATAGTTTAGTTTACTGACTGGTAACAACACAAATTTCCATACCCCCCAAATAAAACTTCCTCCCGAAATATGCCACTGAGTGGGCATCCCCCCCCCAAAGCAAAAAACTTAATTCGCACAGTGCCTAAGTATCATGTATCTTGCAGTCTATCGAGGCTTTGGCGACTGAATCCACAGACCATAAAATTCTCTGTGAGGTTTTGCGTTGTGTCGTCTGTAATTGTCCATTCATCCATTTCATCTTATCATCATTCGTTCCCACCGCCGCGATTAGCCATAAGTGGCAGAAAAGGGAAGTAAAATAACCTAATCAGTCAAACCTTTCGAACCGAAGCGCCAGGACAAGCTGCACGTGTCGCACGGGCTGGACTCTTTTCTACACGTGTCAGCGTCAGTCTGCTGTTCGGGCATGTCTGATGAATGCTTTCCTGTAGATCAAAGGGGCCCTTGTCGCCTGTCGCTTCGGTATGAAAGCTTCCAAAATGTAATGTGGTGTTTATATAGGTGGGCGGAATAGTGACCTAAAAAAAACATCACGGTAGGTTCGAGCCCAACGTTTCCCAAAGGTGGTGACGCCAGTACGTTTTGATTGGTTGAATGATTCGGTTCGTTTGTTAGCCACTTTTGGCTAATCTTCAGCAAATTGTACCAAAGGTTTTTTTATAAGTTCACTTTATGCTTAGGTCAATCGGGACTCTGCTGGGTAAAGAACCCGGAACCCCTTGGTTCCAAGGCAACACCACAACCCACTATACTATCGGAAAGGGCTTGACTCGACATTCATATTTCCTTTTGGCTTTCATTTTCTTTAAGGAAATTGAAACCTACAAAAATGTAAACTTACAACCTAATCGCGACGTTGAGGATGAATGATGTATGAAATTGATGAAGTGATATTCACAAAGAATGCCCATGCCTAGCTCGAGATTCGAACCCTGGCATCGCAACGCGCTGTTCTAACCACTCCACCACGGAGGCCGGCTATGGTGAAATTGATGAAGGAACATTCACAAAAACACCTACGCCCAGGCTGGGATTCGAACCCAGGAACCCTGTTCTAACCACTCCGCCACAGAGATCGGCGCTAGTGCGTTTGGAGAAGATAAAAGATTCCTCCATCCCATCGTCATCTAAAGCAGAATCTTGGCTCGTAACTTTCCACGATGACTTAAAGGCAAGTCTACAGGAATCGCTAACGCGGGCCACTCTCGAGGTCCTTCTCCGGGGGTAGTGGCCCATTAACTTGTTGTCTTTGACTTAATGCGAGCTTGTATTCAGACTTTTACCTCTTGGATGATAAAGCTTCCTTCCCTCCACCCCTTAGATGCAGCACCCGAGATATTATACGGTCGTATTAAACCCTGAACGAAGGGATGTATCCGAACCTCAGACAATGCCATTATAAGAACATCGAGGCCGAATATTACCCTCTTAAAGGGATGGAAAGGGGGCACTGTCAACAGATGAAGATAAGGGGGGAAATATGATGGGTGAGGCTTGCCACTCGGCCCGTCTTTTATGTGTCCTCTTCCGTTCGTACGTAACGGAGACGAATGGGGCATCTTATTCTTGTCGGGTGCGCATTTATACGTTTCTTGTCGAGGACGAGTTGTGGGTGTGTGTGTGGGGGGGAGATTGTATCAGAAAGGAAGGGGAACGTGTCTCCGTGTACCAGAGTAATGTCACGGGATAAATCTCCTGCTCGTTTATTCGCTGACCAGTTGAAAATTTTAGTGAGGCTGTTAAAATGGGTTCGGACGCAGCCGCCTCACTTTTCTGTTGTAGTGTCGCAATATGTTCATCTTACCGAGGTTGATAGAAATAGAGGTTGGATCAATCCCTTGTTGTCCTCGTGATGACGAAACGATGGTAAGAGGTGAATTTAACCACTGAAACGAAATCCAAATCTATGCGCTAGTGTTGCAATATGCAGATAGGGATCAATGTCAGAAACTGAACACGGGAAATCACAATGTCATGTGATGAAGTTTAGTAAATCACTCTACCAATTTCTTGAGCTGCGGGCTATGGCTTTGTAACTTCAAGTTCCCGTCCAACCGTTTGATGGCGCTAGTGGCTACAGCATCTCCTTTTCCACAGACTGTGGTAACCATTCTTACCTGTTCTGGTGTTCAATATTTGCATATGAAAACACTATCGTTCTGTCGCTTCAAGTGGCTTCACATTCAAACGATTTATTCACTATACCGCTAACACGTCATTGCACACAAAACATGAAGCGTAACCTCGGATACAAGCCGACGTATCTTCTTACTCTGTTCCCTGATAGCTTGATATAAACGTAGTCCATCATCTTGTATTCGTGCACGCCACACAGAGTACCCACTTGCCTGGAAATGATGGAAAACATGGAAAAGTGATGCAAATGAACCTATGAGTGAAAAAGTCATGGGATTTTGAAAATGCATCCAGAGGAAATTCATACGTCTTTTTGTACTTGACAGGATTTGACAATTTTTGTAAAAAAAATGTCATTTTTGCTTGAGTTAGCTTCTTCATGGAGATTCACTTCATGACAAAGTTTCTATAGTTAAGTTTTGTTCAATTTTTAAAAACAATATTGATTTAATTTCCAATTCTTTTGAATAGCAAGAGCAGTTGAACACAAGCTTTACCAAGCCATTTTCTCTGTTACTCTGTCTGTCGCTTCTTAATTCTCTTCCTTTTCCATTCTCTATTTCCCTGTTTCTCTTATCTTTTTCATTTTCTCTCTTTTTGTCTGTTACTTTTTATTTCCTTCCTTTTTCATTTTCTCTCTTACTCTGTCTGTCGCTTCTTAATTCTCTTCCATTTCCATTTTCTCTATTTCCCTGTCTCTCTTCTCTTTTCCATTTTCTCTCTTATTCTGTCTGTCGCAATTTTATTGTCTTCCCTTTCCAGTTTCTATTTTTCTTTCTCTCCCTTCTATATGTCCTTCCTATTCTCTTTCACTCTCTACGTCTGACTTCTATATTTCTTTTTCTTTCTCATTTCTCGTATTCTCTCTCAAAACCATTTTTATTTGTTCGTCACGAAAATATGACGTCAATATGTTCTACTTAAGGAAACAAGTTTTCTGTTTGGATACCCCTCCCCCCTCCTTTGTAAAATGTTCTGGGGTTGCGACCTTGATGTTGGATTAAGATATCATTTGGGTGTAGCATTTCAAATTTGGAAAAAATGTTAAGTTGACTCCAATAAATATTGAGATAAATTGAATTTTTAATCTGGACGCCTAGTGTCAGTACTCTCCAATTGGGGAACAAGAAAAATTTTGGGTTTGAATCCTGACCTGGGAATTTAGTCTAATCGCCATTCATCCTCATCGTCGCTCTTAGAATAAAAAGGTAGAATAAAGGACGTAAAATGAGGGAAAGGATACAAATATACTTGATCAAATGAACTGATGCGAAAGAAACTGTTAAACAAAAGCAATCGAAGGAAGCAAACGGAACAGGTTAAATCAAAGGCAGCGAGGACCGAGAAAAGGACATATGAGTGAGTCACTTCGAAGACAAAAACAGGGGGAATAAAATTGAACAATATAGACTTTGAGTGTGCGGGGATTGTTTGCGTCGAGGAGGACAGACGAGGAAAATATAGGATGAATTAAAAGAGAAAGATAAAAGGAGAAGATTTGGTCGATGGAGAGAGAGAGAGAGAGAGAGAGAGAGAGAGAGAGAGTGCAAGAGAGAGCCTTCTAGGAATTCATCCGGGGACCAGCTGGGCCTCCGGTTTGTAATGAACCTCTCTCCCTTCCTCCTTGCTGACACAACTCTCACTGTAAAAGACCCTTGGAATGGGGCAGTAAAACGGGAAATGACGTTGCACGGGGCGCATTACGAGGGAGAGTGCTTTTTCCTCACCCCTTTTCTCCCCCCTCTTTCCCATTCCTCTTTAGGCATCTTCGCGTAGCTTCTTTCGGCTTGTCTTATTGCCAGTATCCTCCCCCCTATTTAATTGTGTACCCTACGCCCAGTTGCTTTCTTCCCATACACTCATTTCTGCTAAAACGTCTCGAGCACGAGTCAATCGTGCGTGGAATGCCTTTGCAGTGAGCCTCCGTGGTCTAGTGGGTAGCGTAGGCAATTTTGGAACTGGTGGTTCTTTCTTCGAGTTCTCGTCTAGATTAAATTAATGTTTTAAAATATAGATTAGTTTGCAAAATATATATCTCTTTCCATCTCACGGTTCTTTCTTCTTTTCTTTTTCCACTTTTCTCTCTCTCTCTCTCTCTCTCTCTCTCTCTCTCTCTCTGTCTCAGGATTCTCTATTTCTCTGCCCGTTCTCTTTCCTTCGCTTCTTTATTCTCTTACTTTTCCATTTTCTATTTTTCTCTCGCTTCTCTATTCTGTTCCTTTCCTATTTTCTCTCTCTCTTTTTATGTCTCTCACTTCTTTACTCTCTTACTTTTCCATTATCTTCCTTTCTCTCTTTTGCTTTCTTATTGTCTTACTTTTCTACATTCTTTCTCTTTCAGTCCCTCGCTTCTTTTTCTTTTTTCCTTCGTCTCTAGCTTCTTTTATATTCCTTCCATTCTCTCTCTGTTTCTCGCTTCCTTGTTTCTCTCTCTCTCTCTCTCAAGCTTCTTTCATTGTCTTCTTTTCCAATCTCTCTTTCCTACTATCGCCTCTTCATTATTTCCTTTTATGCTTTCTCTCTCTCTCTCTCTCTCTCTCTCTCTCTTTCTCTCTCTCTCTCTATTTCTCTCACTCTCTCTGTCTCTCCCTTTTTATTTATATTCCCTTTCTCTCTTTTTCTGTCCATCGCTTCTTTAGTTTCCTCCTTTTCCAATTTCTTTTTCTCTCTCTCGCTTCTTTATTTTCATTCTTTTCCAATTTTTCTCCCTCTTTCTGTCTAAATACGATTTTGGGGGAGCAATTTCAACGATACCGAAATTTGACAAAAAATACTGTCAATCATTTGTGCGGAATAGAAGACCTGAGACATTGGCATACCTTTCTTAGGTTTAAATTTTCCGGAGGGAAGCAAGAAACATATAAAGAAACATTTATATGTGTTCGGTTTCTCCGATACTACAGTGACTTGTTGTGTGGCATTGTAAACAATGGTTTCCGGGTTCCGCTAGAGTCACGCTATAGGTCCGGTCTCGTTTGGCATAGGCATCAAGGAACTTATAAAACAAACTTTGGTACAATTTGCTGAAGTATATCTTACAGGTTCCTCATGGTAATCTTCAGTCTCAACAACCCCTTCTCAGTTTCGCTCAAGTTTTCCTATACCACTTCCCCAAGTTCCGAAGAAATTTAAGATTTACAAAACAGAAGCGATACCCTTCTGATATTGCAATTTCACACTTGTGTGGTCCATTTCCCTCTCTTATTTGCCTTTCAAGTTCGGAGGTGGCTGGAAGAATTCGCCTGAGGGGGAAATACCCCCCCCCTTTCCCCCCGTTTCAGTAACTTTTGGCTCGCGGAGCGTAAGAAGTATGGCGTAAAAGACTGATGGCTTCTCTGCGAAAACTTTCCAACTGTTTTATTTATGCATAGAGTTTGATCCAACTGTCACAAATACTCGGAGGGAATCGGTGAAGGGAGTGATTCGAAGTGACGGAAGAAATATCATCATCTCCTGGATTAAAGATGACTCGGCGGAAAAAAAAAGAACTTGCATTTCTGTGTAACGTCTCATGGACGATGCAGAAATACTTGAAAGCTTTTCAGAATAATTTCGCTTCACATTTCACCGCGAGTTTTATTTTGATGTTTCGGTGATAGCACTTGCGTGGGTATTCTCAAGGAGGAAAGTTTCTCATCTCTTGTCACCTGAAGCTATGGTTTTCAGCCTTCATGAGCCCATGGCCCGGTAAATTTATTTTCTAAAAGTCGATGCTCCGATCCCAACAAATGTACTTGCAAATATCTTTCTAATTTCTAAAAGAACCTTACAAGTAAATTAATACGTACCTTGAAATGTAATATTAAACACATTTTTGGCATAATTTACTTACTAGTTCGATTAGGGGAAAGTAACAAAATTTTGCCTAGAAGCGTAATTTCGTCCACCAGAGTTTTTCAGCTGGTATGAGTTGTCGTCAACTGCCATAGGTCTTAACGTTAGAATTGGTGAGAAAGCAGTCAACTTTAAGATATTGAAGAATGTAGATTGCATTGTGTGTGTCCATTGGGTTTTTGAAGTTTTCTTTTTCCACTGGAAGTTTTCTTAGAGCTTCCGACGTTTTTAGAAGCTGCAGGAAATGGTTGGTTCTGTACTATTACCGATAAGTATGGTTAGTTAGTGAGAAATGTGCTGAAATATGCAGTTTTTTGTTGGTGGTTAAAAGTGATACTCTGACTTCGGGAGAGTCTCATTGAACGGCGTCAAGTAGACCCAAATTTCGCCCACCCGTTTCAAGTGTGTTGGGAGTACAAAATGCTTTGTTTGGTTTCATGAGCATTGTGATTGTGACGCAGCAAAATATCGACTTTTCACCTGGGAAAATTGCTTCAACAGCTAGGCAGGAGTTTTAAAGAACACTTACGTAGACTATTTTCAGGTTGCATGTTTTCAGCTCACAGTGATGTCTAGTTTTTGTGTTTCCAGTTTTCTCTTGCAGTTAGAACAAAATGTTTATGGTGTCATGTATTTCTAATTATTATAAATTGCCTATTATTTCGTTTCATTACTTGTAACTACTTCTTATATCTATGTAAACTACTCAGTGGGCGAAATTTGGAGCCTTTTTTTAAAATGACAAGTTTCGTATTGTTTTGGGAAAAATACATTTTTCTCGCATTGTTTGGCTGACGTTCCTGTTGATTTCTTGTGTATGCTTAGTTTAATGTTTGTCGTGTTTAGATCAATACTTACTTACTTGCCATGAGTAGCGCAGTAGATTTTGTGTGAAATGAAGAAAAAGTGGGTAAAATTTGGGTACTTTCCTCTATGTTTAGGTTTGTTGTCAAATATAAAATTTGGTTTAAATTAGTTTGGGACCTAATGGAACCTTTCAGTTTCCTCTGGTCACTATAATTAAATTACGCGTAGTTTGGTAAGTGCTGATTTTCATTTGCATGTTCCATTTCATAAAATGATCAGAATATTTTTACTTCAATTTTTTTGTTAATGAAAATATCAGCACTTGCGAGAAAGAATATCTTCTTTATCTTTGGTGAGCTCCGAACGGAAGGCGGTGTTTCCAGGTGGTTGTTAGCTCGGGCTGCAAGTCGCAAACTTCAGGAGAACCTCTCACGGCTCGGTATAATTGACGCCAGGGCCCGGTACTGAACCGGGGCCCAGCGGTTGAATAACACTGACCTAGAGCAGCTTCTACAACTTCATTCAGTTCATGACTAACTTGAAGTTTATCTGCAACCATGTGTTCAAGACGATGGTTACATATTTAATTGGATATTATGCATCTTCTCCTATTGACTAGACAGACTGAATGGTTGAAAATTTCTGCAGCGGCATAAGGGCACATTCCAATCCTGAAGTCAGCAGTAGCAAGACCATCTTGAGGTTCAGGCCACAGCGCTCAGTCAAGACGTCATCATCTGGAGGCGATCGTCTTAACGCTCGAAACCCCTTGTCGTAATTTTACCGTAGATAATTAAGGTATATTTATTTCTTTTATGAAGTTAAATTTTGACATTTACCCTCCCGACGAATATAGAAGAAAAATGTATAATATTGAATATTTACACCAAAATTTTCATTCAGGCCACTACAAAAATTCCTACCATAGCACAAAGAAAGAGTTGATAACCGTTAGAAACTTCCTGGCGAAAAAATTTAAACATTGTATATCTTCGAAAAATATTATCGGGAATATTTGTCAGCTACAGTAAAACTCGTAACTGCTTTTGTATGAACTTTTGTATGTTAAATCAATTGAGTAAATAAAAAAAAGCCGTGTTAGGTTGACCGTAAACTTTCCAATTTACCTAATTAATTAAATTGTCTTTAACTCTACCCAAAATTAATCATCCATATAAAGCAGATATTCTGCTTAGCTATACAATCTCAATACAAAAGCTTAATTTCTATATCCTTGCAGCAAATGCGAAACAAATTGGTACAAGGGCAATGTTACATTTCTGTAAAGACTAAACCTAAATCATTTGTCATATCGTAACTTCGATCCTATTGACTTTATTGAACGAGAGATAATATACAAATTAAATCTTTTCATTGTCGTTAGTAAGATCTGTGACAATAACTTAAGACTTTCATTGAAAAAAAGCAGATTAATATTTCAATCTTAGCGTTCACTTGGGATATAAACATTTGGAATATTTTTTTACACTGTTTTTACATTCTGTTAATAACATCGTGAAGAATGTTAATAAATTATGAAACAATAAACATTATAACTGATTTAATAATCAAAGTTACGAACATTGAAGCTTCACAAAGACAAAAAATAAAAAGCAGTTCATATGAAACAGTATTATAAAATTTAATACATTTGTAGTTCATATTAACATAGCTAGGTAACAAAATGCTTTCTGTGTGAAAACATTTGTATTTGAAACATAAGTAATATATTCTTGGATAGTTTTTCACACGAATATTTCATCGAAGTTCTTGTTACACATCGCACCCTTGTATTTGAATGTACAACATATCTTCCGATTAGCATAAAGAACCATAAAGCGGGATAAAATAAGAATGTAAATGTACACATGTATCAACTTTACACCGTTGTATAGCTTTCTTTCATTAAGCACATTTTGAAACTGAAAATTTGTGTAAATAATATGGAAATTTTATCGAATGCTTGCATAAAATTTTCACTAACAAATGGCTTTAGTAGACACGAACGTAATATTTTAAACGTTGGCTAGATCTTGAAACAAATTAATTTGCAATCATAAACAATAATATTAACGTTAACCAACGTTTGTAATTCAGGGTAAATTATTTGATATTTCTAAAAACAAATGTTGACAAGACATAAAACATGACCACATTTAAGAGTATATTAGATGCCTATTCCGTACACATGAAATGTTTACATCATGAACTATAAGTCTTATTTATTTATGAGTTACTTAACTTGTATCTTTTCGTAGGGACCGAATCACATGGAATTGCCATAAACATTTCTCATTTTCAGCAACATCTTGAAGAAATGTGAACGTTACTCTTACCTTTTTCATCATAATTGCCTCTGTAATTGAGTACACAACACTTATACACTATACTTCTTGCACATTTAAGCATATTTACAAGTCATGTAAACTCGATTACAGTTCCTAAATTTGCATTACAATTCCATATTCACTAAAAAGGTCCATCATTGATTCCGAGAAAGCAAATCAGACATGGCGGCTATATCGCCTCCAGTTGATGACGATTAGTCACGTGACCGGAGCAAGCCATGAGGCTTTCAGATTGAGAAGGTAATGGCAGTAGACGCTTGGATGAGCTACCGACAGGAATCCACGTTTGAACAATTTTAATCTCCGTATAATTAGCGAACGTTGGGAGTTACCTCAGATGTTTGAAAAGAGGCGTTAACGAAATAACAACAAATTGGCATCAAACGGTGCAGTGTCGCCTTGTAATCCAGAGGTTGCGGGTTCGATCTCTGGTGGAGGCACATCGCATAGTGCTTCGGATTAGGGATGACTACAAGATTCTAATAACGGATATCCAGATTTCAAATTATCCGATATCCGTTTCAGATGCAACGGATAATCCGAATATCCGGATAGTACGGATATCCGGATTATCAGAATATACGGATAGTACAGATAAACAGAATACACAGATAGTAGTTTTGATTGAGTATTTGTAAAAAATCCATACAGTGACAGTGTGGATAGCCCGTAAAACGGATAATGATAATGCACACATTCGGATAATCCGGATATTGTACTATATCCGAACACATAGGGTAATCCGGATATTGTTTATCCGAACAAATAGGATAATCTGGATATTGTATATCCGAACAAATATGATAATCCGGATATTATATATCCGAACAAATATGATAATCCGGATATCCGCTTTCGAATATATGGACAATCCGTTTATCCGGATATCAGAATATCCAATATCCGGAAATTGGAAATCCGGATTTAACCGGAATTGGCCATTTCTAGTTGGGATCTCACTTTAAATGTAAGTCCATGTTAACAGTGGAGCCGTGGTGATATAGTCGGTAGGGCGTCTCACTGTCACCGGGGAGACATGGGTTCCATCCCCTGGATAGCTGATTCTGATCCTTCCGGCCTTATCCGTGCATGAAGCGACTCTGGGGTTCACGCAACCTGAATTAAATGGGTACCTGCGGGCGGTAAGGGCGGCCGGATCGTGGTGCTGATCACATCACCTTCAAAATAGCCGAGACCGTGAATATTGCATCTCTTAAATGTGCCTCCTGAGTCCGATGCTTCAAATCGAGCCACGTGACGTGTGAATGCATCCAATTTCCAACCTCTCTTCCACGCAGTACTACTCAGTAACTTCAATCTTGAAGGCTTAGAAGGATCTGGCACCTGGATACAACAGCAAGTATTATGGATCTCCTGTGTTTCCCCATAAGTATGTTAAGTGCAACTTTGCAGCCTTAGCTTTTAACGTATACATGGAGACTTTATCCTCAGATGACAGTGTAGTGTAGTTGTTGGGGGTGTAAAGGGTTATTCTTTTCAAAGACAACAAAATGAAAACCTCTATGACGCTCTTCCTCGGCTTACTGAATGACACGGTCATATATTTTTTAAAAGGAATTAAAGAAAATTGTTTTAATATTTCAAATCATAAGTTGCCCAAAAGTTCAATCCAAATTTTTATATATCAACTTAACCTTACAAATAACTGTGTTAACTTTCGCAGAAATAAAGAAAATTACCACATGTTAAGTGTTAATGAACAGTGTATTATAAATAAATTTCACAAGTACGAAGTATTCGTTCATACACCGTATAAAGCATACATTCATATAATCAACTAAGATTTTACATTTTGATATCACATTTTATATTTCAACTTCTTTTACATATTAGTCACGATCTCAAGTCAACTTATAAGCATATGGAAAATTGTTCTAAGTTTCCAGGATTTTTACGAGACGATTTGCACTAAACGCTCGATTATAACGAAGAACTATCCAAGACAAATTATATGTTTTTGTGTGTTCTATAGACTTTCCACATTCAAAGTAGTCAATTCTTTCATATTATAAAATTAGGCCTTTCATTTACGTGGCTACATGCATGTATGATACTTATCTGAAAATTCAACACCAAGAGAAGATGGCTGCCATTTTTACGTCCTATGGACCGGTCACCTTTTAATGTCCTATTCACTTTTTAGGTTCTTCACGGCCTTTCTGAAGATCGAAAAACCGTTACTGCTCTTTTTGTAACATTTTTGTCACCTTTCCTGGACAAATCTTGTTGTTTTATATAAAAATATTTCCAATTTAGGTCTCCGAAATATTTAGCGACTCCATTCTCGTCGTCCGTGATCTTATAGATGAAGCAGTGTATCAAAACTCACACTGTTACAACTTTAAGCACAGAATACAAACTTGTTATAATTTTTCGAGTGACAAATATAGAATTGTACAGATATTATGCATGAAAATGCTTGTAAAATAATTTAGATACAATAAAACATATATTACAATATTCTATCACATGTTTACGTATTTTCTTTTTACCTTTTTCAGTTATTTTAAGTTTTACAATTTTGGTGGGAAAAAGGTTATTTACGCACAACTTAGATTTTTCCCTTTATGTGAGTTGGCTATGTTTCACAACTTTAGGATTACTTCACAACTTTAGGATTACTCTTCAAGGCGCTCATTTTAACAAATCGTAACTTTATCGTCGAAATTCAACCGAAACTTATTTCAAATGGATTGTACGTGTTAGTAATACATATTAAATACATGTTCGTACCCATATACTTATGAATGAGCAAGTAAAACCGGTTGAAACCAAACATATGTGCGATTTTGCATAAATTGGCAATTCACGGTAAGCACATTCTTGATACATCACAAATCAAATTACATCGCTGAGATATAAAAATATTTTAAATGTTTGAAGTTTACATATGTACTTCGATTAGAACAAAGCCAAAGTGATGTAAATTAATTTTCTACAAATATAAACTATCAAATACGAACTTAAATCGTAGATTTCAAGTGTCAGAATTATTTTATTTTTCACATTATGATGGTAGTCATTATGATACCGTCATACTGGCGCCCAATGGGCTTACCCACGCCAAACTATTATTTATAATTTTATAAACTTGTAACAGCATTTGAGATCAAAATAAGATCTGTTATTTCAAAGAAACAAAGATAATTAAAAGAACATAGTAACCTTACAAGAAAATTCGATATTTGGTAAGAAGCAATAATATCTCTAAGTGTGTGAAGTGTTGTGTTGCCTTAATTATAATATTTCTATATTGGTAAACCTGAGAGTGCCTTAAGCAAACTTCTCCCTGTGTCATTAGTTAGTATGATGTGTGGTGTTTCTATAACTATATTAGTGTGTACATAAATAAACTTCTTCATGCATCACCAGTCAGCGTAGGGTGCATCCCTGTAATACATGTTAAAACAGACAAGGAGGATCTCGTACACAGAAACATACTATCAAAATGGTCTGACAATACACTGTCCTTGTCTCTTGATGAGATTATCAGAAAGCAAAAACATAAGTGTTACCATACTGACACCAAATGGTTTTACTCTTATATCAATACATAACTCTTAAAACCCTTCTGAACCAAACTGTTCTTAAAGACCATGGTATGATGTTATACAAAATTGCATGAAAACCGTAGTTCATATAGAATCATATTATTAGTGTGATGTGTAATGATGTTGTAAGCATATTATCATTAAAGTGGAACATCTGAGTGTATGCATGAGTTAGCTTCGTGTGGTATCATGATGTTAGTGTGTTATTTTGTGCTGTTAAAATCACAATACGATCAGACCGGATTGTCTGAGAGTGTACATATGTGGATATGTGCTTGAGTGAACTTCTTATAGTAACATGAGTTACTGTGATGAATCATAACATCACCAGAACAAAATGTGTGAGTGTATACATAAGTGAGTGTGTACTTCTTCTTATAACCTGAGGTAGTGTGTTGTTTCATGTAGTAATAATCATGACATTACTAGCGTGGAATGTCTGAGTGTGTACATATGTGGATGTGTACTTGAGCGAACTCTTTCTTGTAACATGAGTTATTGTGATGTGACGTGTAATCTTAAACAAGATATTACTAGACTGGAGTGTGAGAATGTGTACATAAGTGAATGTGTACTATGTGTTTCTGGGACACCCGTTACTCATGACGAGAACAAGACAATCCTGCTTCCAGGAACTGAATATACACTATTTCAATCGTCTGAAGACATATTGCCTAAGTCACTAGATGAGATAATCAGGCAACAAAAACAGAAGAGTCTGACCAAGTATCGTCAACCTCACTAGACGAGATAATCAGACGACAAAAACAGAAAAGTCTAACGAAAGCGACATAATATGACTATACACTTATGTGGATATTGTTAACATACCCATATATCATAAGCCTTGAAAGCTGAACTAACCATACGGGCAATAGTATTATATCACAATAAATTTCTCTCTAAATCATGAAGTGATAATGAACTTCTATAGTATATCATACATTTTGTGTCAA
This sequence comes from Lepisma saccharinum, assembly GCF_977018435.1. Taxonomy (NCBI): domain Eukaryota; kingdom Metazoa; phylum Arthropoda; class Insecta; order Zygentoma; family Lepismatidae; genus Lepisma; species Lepisma saccharinum. Next base: position 61,304,845 of record NC_139235.1, on the reverse strand, counting down.
AATTATAAACCAAAGGAAATATTGACCCCTATATTAAGAAACTTCAACATGTTTCAGAGCTGAAGTACTGTTAATGTCACATAATGTTATATTAAAATACATGAAAAATGAAGTTCAAACTTCTAAGTTATGGTGAAGTTCAATAGCATATCAAGTATTAAATGTCAAATGACAAGCAAAAGCAAAGATTAATACATTAACACATTTATAACTAGATCATTACTAGTAGAGTGAGCTACAAAAAATTATACATCAACACTTTAGTTAAATAAATACAAAGAATAATATATGAGAGAATACTCACAAACTTCACCACTCATAATATGGCTACTGTATAAAATTATTGCCAATCTTCACCATTCAAGATACATGGTTACTGCTCATTAAAAATTATCCATTATTAATCTTCACCACTTATGATATGGTTACTGTATAATTATTTTATTGACAATCTTCACCATTTACAACATGGTTACTGCTCAAAATTATTTATTGTCAATCTTCATCACTTAAAATAAAATGGTTACTGCTCAATTTGTTGTCAATCTTCACCATTCAAGATACATGGTTACTGCTCATTACATATTGACAAACAAAAAATAACTATCAGTTCTATACTGTTCTGAACGAAAAGTTTGTTGAGAGGAAATTCACACTGCTGTGGACGTGAGAAAACTTTCGATTAAAATATAAATCAGTATTTTAGAGTTTACATAATGTCAAAACTGTATGCACTGCTATGTGAAGGAGCTTGACCATTTACCAGATGTGAATGTTACTAATTTAAGCAATCAACACCCCAAAAAGCCAGGTACTATTAAGTATGCGAAACATTTCATGAAGTCGATCTTAATGTTCCAGTACTACTCATCTGCCCAGTACAAATAATGCCTTATTACTCACCTAATCCAACCATACAAAAAGAAATTGATTTAGCAAGGTTTCAACTTGTAAAGAAAATGTACCATCCAATATCCTATGCTAATAAAATTATACACTTTTCATATTAAGTTTTTTGTCAATCTTCGCCACTTAAAATAAAATGGTTACTGCTCAATAATATTGACAAAAAATATTAATAACATTTTTCATATTCAGTTTCATGAGTGGCACTATAGGACTTACTTATTGCCTTTTACGTGAACCTACCCCAAGTTGTCATGCTCTATGGCATGTCAGCATGTGCAACAAGCTCGGATCAAGTCATGGATCTCTTCGCTTACCGTTTGCAACATACTGTGAGTATTTGATTCAGCTTATGGAATCAAATAACTCAAAATAATTCACATTAAAATTAGCATTTGGATACATGGTACCATTCCCTAGGTATTATAAACTAAAACTTGAGTAACTTGTTCCTTGGACAAATAAGCGTGTGATGATGTGTTAATACTGTTCAACTAACAGCTATTGCTGAAGTGTGACATTGGTGCACTGAATTGTTTTACATTTTAGTAAGTATCTCACAGTCCATGAGGTAAATCCTAACAACGAAATCTAAATTATTACTATAATAAAAATGCATTTAAAGTACGACCATTTATAGGCCAACTAAAGAAAAATATTGAATAACTATGATAGTTATCTAACAAATTATTATTTCTTGAACAAGGTATACTACCAACTTTAGGCTAACCTCATTAACACTGGACAACCACAAGAGTCATCAACCTTAAAATATTTTTATTTCATGCACAAGGTACACTACCACTTACGGGCCAACCTTTAAAAGCATGGAATAACTACAAGAGTTTTTAAGCACATTATAAATTATTGTACGAGGTGTACTACCGACTTTGGCTAATCTCAATAATGGTAAGTTTGTTTCAAGAACAAACTGTACACTCATCTGCTTTAACAAATGAAGAAACATCATCCTTTTCTTGCATTAATGCTTCAAGGAGATTTTGTACCACATCTTTATGTGTGCTGCTTGCATTTAGCAAAGTGTTCAACCAAGAAATTTTCTTGTCTTTGGAACATTTCCACAATTTTACATGTTCAATAGCAATGTTTTCAATCAGAATACCATCAGTACAACGTAAGACAGATATACGAGAGTCACCAAAGTTTTTTATACATAAGTATGGACCTTCATACAGAAAACAATATTTTTTAATTGGATTATCATCCATATCTCTTTGTCTATTTCTGATAAAAAACGAGATTCCCAGAAGAAATCGATATTTTATCTTGTTGTTTACAATTCAACTTGTTTAATTTTTTGGATCTAGCTGCATGACTTTTAATCTGAGCCATAAGCAGTTTGTCATTCCATGACTGATGTGTACTATCATCAAATATGACATCTCCTATTTGTAGATTAGGTTCTTTATTTAACCTTAATTCTATAGGAGCGTAACCAGTTTGTGAGGAGATCGTATTGTTTAACCAATGCAAAGCCATGGTTACTTGCTGGGGCCATTTAGCATGGTTATCTATGCACAATACTCTCATTAAACGGTTAAGTTCCGAATGATACCGTTCAACCATGTTGGATGAAGGATGGTAAGGTGGAGTAAACATAAGTTTGACACCATAATCTTTCATTTTGGTATTAAAAAGACATGAACGAAACTGCGGTCCATTATCTGAAATTATTTTTTCTGGAATACCCAATGTACAAAATATACATGACACAATTTATTCAGTACCGTAACAGTATTGCTGTTGGTCACTGGATATGCGACCAAATACCTGGATGCTGCATCCAATATGGTAAATAAGAAGCGTTCACGTTTAGGACCCATGGTGAATGGACCTTGTAAATCAATGAACAATATTTTCCCAGGCTTGTCGGTAATGTGTACTTTGGCTAAATGTTTAGACGGATGCTTGTTCGGTTTAGTACGAATGCATATATCACAGTCTGCTACATATTGTTGTACATCTTTCTTCATACCTTTCCATTGGAAGTATCTGTATATTTGAGAAAGTGTACGATTAGCACCAAAGTGTCCCGATAAGTCATGAAATTTATTCAATACTGAACCTACTAATGTAATTGGAACACAAATTCTAATCTTTTGCACGTTATGAAAGTCTCTAACACACAAAATATTGTCTCTTAGAAGATAACGTGCATTCCAAGTCCTACTTCTTGGATTATCATTAAGAACTGAAGAGTGCAAAATATATTGCTTAATTTCCTTCAATTCCTTATCATTTTCTTGAGCTATTATCAAGTCATCTATATTAGTGAAAGGTTCTACTATTTCCTTAAACTGCAAAGAATTTACATGATATAACAGGTCTTCTTGCATCGGAAATGTTCTACTTAGAACATCAGCAATTATATTTTCCGACCCTTTACAGTATTGTACTTGGAAGGAATACTGTTGTAATTGTACAAACCAACGAGTTAAACGTGCATTCCATGTGTGCGCCGTTTCTAACCAGGTAAGTGCCTTATGGTCAGTTATGATAATAAAATGCCTGCCTTTTAACAGAGAACAGAACTTATCAATAGTGAACAGTATAGCCAAAACCTCTAATTCTGTTGACGTGTATGATTTTTCATAACTTCTGAGCAATCTACTCACGAAACCAAGAGGTCTAATATTACCATCAATCAGTTGATATCAGTATCCTACAACACCTATTATTGATGCGTCTGTCTGAACATAAAAAGTGTGAAAAATTAGGAAAAGATAAAAGTACTTTTTCACTAACTTTATCTTTTAGTGTTTTAAAAGCCGTTGAAGCTTGGTCATTCCATTGCCATTTCTTACCAGCCTTCAACAAGTCATACATAGGTTGTGCTATGATGGCGTAATTTTTTATGTATTTACTCAACCAATTAAAACAACCTAAGATTTTTTGCAGTTGCTTAACCGAATTGGGCACAGGCAAATTGACAATGGAATCTACATATTTAGGATCTTTCTTTACCCCTGCGAAGTAATAATGTGACCCAAAAATTTTATTTCTGATCTACAAAACTCACATTTTTCAAGTTTCAACGTCATGCTAACAAAATTACAAATATATCATATTATCATCTTAGAAGTATGAGGTATACTAGCAACAATAGGCTAATCTCAAATGCATTGCATGATAAACAGAATTATCAAAATGCATTCATTTTTTGAAGTGCACGAGGTATACTACCAATTATAGGCAAACCTGATTAGCACTGAATAAACAAACTGATAATATTTTTCAATTTTACAGTTTGCATTTAGTGAGTGAATTAAATCAGCATTTAAACTGTACTGCATTCATGACTCAACATGTGGAGCAGCATAACCAATAGCTACACCATCAACAATTTCTCATATTAAAACATATACTGATACTGTCATATTGAAAGTATTCTAGTTAACTATCAGTATGAGATATTACATGTACGCAATAAAGCCATTTAGCTAAACTGCATGTTTCAAATTCAGTTACTAACTAAATTATGTATGTTTCATGACATACCTTTTTCCAATATGCACAACTCGTAAGAGTGTACAACACTTTCAGTTCATCATTCCTTAATTCTGAACTTAATCCTAAACGATAAACACTATGCACCATGCAACAATGCCTTCGTTAAGATACTTCAAAGGTAAGTTATCAAATGATCAAAATGTAAGTCTACGACATTACAAGTGTGAAGTTAACTTTAACTTGATGACATCATTGTGATATCTTTTGCGTACATGTGTACGATGCATGATCAAGCATGACTTGACAGCCATTGCACAAGAGTGAGAGGAGAACGCAAAGAATGCATCAAGACAAATTTGTCTCCTCCATAATTTCAAACATTTAGGTCTGTTCCTTCTTTTTCTTACATGCTTAGGATGAGTTATTATTTTTCTTTTTGCACCTGTGCGGTTAGACAAAACATTATTTGTCCTAAATTTCAGTTTAACCTTAATACACTTTAAAAATCTATGTCTCAATTTTAACCTAGTACTCCTTGAAAATCTATGCCTCAACCGGACTTTCGGTAATTTCCGAAGAAATAATACCCTGTTCATCCTCTTACAAGATCTATAATGCAAGCAATTCTTAAGATATTTCGAAGCACCATTCATTTCTGGACGAGTACTTTTGTTACGGCACATGGTTCTAGTGTCGCCTGGTACTAAGTCAGTATTCAAACTATTTCTGTGACTGATCACATTTTGTTTGAGATTACCATAATCTACACTATGTTCATTAGTAACTACAAGAGTGTTGTTTGTAAGATTTTCATCATTAGAATGAAAGCTCAATGTGTGAATGACACCTCTCCGTGAGCTAACCGCAGAATTTACTAAAACCAGATTCGTGCACTTCAAATCAGGTGTACAACTTCTATTTACTGTAGTTATACTACTCACTTCTAAATCTAATAATGTATTAGTCATAAGCTGTATGGCGATGTCACTACCATCTTTCATATGTGCATCATGTGATCTGAGTAATCTTACCATACCATCATGAACATGATCGTGTTTTGCACTAAAACTACTTAAGCGATGACTAACAGAACTGTTACGAGTAACATCGTACACTAACATGCATGTAAAACCTAAGCGCCTTGCATTTTTACTATAATTAAAGTTACATGCATTTTGCTGAACACTTTCAGTTCTCATGTTCACATGTTTAAATTGAAATTCTAATTTATTTGCTACATATCCAATACGTGCACAATCCGTAAGTAGGTTAGGTAGATTATTCAAATATTCACTCTCATGACTTTTGCAAACATCTACATGTTCATAATTGATATTGCAATCAGTCTCTGAATCAACACTTACATCTAAAACATGTGTGTTATTACTGTAGTCAAGTGGTACATAAGTACAACTTGTAACACTAGGTTGACTTTCACTTTCATAGTTTCCGAGACCTACATTCACTTTATTGTCAATGGCATGCAAATCTTTTACTGACTTGTCATTTCCAACTATACCTTCATTTCTAAATGGACTTATTTCCATTTTAAGATCTTTGAGCTACTTTCTGTGAGCTTTACTTGCATCTGCTTGCACCTATTTTGGTATTGTGCTCTGCTTGTGTCTGCAAAGCAGCCTTAATATCACCTTTGAATGAATTAACATATCAACAATGTCCGACAGTGTGAAATTTCCTTTAACAGTTTCCGGCATTGTTAAAATACTGAAACAGACTAACAAGTTAAACACAAAATTACAACATTAAATAATTCACTCCCTATCAGTCAAGAAACAAAATGAGTTTCACTATTCGAATAATAGGTACACTACAATTTCAACATCATCTTCTTACAGATGAAAAATGAGTCGACATAATCTTGTATATATGACGCTCTTCCTCGGCTTACTGAATGACACGGTCATATATTTTTAAAAGGAATTAAAGAAAATTGTTTTAATATTTCAAATCATAAGTTGCCCAAAAGTTCAATCCAAATTTTTATATATCAACTTAACCTTACAAATAACTGTGTTAACTTTCGCAGAAATAAAGAAAATTACCACATGTTAAGTGTTAATGAACAGTGTATTATAAATAAATTTCACAAGTACGAAGTATTCGTTCATACACCGTATAAAGCATACATTCATATAATCAACTAAGATTTTACATTTTGATATCACATTTTATATTTCAACTTCTTTTACATATTAGTCACGATCTCAAGTCAACTTATAAGCATATGGAAAATTGTTCTAAGTTTCCAGGATTTTTACGAGACGATTTGCACTAAACGCTCGATTATAACGAAGAACTATCCAAGACAAATTATATGTTTTTGTGTGTTCTATAGACTTTCCACATTCAAAGTAGTCAATTCTTTCATATTATAAAATTAGGCCTTTCATTTACGTGGCTACATGCATGTATGATACTTATCTGAAAATTCAACACCAAGAGAAGATGGCTGCCATTTTTACGTCCTATGGACCGGTCACCTTTTAATGTCCTATTCACTTTTTAGGTTCTTCACGGCCTTTCTGAAGATCGAAAAACCGTTACTGCTCTTTTTGTAACATTTTTGTCACCTTTCCTGGACAAATCTTGTTGTTTTATATAAAAATATTTCCAATTTAGGTCTCCGAAATATTTAGCGACTCCATTCTCGTCGTCCGTGATCTTATAGATGAAGCAGTGTATCAAAACTCACACTGTTACAACTTTAAGCACAGAATACAAACTTGTTATAATTTTTCGAGTGACAAATATAGAATTGTACAGATATTATGCATGAAAATGCTTGTAAAATAATTTAGATACAATAAAACATATATTACAATATTCTATCACATGTTTACGTATTTTCTTTTTACCTTTTTCAGTTATTTTAAGTTTTACAATTTTGGTGGGAAAAAGGTTATTTACGCACAACTTAGATTTTTCCCTTTATGTGAGTTGGCTATGTTTCACAACTTTAGGATTACTTCACAACTTTAGGATTACTCTTCAAGGCGCTCATTTTAACAAATCGTAACTTTATCGTCGAAATTCAACCGAAACTTATTTCAAATGGATTGTACGTGTTAGTAATACATATTAAATACATGTTCGTACCCATATACTTATGAATGAGCAAGTAAAACCGGTTGAAACCAAACATATGTGCGATTTTGCATAAATTGGCAATTCACGGTAAGCACATTCTTGATACATCACAAATCAAATTACATCGCTGAGATATAAAAATATTTTAAATGTTTGAAGTTTACATATGTACTTCGATTAGAACAAAGCCAAAGTGATGTAAATTAATTTTCTACAAATATAAACTATCAAATACGAACTTAAATCGTAGATTTCAAGTGTCAGAATTATTTTATTTTTCACATTATGATGGTAGTCATTATGATACCGTCATACCTCCCTCCCACGTACTACAGCCTGGACTGCACCTTGCAGACTAACAAGGCTCTGACTACTGAACCGCAATCAGTATGACTGTCTGCGGGTCTCGTGTTGTGTCGTCCGCATGTGTTTGTGTTTGCCCCTTCATTCATCTCATTTTATCACTATTCATTCTCATCTTCGCGATTAGCTAAAGTGGAACAAAAGCGAAGTAAAATAAATCTAATCAAAATAAATAAGATCAGATTTAGTTGCTAATAAGGAGTTGATGACCGTTTGCAACGTCCCCCGGTTGGACACCAGTCATCACAAAGTCCGCTACTCCTCTTGTCGGGAACCTGAGAATCTTTGCAAATCATCAGGGCTTGCTGGGTAGAAAGGCAAAAACAACATGGTTTTCAAAGTTAACTGAAGTTTTACAATCACTTATATTTCATAATCACTTACAAATAAAGCACTAGCACCTTTAACACGTTGGGCAATTCACTCACATATTCCGAAAATTTAATTACATAATTAATTGCTTACTTTCAACTTATTGGCAAGTAGACAACTCGAAAACCGAAATATCTAAGGAATGCCGTGTCAGACATTACCTAAGATTACCGGGTCACCAACGGTGTAAACATGTAAACTGGTGTGATTGAGGAAGAAGCTACAGGTTACTAACTCGACATTTGCTTAGGCAATTCGATTGCAATAAATAAGTGGAACAACGGTTGGTGTCTGGGTTTTGGAGCTTTTTTCATACTGATATTTTCCTATTATTTATGGATTGTTACGATATGATGTGTAAGTGCAAGTTGAATTATTAAGATTGATGTCATTTAATGTAGTTGTTGGGACAATAATAAGTTCTTTAATTTTTTCTTGGCAAGTAATGTTAGTCAATAGTACAGGCAGTTTGTTTCATTCCCTAATCCCTGTAACAAAGAAAGACTTCTTGTATGTGGAGGTTTTATGTTTGGGGATTTTTAGATTGTGTTTCTTGCGGATATCGTGTTTGACCGATGTTCTACGAGAACAGATCTTATCGGATAAGTATTTTGTGGAGCCGTTCTTAAGATTTTTTTGCATCAAGGTGAGTGTTATGTATTTTCTTCTGTTATTGATGTTTATCCAAAGTTTATTTAAGGATACATCTTATTTTCTTTGCAGGTTAGATATGAAACGTGTACAACAGTTCTGATTTTTTGTAATTTTTAACCCACTAAACACATATCAAAAGTTCAATCAGGATTATCCCATCTGAGCGTAAAGTGTACGTACAACAAACTTAGATAAAACTATAAAGACAACAAGCAAATCTCAGCAAGACTTTCAACGAGACTGCCACTGAAAACTTTTGAAATTGAAACTCCCTCCCTCTCCCCTCAGAAAGCAAGAACTTTATGTTGTCCACTGTCCATCCCTCGATTAATCCTCCTCCCTTGCAATTGTCGCATTCTGGACTCCACATATTTTTCCTCCGGCATCAGAAAAGGCAACCAAACAGAGCGAGCGGCATTTGTTAGCGCCAACAAAGCATGGCCCTGCTCGGTGTTAATTGCTCACCTAATGGAACGGATGGGAAGGTTCTGCCTAATGGAGACTCTCCCAGTGTTCATCCATTACTAGTTAATTCCTCCTGATGCTCCCAGATTTACTGAACAAAAAGATGTTTCCCACTCCCTCTTTTTGCTGGAACTCTCCGAAGACTTCTCGTCGTGGACATTTTGGCATTAATTTGTCTCTGAAGTTCTCGCAATGCTTTTTTATAATCGGTTGCAAACTTGAATGTTATGGCTTCATTTTTGATCCTTTTCAAGGTATTCTCAAGTGCATCAAAAGCTTTTCAAAAGTCATTCATTTTCTCAATTTATTTAATCTTGCTATGCATTACTTTGGAATAGTAAAGGAATCTGAAGTACTCCTCTGTGCAATATGATTGATTGATATGTTTGGTTTATTTTACTTTGCATTTGTACCACTTTTGGCTAATCGCGAATATAAGATTGAGTAAAGTGTGATAAAATTAATGAAGGGACCTTACAAGTAACATCCATGCCCACGAGGGGATTCGAACCCGGGACTCCAGGTGTCGTAGTGCGCTATGCTTACCACTCCTACAAGAAGGCTGGCTTTGTGAAATATACACAGGTGTGTGTAAACATAGGGTTTCGTCCATTTTCTATCTCTGCTAGGATGATATGATCACCATCACACTCCGCCTTTCTTTACCCCACCCCCACAGCTCCTAGAGGACTGCGTTTCAACTTATTTCGTGTGGAAAACTGTTCAGTACGATTACAAGTGAAAATTAAACCATCAATATTTTTGGTATGAGTTTGTACAAACTGAAACAAATATTAAAAAACTGCTGAAAATTATTGGAATTATATTAGACAATGAGGGCATTATAATTGGACTCGACATGTTGGACTGAATAAAATAAAAAATAAATTATCAATGAAAATTTGACAATTAAAGGAATGGCGGAAACGGACAATACAATTAGCTTCCTTTGAATTTCATACCCGCAGTCGTATTTTTCGTGAAACCGCTTCGAGGGAAAAAAAGCAACCTTTTATTGATTTGTTTTCACACACATTGTATGATCTCACATAGCTTTCCAAATGCATTATTTTCAGAATTTGAGCATGTTAAATATATCAAACGCAGATTCTTTAGAAATTGTGTACCAGATATAGCATATATAAATTTTGTATGTACTTATGGCTCATTCTTCTTCATTTCAGGAATTACAAGGACCTAACCCAAGATGAAGTAAGTACACGCTTTCCTGCTACGTCTTAATTGAGTTACTTTGAAGTTGACCTTTTATGTAACTACTTACTTTTGTAACATTGAGATATAAAACTACTCATATAAAATGATTTAAAACACCCAAGATAAGGTATTACACATTCATTCCATTACGTACTTTCAAAGTATACGTATGACAGTGAACTAGATTGTGATGGAGCAATTTCTCGCAAAACGCCCCACGTTGGGCGCCAAGTTTGCATGGCTTTCTCGCATTGGCGGGAATTTTTCCCTTCCCTCTCGCTTTGACTGGGGAATTCCCTCGCAGCAGTGTTACGCGAAGCGTGAATAGCCTGGGAGGCCGCATCCGTTCTCTGAATCCCAAAGCTACCTGCGAGCCCCCTACCGGAACTGGCAGCCAACTAAACGTGAAAGATTTAAGGCGACGACCATAAAGCTCTTGTCCCCAGGCGTTTTAAGGTGGAAACATGCAAAGCGTGGAGAGAAATAAGGAATGGAGACAGGAAATGTATGGATGAGAGGGAAGAAGAAGGAAACCGGGTCACAAAAAGTGGAAGATAATATGAAATAGAAAGAGGGAGAGAGGTCTTTGAAGAGATGGCTTCAAAGCCGACTGATAAGAATGGACGAGATAAAAGGGCAGGGATGAATAGCGGTGCGTTGGGGAGAAGAATGCTCCGTACATAAACTAACTTGTTTTCACACACCTTACGTTTGGGCTTTCGCTCCCCGCTCCACTTTCCTCTTTAGATAAGAATGCAAGTTCGTGTGCGCGGATCATGAACGTATGCTCATAATGTCGCACCGGCAGCATGGCGGTCTGAAGGATGAATCCACTTTTTTCTAGGCATCTATGAGGTAATGTCTTGTTTACATAATAGATGATACATGTTCTGTCTCTCACCACTGAAGAGGTTCTCTGGCGTAATCTGAAGACGATTCTGAGTTTTCGAGAGAAAATTTTACTCTTCTCACCAGCGGGTGACGAAAAATGATCTCTGGTTAACCATTAGGAGTTGTGAAGAAGATTTTAACTTTAGACAGCTAACGTTACTCTCATCTTCATCGACTGCAGTGAAGAGATTCTCGCCGGTTAAGTATGAGCAGATGTGGAGAAGATCCCAAGCTTTCTGGAGCTAATGTCACTTTCATCTTTAGGAATTGAACCGCAGTTGCTCTCTCGGGTTAACTACCACGTTTGTTCTTGAGGAAATTGCTAACTTACGAGAGCTACAGTAGTGCCATTATGATCTCTAGGGATGGAGCTCCGTGGCACAGTGTGCTAGAAAGCCAGAAATCCCGGGTTCGAATCCTGGCATGGGCATGGGTGTTTATAAATTTCCTCATATCATCACTCATCCTCATCTTCGAGAATAGCCAAAAGTGGCAGAAAAGCAGAGTAAAATAAATCATGTTTAGGGACTGAAGTGACCAGAGGGCTTCCCCGATGGCGCAGTGGTAGCTTCGTTACCTTGTAATCAAGGGACCCTAGGTTCGATACCCACTTGAAACTGTAGGTCCAGTCCCAATTAGCCTTATTGTGCATAAAATGGACTTAAAACAAACTCAATAAACCAATCAATCAATGAAGTGACAAGAAGCTCTCGGGTTAACAACTGAGTGAACTGCGGAAAATATCCGGGGTATTGAGAGCTAAGATCATGCTCATCTTCAGTGTTTCCAATCATCTCTGAACTTAGCTGTACAAGCTCGGCATCTTCACCTCAACCCTCCTAGTCCATAAACAGAGGGCTTTTCTAAATCACAGTCAACTTGCTCACCAAGAATGGAAGTGCTTAAAACAAACTTTCTCTACTTTGGTTACACCGTGAACTGGTATGGAAATGAAAGAGCTTTACTATGGTAATACGCTCATGGGACTCTTCCTCGCGTCTACAACTGTGGGAGGCAGGAAACTATGCGCTGCAATAGGTTTGACAACATGGTGTGTTTCCAACTAATTTGTTTGGTATCGCGAGCCAATATCGGTACTTTGCAGGCGGAAGTAAACGATGACAACCGAACACAATTGATTCGTGTGTCTCCGACTCGAGTTCGTTTCGTCAGCACTCTGTGACACGGAAGTAAACGATGACAGCCGAACACAATTGATTCGTGTGTCTCCGACTCGAGTTCGTTTCGTACCGTCAGCGATAATCAACACTCTGGGACACGGAAGTAAACGATGACAGCCGAACACGATTGAACCGATCGCTGATTCGTTGCTTTCCACCCACCAGTACAAACGGCTGCGTTTGTTATAGTATTTTATGCCACATTTTATGCCATTTCGGGGTTGTGATCTTTATTACTCGTCTACACCCTTGTGGAGTTCCTTCATAGACCGTTTTCTGTTCCGACAGAGTTGCAACATCATTTCCAAGTTTCAGCGTAGTTAGAACACGATGAGACAATTTTAATTAAACAGGCAAGGGGTGGGAGAAAAGACACGATTCAGGCAGAAAGGTTTCATATTATGAGTCTGACATTATTTGGCTAGTCACAGAAAGGTGACTTGGCCCCCACATCCCTCCTCCTCTGTCACCTTCTGCTGCACCAGCACAAAAAGCACCAGAAGGACTTTAATATCTCGCTAATGAAGAAGGAACCGCCCGAAAGGCTGCCATGGCAATAGCTTTTCTTTTGTTTCTTGGAAGTATCCCAGGAATCTTCCCCTCAGACTAATAAGCCGTTGTACCCTTTGGAGAAGGGGAAAGTGTGGGGGGGGGGCTTGCCGAAGTCATAATGAGAAGGAAACCTATTAAATACCCGATGGTTCGACGTCTCTTTCAAGGGACTTGCATTATAACGAGATTAGGGAAGTGAAATATCATGTCGGGCATAATTGGTGTCAATTAATGTCTACGCTGTCAATAAACAGTTTCTGATCAAAGCAAGGAACATTCGTTGAGGAGTTTTGGCGTGGAAATTGTAAATACGATAATTATAAAGCGGATTGTGGGTGCTTTGGTGGTGTATTTAATTAATGTCAATCAGTGTAAGGAAGAAACGAGCTGCTTGTAACCCAGTTAGAATTAACAGTTATATTTTCGAGTAACGGTAACCGTAGTAGGCTAGTTACTTTTTTAAATTAGTAACTGTGGCTCAGATACTTCTCGAAATATTACAAGAGTGGAATTAAAACCTTAAAAGTCCAATAAAATTTGTAGGGCAGACTATACATCTCAAATTTACATGAGGTATCAACTGTTATTTACAAAAATGACCTCACAGCTGTAACACTATTCAAGTAAGCTTCAAAACGCCATTTTTATTATATTATAGATGTCGCTTCCAATACACAATTCCACCAGTTAAGAAGAGTGGTTTCTTGCCCTCTGCCAGCCTAAAACTTACAGAAATTTCTCGGTAAATGAAAATTCAATATCCCTGTGCATGTTTACCACACCAGCACGTTTACTAATGGAGGAGAAAGTTCGACAATGGCCTCAGCTCACAGGCAAATGGGTGGAAAGGCCTTTGCAGTGGCTCATAAGTGACCGCACGTGGACCCCAAAGACTTATTGTTCTTAAGGTATACAGGCACTATCTCAAAGTTGAAAATATATGTAGATCAACAATGGGTCTGCACTAAAATGCAGCAAACTTTGACATGTCCTTCCCGGACGTATGAACAGATTGTTGAAGTACACCATCCCGCCTGACAGATATTAATCTTGCTGCTGGAAGTTACGAGATTAATGGAAGTGCATGAGAGAAAAATTGTGCTGTTACTGTGATTTTTTTGTGTGTTTCGTTATGATGTACAACTTTGGTTCTTTTTAAATTGCATACTTAAGATAAATAGATTCTTAATTCATATATTAAAACGTAAGTTCTGTGTGTTTGTTTCTATTTACTGCAAATCTTAATGTTTTCCCGTGCCCTGGGAGGTATCAGGCGTATACCAATATACAGTCTCATGTTGCTCATTCTCAATTTGTATTGAGATAAATATATTCTAATGGCTATTAATATCCTATGGTTGAACCTGGCACGACCGTGTCAACTTGTGCGACCCTACATACAGGAATCTGATAAATGTGTCTCATTCGCTCTCGGACCCAGATTTTCAGATATAGAAATCAAAGTAATGGTTGTAATGTAATCAAATTTGCTACGGACATATCTTGGTGTGTGTGAAGCGCGGAGACATCAAAGAAAATGTTGGAAGTGATCGCCATGAGCATCAACGCATGTCTGCACACGTTTCTCCATGTTACGGAAGACTGCCGCCAACATATCTGAGGCACAGCATCAATTTCCTGCCGAATGTTGTCTCACCTAGAACTACTGTGGCGCTCATTCTCATTATTTCACCACGCTTCTCACACACCAAGGTATGTCTTTAGCAAGTGTTATTAATTTACATCAATTACTTTGATTTATATAAGAGAAAATCTGGTTATCATTTGACTATCCCTTGTAAGTAATAATCACTTAGTTACTTTTTGAAATGAGTAACTGATGCTCAATTATTTCCTAAAATTATTAACTGTTTTTCAATTACTTTTTTTGAAATGAGAAACTGTAACACAGTTACTTTATGAAATAAAATGACACTCAATTATTTTTTAAATGATTAACTCTCACTCAGTTACTTTTTGAAACGATTCACTGCCACTGAGTTACTTTTTAAAAGTAGTGACAATAAATCAGTTACTTTTCGAAATAACTAACCGGCGCTTAGTTACTTTTGAAATGATTAACTCTCACTTAATTACTTTTTCGAAATGAGTAACTGTAACATAGTTGCTTTATGAAGTGAAATGAGTGTCACTCAATTATTTTTTAAATGATTAACTCTCACTCAGTTACTTTTTAAAACTATTCACTGTCACTAAGTTACTTTTTGTAACTAGTGACAATAAATCATACTTTTGGAAATAACTAACCGGCGCTTAGTTACTTTTGAAATGATTAACTCTCACTCAGTTACTTTTTCGAAATCAGTAACTGTAAAATAGTTGCTTTATGAAGTGAAATGAGTGTCACTCAGTTATTTTTTAAATGATTAACTCTCACTCAGTTACTTTTTTAAACTATTCACTGTTACTGAGTTACTTTTTGAAACTAGTGACAATAAATCAGTTACTTTTCGAAATAACTAACCGGCCCTTAGTTACTTTTTAAATGATTAACTCTCACTCAGTTACTTTTTGAAACGATTTACTGTCACTCAGTTACTTTTTGAAACTAGTAACACTAAATTAGTTACTTTCGGAAATAACTAACCGTCACTTAGTAACTTTGGAACGATTAACTGTCACTAAATTACTTTTTCGAAATAAATGAGTAAGTGTAGCACAGCTTGTTCTCTCCACAGCTCTGTTGGAAACTTAATTTTGAGTCTGTGCATGATATTTTACGTCGCTTACATAGTTCGCTAAGTTAATCGCGATGACTAATACGAATTGATGGACTAGATAAGTAGATCAAACTTGAGGAAACATGACTATCTGATCCAGAATTGAACTCTTGACTTACTAGCACGTTGAATCACGGAGGTAACTCTCAAAACCACTGCATGGAACGTTATTCTAAATTCTGTAGAGGAGAGAGCCTTTTGTTCAACTGCCATGCACCGCAGAGATATCACAATGGGAATATAGCATTAGCACCGCTCTGAATATTTCAATCGGAGTTATCAATCCCAGACACTTATCAAAGCTCCCTTTGCTACAAAAAATGTGTCATGAAGACACGTGCTTTAAAAACAAGGCAAATCCTAAACTTCCCCCTCTCTCTGAGGTCTATGAATAAGCAACCACATGAAAATGAATCGTCTGTGCGTGTCTAGCGCCATCCAAGAAATCGTACCCAGTGGTAAAAGCCCTTTACTCTTTCTCTCGAACGATAAGAACAAATTTGAGGAAATTTCCCACGGAGCAGGACATTATGAACGAGGACAGGGTAAGCTAAAAAATTAAGTACGCACAACTGGAAAGAAGAAGCACAAAGGCGCCCCTGGCGGACGGTTCGAGAATCTCCACGGAACCCGCGACACTTGCTTTCGCCTTTAATATCCATCCCGTTCCATCGCCGTGCCAATTTTTCCTGCAGCGACAATAATGGTCTCTTTATGTGCACCTGACTTGCTGTTCCCGTCGTGTTTTTTTCTCCCCCTGCTGCATCTTGAAAGAGGGTGTGGATTATTCATCAACGTCCAAACTTCCTTGGTGCAAATTTTGCATGACTGGGAGACATATTTCACGGTGCTGGTCGCTATGAAGCTTTTGTCCGCGTGCTTATTAATGTCGGGCAGATGTCGTTGTTGGTCTTTGTTGCCTTCTCGTGGATGAAACTCTTGCAAACAGCGCCGAGCGTGCATGTCCACACACATGTAAATACCGAGCACCTTTCAACGTAGGAGCGTAGTCCTCTTAGACGATTGTGGATTGAAAAATTGCTTAGCGTGTGCTGATCTCATTGACCCGGGCTGGATAATGTACGGGAGATTTCTGACTAGAGTCTCCCACTCTCAAGCGTATACGATGGAATATAATTTTAATGTGACAATAATCGTAGACACATACGTACAGTGGGATCCATAGGTATTGCTCAGCAAATTGTCCATGACTATTTTCGTTGGTTCTTATCTTCATCCTACGTATTTTTAAGGACTGTATTTTTACGTATACTGGTTCAGAGGCTATAAGCAGATTGTTTGGTATTTTGTGTCAGTTCTTGAAGATCTCATTGCATAAAACAAAGGGAATAAACGTGGTTATGGACAATTTGCTTGATAATACTTATGGATCCCACTGTACATGTAAGATATCCGCCTGGCAGTTTCAGCCCACAATCATCTATTTCATTTTCTTACATCACTGGCTACTGACTATGTTTTCTTATGTTTCAATTTCATTGTCTTTCACTTCACGATCCACAGACAAATTACCTTCCCACACAACACACAAATGTCCAAAAGACATCTATTGGATATCCCTTGGTTATTCCTGTCGGAAGTTCAGGATATCCAATAGATATCCAGGAATATCCAATAGACATCGATTGGATGTTCCCTGGATATCCATTTGTCCGCATACGTGATATCCAGGGGATATCCAGAAATGGATACGTTATGGACATTTCCGGATCACTTTTGGATATCAAGTGAGACGTTATCTGGACATTATGCTTTGATTTAGACATTTTTTGCCCGTACTTTGGATATTGTATGGATATGAAACGTACATTTTTTAGACTACATTTCGATCTTATCTGGACATTATTTAAATAAGAAAAGAACTCGTGAGGAGGAGTCAAATATTGATAAATTAGGGTGGGCAGATGTAAAATATATGATTTTCACAGACACATATTCTGTCGCCTCTCCTACATTTCTTTGTATTTCTTTCGCCTTTTCTCTTTGCTGATGTATGACTTATTTATGTTTTACCACCATTTTTCTCTGCTTGCAATAAACCCCTCCCCCTCTCGCTTTCACACACATGCGTGCGCACGGGTAATCCGTTCGCCAAATCTTCTGATTGAATTTCCCTCTATCCACTCCAATCTAGGAAAGAGTAGGAAGTGACTCCACGTCGTCACCTCTGTTGATAAACAGCTTGGCTCATTTACGTGTCCCTTCCCTTCAATGGGTCTCTCTCTGCTCATGCCTACTGTTCACTGCGTACTTCGCTTTGTAAGTGGATATTTTGTCATCACTTTCAATTAAGATGGAATTTAACGCAGACTAGCCTATACTTAATTAACTGAACGCAGCAGATTAGAATAATTGATTTGTTTAATTTAACTTCGTTTTTCTTCACCTTTGGGCTAATCGCGAAGATGAGGATGAATTGTGATAAGATTAAATAGATGAAAGGACAATCACAAAGACACATGGGTCACAAGACAAGGTGCACAGAGGAATGTACTGGATTTTAGTACAGACGCCAGAGCCTCGTTAGTCTGCAAAATACAGTCCAGGGTGTAGCGTGGAAGAACTGTTGTCATTTAGGTGGTAAATTAGAGTATATTGTTTAATTCATGCGACAATTATGAAAAATATGGAACAAATTCTTTACAAATGCAAGAGACGGCAAAGGCTACAAGAAGTATTTGTATGTGTGTAACTAGCGCCATCCCTTGGAGAGGAACAAGGCCTAATGCTTCATGGAGTGAAGCAACCTGCAGCAAAACTATTTGAAATGTAATTTTAGCGTTTTAGATTCGGAAAGCAGGTTATGCCAAAATTCAACATTTACAGTTGCGCAAGTTACAACTGCCCTCCTTTATTTGCTACTATTGGCGTACTTTCCAAAACGAAATATCTCTTTTCTTTTCATACAATGTTGTATCAAGGATGATGACAGAAATTATGATAAACCCCGACAATTGTGAAGAAATACTTTTTTATTTTTGTCAAATTAACGATTTTAAATTTACTAATTTAATAATATTATGAGTTTTTTTTTACTGAAAATAGCACTGCTTCTTCGTTGAGGTGTAATGAATAGTGATGGACGATATCGAAAGTTTGATATCGTGATATATCGTCAAAGATGATACGATATTTTTTGCGTATCGTGATATCGGCGATATATCGTCTCCACGATAAATATCGCTAAAATAACGTGACGATATATCGCCAACACGATATATATCGCCAAATATCGTGACGATATATCGCCGACACGATATATATTGCCTTTTCAATGATAATGAATGATCCTTTTACGTGGCTCATAGGGGTGTTCCAAATTGATACGTGTAGCCGCTTACATGAATCTTTGTATTTAATTAATGTTTCAAAGTACTTTTGTTCATTCTGCATTATACTTTCCTCGCATAAAAACCTGAATTTTCACACAAAATAAACCTAAAAATTGTAAAAAGAAAGGAATATGTGCAAAATGAACATTGAAAAATCTATGTTATTACTTGCTGAAGTAAATCGTCACCTGACTGATGCAGGAAAAATAGATGCTTGATGTGGTTCAATAGAAATATTCCTAGAGATTGAGAAAAGACACACGTTTAACTAAGTTAGGTTTAAAAAAAATGAAATTTTATCATTGTAGCTATGTGGCAATTCTTCTCTTGTTCACACCATACCTTCATACAAATGGAGTTTCTATTTGTTCATTGCGCTTTAAAACTCTTGGGAACAGTTTCAGTCCCTGACAATTGCCACACGATCGAAAAAAGTCACCCATTACCAAAAATGCTAGGTGAAAGAAGCCTAGTCATGGATCAAAGTTCTTTTGCATACCATATGAAAGCAATGTGAAGATGATTTTATTTATCTGTTTGGTTTTTCTAAATACATATTCTTCCTGTATGATTTTGTACTCTCACCTCGGTGTAGTCACAAGTCTTGTGCTTCAAGTTTTAAATATGGAATATAATTAATTATATTTGTGAGCCTTTCTCGTATGGACAATATTGGTAAGAAAAATATGCGCCGAGTCAAGACAAAGAATATATTTTATTGAAGCATTCGTATCTTTCTAAATACTTATTAATACTTCTTGAATTTTTTGGGTGGACAATCGGATGGGCACAGGAATTTTTGTGAGCGTTTGCCCACCCGCACCCACCCGTATCGCCGTCCCTTTGTTTTTAAATTTTTTCTGATGTTATTGGGTTGTAAAAAGGATGTTTTCAGGATGTTTTATTGACTACATTGGAGATAATTATGGACATTTTCCTAGCATTATATGGATAACAGGGATTTTTTTTATTACATGATTACCTTTTTAGGACACGCTTCAGATATCAAATAGATGTATCCTGGACTGAATTGTACAGTCGCATGCGTACGAGAAAATACTCTCCATTAGTAAGATACTTATATGGAGCTAAGGGGATTTCATTTTGACCGTACTTAGATAGATACAACATCACTCATTTCTCTCTATCACACACACATACACACACAAACACATGCACCGCGCACGGACGTACACAAACACACACCCAGACGCATGCACCACGCACGGACGTACACAATCACACACACACCATGCACGGAAGCATATAAACACACACGCACTTACACATCTACATATCCGAAAAATGTCTTATATTGACACACATATCCATGTGATAAGCAGAGTATTTAGCTTATTCTTCAGTGCCACGTGCACGTATAGCAACTTCCTGAATTCACACTGGCGACAACTAGCGAGACACAAAGCACTTTCAGCCGGACTCTCACGCATGCGTGACTCACTGGGACACAGACAATGGCCACACGAGTTATCCTTCGAATATCCAGGCTGGGAGCTCCTATGGACGTAAAATAGATTTCGCTAATATACATGGATCTTATATGCCATGAATATCACTTGAGAAATTTGTGACACTATAAGCGGGTATTGAATCAATTTTAGTCTCCATTGTATTGTAGAGTTTCTGATTCTAAGGTAAAAAAGTTTCAATGCCTAATAATGGTAAATAAGTTTATAAACGCTAATGAAGGAGTACAAATATTGTTTAAATTCCACGATAAAGTATGAAAAAATATCTATGTTAATTTTCTAATATCCGAAACACATCATGTTTATATCCACTATAGATATCCAGTTTTAAATCTAGCTCTGTATTGGATATCCAGAATGAGATGAATTTTAGATATACAGTTTTGGACAAGATTTGGCTCTGTGTTAGATATCCAGAATGGGATGAGTTTTATATATCCAGTTTTGGAAAAGATTTGCCTCTGTATTGGATATCCAGAATAAGACGAGTTCTAGATATCCATTATTGGACAATATTCAGCTCTGTATTGGATATCCAGAATGAGATGAGTTTTAGATATCCAGTTTTGGACAATATTTGGCTCTTTATTGGATATCCAGAATGGGATGAGTTTTAGATATCCAGTCTTGTACAAGTTTAGGCTCTGTATTGGATATTCAGAATGGGATGAGTTTTAGATGATATCCAGTTCTGGATATCCAATGGACGTCCAATGCATATCCAAAATTAGATATCCCTAAGTGGATATCTAATGGATATCCAATGGATATCCAATGGATATCTATAATATCCATGGATTTGATCTGGACATTCTATAGCCCTTGGAGATTTGTGCTGTATGGGTTCATACGTGTACTACTAGGCTTCCAGCGTATATCGCTCGTTTTGCTTGTTCGAGCGTCATTCACTCGAGCGAAGAAGCTCTGAATTATGTACGCTATCTAGCGTCATCCGTGCGAAATATTTGGCCTCGAGCGAAATGATCCGACCTGCGCTGCTCTACGACATATCAGCATGCCATCATGGCGCCAAGTCGACACTGCAAGAACTTCAAGTAATCCAGAACATGGCGGCACCGATAATCAGTGGGCACGACCGCTATTCAACAAATATCCAGATTAACGAGGATTTGGAACTCAAAAGTCTAGAGCAGAGGTCTTCAAACTACACAACCCACTGAGCTCCTTCCCGCATTTGAAAACACATGGCAAGTGGATTGAATTTTTTTGTGTGTTGTGTTTAATTTCAAAACGTCAAGATGTACAATCAAATTATTCTTTTTTAAATTTCTCTGCAGGATGTCATTTCTTAGTGGTATTTACAGGCCCGTAGCCAGACAGGGGCCAGAGGGGGCTGGCGTTGCCGTCAGCCCTCTTTGACATTAGGTAAATGTATTATGTACGTGGATTTGCTTGCAGTGAAGAGTAAAAATCTAGATAGCAGATATTACAGTTAAACCTCGTTAATCCGAACCCCGAGATGCCGGATTTCGCTTAATCCGGACAGGCAAAAGGCAAAAAAAAGAAGAATGCAAGGTTTTAAATGTGGATGGAAGTCAACAACAGAACTTCCCAAAGAAAAGGCAGTCAACCACTGATGAAATTCTGTTTCCCGCAGACTTTGTACTGTACTGTATAGTGTATTTAGGCCTATGCCCTTTAAATGCACCATAACAAACGTGTTTTGTTGCTATAAACGGAGTTTTAATGTACTTTCTACTCTTCTTTTACGTTATTTCAGTTTATCCGGACTTTCGTTAAACCTGTCAACTTATCCCTCCATTAGTCCGGATTAACGAGGTTTTACTGCATTTTGATCACAACTTGGTGAACATGAACATGAAAAGCAGCTATTACGTAAGTAGCAGCAAGTATTTAGAAGATTCTCTAGACTTTAGAAAGTTCCTTTCATATAGGGTAGCTTCTTTATTTGTACCTTCGCTGCCCCTTTAGGCAGAAATCTGCGACTTGACGTCGTCATCAACATTTCTTCCACACCTGCGTCAAAGATCAACAGATTCCAAGTCTTGCCAAAGAAGGCGAGTTTTATTGCTTCGGCCAGGGGTGGAAATCACGGTAGGCACTATGATTGAACATTGTGTACTTTTTTTTGTATGATATAAATATCTGTATCATCAAAAGTAGTATGGAGTGTGTAGTAAGGGATGATGTAAGTAGAAGTCAATTAACACCAACAAGATATGCTTTAGAACATATGAAAAAAATGTAGTATTTGTTTGATATTTCTAAATTTTATATTTTGTATTAGTGACTCTGTCTAATGCCAGATCCACAAAGAGGACGGTTGTGGCGAGGCCCTGGACTGCAAGAGCGGCTTCGTGGTGTCCAGGGGGTCCATACATACCAAGGAGGAGGAATCATGGTGTGGACAGGGATCATGCTCGGACGTCGAACGCCCCTAATTCCAATTAGAGAGACTCAAACAGCTGTTTGTTATGTCAGGGACCTTCTCCAGACGACTGTCGAACCATTTTATCAAGAAATTGGTGACGAATTTGTTTTGGTGGATGACAATGCCTGTCCACACAGCACACAGATGGTGCACGATTATCTGCAGGTGGCGAATATCCGTCGCATGCTCTGGCCAGCGCAAAGTCCCGACATGAATTGCATCGAACATGCATGGTCAATGCTAAAAAATGCCATTGCAAACCGTCCTGTGGCTCCCACCAATCTTCGTGAAGTTCTTCTTGCGGCACAGGACGAATGGGATCGCTTACCGCAAGATCACCTTGATCGTCTCATTCTCAGGATGCCACAGTGTGTTCAAGACCTTCTTGCAGCCAGGGGAAGACACACCAAGTGGTAAGCAATGTTTCTGATGGATCCGCTATGACGAACAGTCTTCTTGTGACAGTTCTTTGTTTTCTCGCCTCCATCATAAATTGTGCCATTTTAGTTTTAAAAACATTTCTGACAAAATTGTACGTTTTTGGTTCCCTTTTCATTCAACATGTCTTGTTCTTCATGTTTTCTTTTGTATTCCCACTGTCATTGTCAATAAAGTTTGTGCTTCATATATATTTTATCATTTTCCGTCCTGATGCAAAACTTTTTTGACTGTGTTTACTCTGCCTTCTCATTTTTTATCGACTTATACGAGGCGCATTTCAAGAGAAAGGGCCGATATTTTATAGGAAACAAGAAAATACGTTTAGCAACATTGTATTATTGGTTATAAACATGTACATATCCACTTCATTTTTCAACAAAGTCACCATAATGAAATTGTTTCAGTAAACCCATATATTTCACAGAGTTTTCTGAAAGTCTAATTTGTTTGTGTTTGTCTTGTGTAGTAGTTGTGGTGTGTTTGTGTTTATATTGTGTTATAGTTGTGAAGTGTTTGTGTGTGTCTTGTGTAGTAGTTGTGCTGTCTAATGTGTTTGTGTTTGTCTTGTGTAGTAGTTCCTCCATTCATATTGGGGGTTAGGCGTAGAGCTGACAACTCTGCACTGTAAAAAGTCATGTCAA
This sequence comes from Lepisma saccharinum, assembly GCF_977018435.1. Taxonomy (NCBI): domain Eukaryota; kingdom Metazoa; phylum Arthropoda; class Insecta; order Zygentoma; family Lepismatidae; genus Lepisma; species Lepisma saccharinum. The sequence goes on along the minus strand of NC_139235.1, from coordinate 61,280,588 downwards.
GAATCAGCAATATAAGGCCATGGATGTTCCCAAGGTAAAATATTCCGGAGGTAAAATAGTCCCACGTTCGGATCTCCGGGTGGGGACTACTTTGGGAGGTCCCTGGACTAAGGATAAGATCTACGTTCGGAATAAGAAAAATATTAAATTAGGCGCCTGGAATGTTCTGAGCCTTTACCGGCCTGGGGCATTTCAGTGTACAGTTAATGAGATAGTCAAGTATAAATTAGATGTAGTAGCTGTCCAGGAAGTTAGGTGGCCAGGAGAAGGGAATTGTAAAACTAAAAATTATACTTTTTTCTATGGTGGTACTGAAAATCATAATTTTGGAACAGGCTTTTTCATAAATAATAGAATTATCTCGGCTCTTAAAACAATAGAATTTTTTAATGATAGAATATCATATGCAGTTTTACAGGGTAGGTGGTGTAAAATTATTTTAATAAACATACATGCACCAACGGAAGATAAAGATGATAATACTAAAGATGATTTTTATACAGAGTTAGAACAGGTCTTTGATAAATTTTCTCAGTATGATATGAAAATTCTGTTAGGTGACTGTAATGCACAGATTGGGAAAGAAGAGACATTTAAACCCACGATTGGTAAAGAAAGTCTTCATGAATTAAGTAATGATAATGGTATAAGATTGATTACTTTTGCAACCTCAAAGAATTTAATTGTGAAAAGTACCACTTTTAAACATAAAGATATCCATAAATATACCTGGTCTTCTCCAGATGGTAAAACTCATAATCAGATAGATCATATTCTCATTGATAAGAGAAGGCATACTAGTATAATTGACGTTCGTACACATAGAGGTGCTGACTGTGCCAGTGACCATTATTTAGTAATTGCTAAATTAAGAGAAAGACTCTCAGTGATAAATCATAAGCAACAAAATCTAAAAGTTCTAAAATTTGATACAGGAAAGTTTACTGATGAAAGAATTAAGAAAGATTACCAAATTAAACTGTCAAATAGATTAGATGTTTGCAGGATTTAAATGATGATGAAAATATAAATGAAACAGACGTAAATAAGAATTGGGAACACATACGTAATGCAATAGAATCAGCAGCTAAAGAAAGTATAGGATACCATAAACCGAGAAAAAGTAAGCCATGGTTTGATAATGAATGTCATAATCTAATAGAAATAAGAAATCAGGCTAGACTTAGGTGGTTAAATAACTCTGATGATACAAATCTAAACAATTATAATAGAATAAAGCGAGAAGTTAACCGCACGTTTAGAAGTAAAAAAAGAGATTACTTGAAAAGCAAAATTAACGAAATTGAAACAAACAGCAAAAATAAAAATATCAGAGATTTATATAAAGGTGTAAATGAGTTTAGAAAGGGGTGGCAACCTAAAGTAAACTTGATAAAAGATAAAGACGGTGATTTTCTAGCTGACCCAAGCGATATTCTAAATAGATGGAAGAACTACTTTAATGACATTTTAAATGTCCATGTAGGAGATAAATCAGAAGTGAATGAAGTACACACAGCAGAACCTTTAGTCCCAGAACCTAACTTGACTGAAGTTAAAGATGCTATTAAAAGGCTAAAGAATAACAAAGCACCTGGCATTGATTTAATACCAGCTGAGTTAATTAAATATGGTGGAAATTCATTAATTTGTCAAATTCATAAATTAATTTGTTTAATATGGAATAAAGAAGAAATCCCTCAACAGTGGAAAGAATCCATAATTGTTCCTGTGTTTAAAAAAGGTGATAAAATGAACTGCAATAATTACCGTGGAATTTCTCTACTCTCAACAACATATAAAATATTATCTAACATTCTTTTATCAAGACTAACCCCATATGCTAATGAAATTATAGGTGATTATCAATGTGGATTTAAACGCAACAGATCAACTACAGATCAAATTTTTCACATCAGACAGACACTTGAAAAAAAGTGGGAATATAACCAAAATGTCCATCAGCTATTCATTGATTTCAAAAAAGCATATGATTCGGTCAAAAGAGATAAATTATATAATATATTAGTAGAGTTTGGAATACCTAAGAAGCTTGTTAGTATGATAAAAATATGCACCAGTGAAACAGAAAGTAAAATTCGTGTGGGTATTAATATGTCTGACAAATTTACAATTCATGATGGGTTAAAACAAGGAGATGCATTATCTCCATTGCTCTTTAATTTTGCCTTAGAATATGCTGTAAGGAAGGTAAAAGAAACTAAAGAAGGACTAAAATTAAATGGTGTGACTCAGTTGTTAGCATATGCAGATGATGTAGACTTACTGGGGGATGATGTGAATACAATTAAGAATAATGCTAAAATATTTTTCAAAACTGCTAAAGAGATAGGTTTGGAAGTTAACAAAGAGAAAACTAAATATATGCTTACAGGCCGAAACCAAGTGTTAGGTAATAATCAAAATCTAATTATTGATAACAACTCGTTTGAAACAGTTTCCAAATTCAAATACTTAGGAGTAATATTAACAAATGAAAATTATATTAAAGAGGAAATAAAAAGTAGGCTTAATTCAGGAAATGCATGTTACTTCTCTCTTCATAAACTTTTGTCTTCTCGTTTAATATCTAAGAATCTAAAAGTTAAAATATACAAAACAGTAATTTTGCCTGTAGTATTATATGGGTGTGAAACTTGGTCCCTTACATTGAAAGAGGAACATAAATTGAGAGTATTTGAAAATAGGATCCTTAGGAAAATATTTGGACCTAAAAGGGATGAGGAGACAGGTGAGTGGAGAAGTTTACATAATTTAGAACTACATAATTTGTATTCATGTCCAGACATTATTGGAATAATTAAATCAAGAAGACTTAGGTGGGCAGGCCATGTGGCACGAATGGGAGAGGAAAGAGGAGTTTTCAGGATTCTTGTTGGGAAACCTGATGGTAAGAGACCAGTAGGAAGGCCAAGACGAAGATGGAGGGACAACGTCGAGATGGACCTAAGGGAAATCGGTAGGGATGGAAAAGAGTATATAGATCTTGCTCAAGATAGGGACAGATGGAAGGCCTGTGTTGCTGCAGCCATGAACCTTCTGGTTTAAGAAGGCTAGAGAGTTAGTTAGTTAGTTAGTTAGTATTAGTGACCCCATCCACACACATAATTTGCCTTCATTTAATACTTTTAATCTTTAGAAAAAATGACTTGGTTTACAAGCCACCCTATCCCCGATAGCCCCTGAGCCCCCCTATGGAGATAAATTCTAGCTATGGGCCTGGGTATTTAAGACGTACTTTTCTCACAAAACACAGTAAAATCCGAAAACGTACAACCTAACCATTAATATTTTGCTTATTACCATGCTAATCAGTAGGATGACACTCACTTTAATTCAAAATTTTCATTACATTAGTTGAATATGTTGTCACAACTATTTTAATACATTTGTTCAGTTTGTTTCTGAATATATTTTTAATCACCTTCATGTTAGAAGAAGAAATCTCACTCATGTAAGTGGAGCTCAACATAGCCTTCACTAGTAGCTAGTAGTGTAACCCGATCCAAAACAGGACAAAATTGCAATTAAACTTGAAACAAGATATTTGCTAGAAACTCCATTTCCGCTTCTTCAATGTTGTTGGGAGTCCAACACAGATATTTCTGCCGTGCGATGCGCGACACAACTCAAGAAGCAGTGTTGCTAATGGAGCAGATAGAAAAATCGCTGCAGTGCGCCGATGCACAGCTGTTACGTACAATTAGAGAATTCAGGTCTATCTAACGTTGAGTTTTAAACGTCATGCATTATATCAGGACTAGGTTTAATATGTATTAACAAGTGGCTTTGTATGTAGCTACATACATATGGACTAAAAATTCGCAAAATATGAACTAACACATACGTAAAATTACCAAAAATGCTGCAAAGAAGACTTCTTCATACGATTCCTTATTTGAGTGATTTCAAACAAATTAAAAAAAATATTATTATTCATTGCATTAATGCACTGGTGGCGTTCTAACTGTTCACTCCCAAAACCCGTATACACTGGTACGGAACTGCAACGGCAGATAATAACATGCCAACGTGTTAAACCGCGACAATTGGACCACAACACTCTTCCTCAAGCAGTATTATTATTTCCTCTCTGTGATCGGCGACAGTCGGGTGCCTTTGTTGTACATTTACAAACGATGCCGGCTTCCACAACAATAACAAGTACATATACTGCCACTAGACGATAAGCTGCGCGGCTTTTTCTTTTGCTATGAACCAGAGCCGGCGCTAGTCATTTTGCCTCCCTGGGTGGTGGCGGCAGATGCCGCTCCATTTCGCCCCCCCCCCCCCGGTCATTACGCAGCAACGGGAAATTGAAAATCAATATATTCCTAAGTAAAACATCAAAATATAAAATAAATAATGAGTCTTCTTATGATATTTCAATACTATTATGCGCAAAAGAATATCTCGCTCGACCACAGTTTTCAACAGGCTTATTTTTTTCTTCTCTTCAAATTTTGCCGTCCTGAAGATTTGCCGCTCTTGGGGGGGGGGGTGGCACGGTTCGCCCTACCCTTCCGCCGGCCCTGCTATGAACTTGGTCACCCATCAAAGTATGGCAATTTTAACACAGAAAACAATATGCATCGCATTAAGCAGCAAAAATGACAAGCCTCCTCTATGCAATTTCTACAAGAACATGTGCCGGAGTCAAGAGTTGAAATGCTGTTGGAGCCACATTATTTATTTTGAACAATTCCAAAATTATGAAATATGAACAATTTGTGAATTAAACCTTTTGAAATATGTAAAATTAAGTATATTTTCCTTAAATATGTAAAAGTAAGTATTTATTAAAGTTGGAAATGTGGGAAAATGTTGACCATAAAATGTACCTTAAATCACTACAAACATTACTATTCGCAAAGATATCACAAAATTTCAGCGATATTTCGTCAAACTAAAAGTTTGTAGTTACCTATAAATCCTAGCCTGATTATAACCAGTAGATAACATTGAACACAGCTATGGGTTCGGTAAATTGTCTACAGTTCAGAAGCACTCGCACACAACGTCAAACCGGTCAAATACTTAGTATAAAATAAAAATATGGTGCTTCCAATCCAACAAAACTCACCGTCACTTTACCTGCCTTTCCCCTTCTGTGTCAGAAGTAGTGCTTCATTATTACAGTTGGCAACACTAGTTACTAGCTAGCCAATGAACATTCACTGCATAAAAGAAGCAACCACTACGCCGTGCTATATTGCCACATTACCGTCCCTGCCGAACGGTGTGAACCGCGGCTGGAGCGCTATTCAATTGTTTTCATTGATGTTTGCCCGAGTGTGTCCAGGAATGGAATGACAATATGGCAACAATGGCGAAGGTTGGCGAGCAGGGTAGAAGACGTGATGCTAAGAGAGAGGGATACGAAACGAAAATTGGTATCTACGCAACGGCAAAGATATGTGTGTTGTACTCTAACAAGAGAGACATGCTTCATTTCTACTGTGAAACTACAGCAAGACTACAAACAGATTTTTTTCGGGACTCAGCGGAACATAAATGGGAGTGGAGTAAGCACGAAGTCTCGAAATCCGGTAGCTCACGATCGACGATTTGGCAATCCCTGGTTTAGAAAAAGTTATCCGAAGAGAGAGACAGCTAAGTTCTGGGCCAGCCTCAGACAGTACCAACACCGCAGTCAGCTCCATTGATACCCAAGCTTAGACATCGGAAGCGACAGGAGCAGAGGTTAAGACAACCGATAACACCAAACGCGCCAATGAAGGGAGCCAAGGAAACTATGCTCCACAACACCAAAATTCAATTAAACTCAGTCACGAGCCTCAAATCTGTTGAAAGAAAAATACTGGGAATGAGAGAAGCGACAGGTGACAAACGGCATGGAGAATTCACACCGATGTAACAAGCGACAAAAACCCATTCAGTGTCAAGCAAAGCAATCACCGCACATGCGCGAACAACAGACCGAGGCAACACGATGCACAGTATGAGAAAACGGCCCAGTCCGAACGACACGGTTCAAAATATTGCATTGATTTCTAAAGGTTCTCTTCTCTACCAAGCTACAAATATTGCTTGTTGGATGTCGCTTGTTGCTTAGATCTCAAATCTCTCCGATACAAACACGCAAGGTACAAGTGACACGTGCAACTGCTCGTGTCATTTTGACACGAAACGTTCCGTTTATTTATAAAGGTTTAATTTACAAGTGTCGCTTCGGTCTGAAATCTCTCTAGGAAACTGCAGTACGTTTATAGTCCACGCGTTTTCTTGGTTAACGTCCAAGATCTGAAGAGAGCTGCCGCCACGAACGTGGGTGGGGATAAACAGCGGGCGAGTTGTTATCGTCCAATCACACTCAACCTTCAGCCAATTGGCGCAGCTGTCATTCTGCTCGTCTACTCCACGTGGAGTCTCAGCCATATGACTGTGGATACGCTGTTGCCGTTCTTTGCAACTTCAACGTGGAGACCGTGGGAAGGGGGAGGGACAAGGTGGCGTAGAGAAGATGTGGAGAGTAGATGTGTGGCAACACTGTGGGTTGAGAGTGGTTGTAGCTGGTGTGCGCGCCCCGTGGACTTCAAAACCAGCCGGTTGTTAACGTAGCTACCATCGTGCCGCTGTAGGGTCTGAGTTTGAGTCCCGGCCGAATTTTGCAAAACCCACGTATTTTTTATTTGCTGTGGGCCACATCCGGCTCTGTGGCAGAGCGCATCATGTGGTCCATTTCAGATGTCGCCACTGAGTTTCGCGGGTTGAAATCACGGCTTGGGCATAAGCGTTCCTTGTGAGTGGCCCTTCATGAATTTCATCAGATCTTCATCCTCATTTTCGCGATTAGCCAAAACTGGAACAAAAGCGAGTCTCTATAACAAAAAGCAAATCAAGTAAATAACAAAACATCAGTTATAACAAATCAGTGTACATATAAAATACATATTCACCAAATGTAAAATATATTTTACAAGTATGCACTGAAAGAAATTAGCCGAGTCATGTTACTGAAAGTCAGAAACAACTATTTTTATTGTACATATCGTGGTACATAATTTGGACCTTGTTACTTTTCCTCGTAACATCCAGATCGGTCAACACATTTGAGCCACCTTAACGGCAGCTAAAAAATGACTCTCTCGTAGAAGTCCGTTTCTGCACGACATACCCACCGGCGAACTTCATTCTTCTCCTCGTCATTGATGTCAAACTTGGTACCCCGCATGCCGTTCTTCAACGGAGCAAACAACTGGAAGTCAGAGGGAGCTAGATCTGAGTAGTAGGAAGGGTGGGACATCAACTCCCAGCCCATCTTTTCAATTTCCAAAGCAGATATTCAAACGTGTTTGTTTATGGTCATATGTCAGTAGCCTTCCCACCCATCTTGAAAAAATCTTGTTATAACCAAGAGCCTTTATGATGTCCTGTATTTGTATATCACTGTCTCCAATGCTCAGATAATGTGCAATTTCTCGTATAGTTATCTTCCTGTCGATTTCGATCTGCCCCCACCTCTAAAATGTTTCACCCACATTTTCACTGTACTGTAACCCATGCAGAAACGCTGATGAATTTCTTCAGATCCAACGTTTTCACTAGCAAGAAATTCGACGACAGCACGTTGACGAAACGAACTGTCTGTGGACGTAATTTTTCTCCTACCGACAGCACTGACAGTGAAAGTGCGCATGCACCAGATCGTGGTTCATGCATTGGATAACAGATGGCTGTACAGTCATGGAAAGTAGTTCTTGGGCCACGAGACCAACGATATCGTAACATCTTAAAGCCTGTTGTCTATGCAACCCAAATAACAAAATTGTCGCTTGGGTTTGCCTGGCGGACCTGGATTCTCGGGAATGATTGAGTATTGACAGCAGTGTGAGTCATACCCCCAAGCCCAGCCATAACAAACAAAAGCTGGGTGCCGTGAGACCACCAGAAGAAGTTTCAGGAATTGGTTTCTTAACAACAGCTATTCGTAAGAAAATGTTCTCTTTACTGATATTAGAGTCATTGTCAAGAAAGTTCACTGAAATGGTGGTTTTCGTCGAATCATCATCGCGCAACACACATGCTTTCAACCCAGAAGACCTTGAAAAAGATTGGAGTTAAAAACAACTACTTGACTAATGATAAGACGAATCGCTATTCATTAGTCCCAAATTTGAATTTTGTGTAAGACATGGATCATCATGTCCTATCATCCATTTCATAACTTCATTAATCATCCTCATCGCCTTTGTTGACGCCAAGTGCTAGAAAAGCAATATAAAATAAGCAAAATTAAGAAATTAATAAATGACATTTTCAGCAATTTCACGCAGCGACTCAGTTGCATGTAGACAAAGTTTCATTAATCGGGAACCAAGGGCCCCCTCGCTCTGCTTCATTGTCATTTTCCCTCCACTTTGCCTGCCGCGATTAACCTGATGTTGATTAATGCACAATCCACAAAGTGCACCAAAGCGGCGCATATTATGAATAGGTAAACTATGTGATATTATGCTAATTTAGAATTTAGTAATAAAATGTGAATTTGGGGGCTTTCAGTTAAGTGGCTGCACATCCATTACGTAATCGCGATATCATCAAATTGTACGAAGCGTGTCAATTATACGTAAAGTGTCAGTCCCCGTCGTAGGCGTGCGCAGACCCTCTGATTAGGGGGGATAGCCTTGATTAAAACGTAATTTCATCTCACTTGTTTAAATTTTATTGCATTGATGGGTGTGTTTATATATACTCCCCTCCCCCCGCCCCACACACACATATAAATACATACATACATATATATATGTATACAACACACACACACACACACACACACACACACATATATATATACCAACAGTAAAAATCATATAAATTGTCTCTCAAATCTGCGCGTTCCTTTTCCTCCCAACAATTGTTCATGCACTTAAGAGAGAACCTTTTAGCAGCAGTACTTCTCTCCTCGGTAATATAAAATGCATTACAGAAAACAAATTGCGAGCAAAGCGACAAATAAATTTTCAGAACCAAATATTTGCAAAATGAAAACAATGTCGATTTAATATGGGGAAAAAAATTCATGGAGCGCCATATTATTATCTTTTACAATTTTTTTCATTTAGATCGTTTGGCGTCCAGGGTTAACTCCCGCCGACCCCTAGCTACGGCTCTGAACTTGACTAGAATATTTGACATTTTACAAAAGGTATTTATATTTGTATAAAATTTGAAATCAAGGGGGCAATTGCAACTCTGTCCCCCCCCCCCCACAGGTGCTCTTGGCAGTCTGGAAGAAATAATGCAAGAAAGATGTGAAAACAAAATCCATCTTGAGTATCCTTTTGTCCTGCTACTCTTAGATTCTGCTACTCTTGCTTTCCTTTACTTCCATGTTTGCCCCTAAAATTGATTTCCGTTCAAGGTTGTGGGGGGCTGTGGTTTCGCCACTGCACCCCCTTCCCCCGTAGTTGCCTTGAACTTTCATCGGCTTGAAAATACTTAATTTTCTTTAAGAGTATAATATAGTTTAATAACGGCGATAGGATTCATCTATCCTAAATTTCTAGGTGAAAATATAATAATATAGGGGCATAGATGTCTGAAAGGGAGGCAAGGATTGCCACATCTTCCCCTTAGAAAACGAATGTCAACCAAAAAGTACGTTTTCACATGTATAATTTGATTTCAGTCATGATGATTTACATTAATTATTATAATGAGGATGCAGGAATGCGATAATGAAACACTATTATCGGGGTAATATGCCCCATGGAAAAATACCTTGCTTGTCTCTTCGTGGAAAAAATCTGCAGACGTCCATGATTAGGGGTGCATTTGCCCTCCCCCTGGCCCCATGGGCGCACGCCTATGATCCCCGTGATGGAATATGTAGCGCAAAGCCAGGGCTTTAAGATCAAATTTGTTTTGTTATTGTTTTTATTAGTAATTACCTCAGATTTCTTCCTCTGAAGTTAAATTATTCATGACGACGATTTATGATTACATTAAAGACATGAATGAACATACACAATGAATCCATTTTGGTCAAAACTCGAACTCGGAACCTTGTTCGGCAAGAAATAAAAATATCCATAAGGCATGAGTGTTTCATTGGAGATGTTCCTCTACTTCCGTCATTTTATCACTAATATATTTCTTTAATATACAATAATAAGTCACAACTACCTAAACATAAATATTATTTTGCATTTTCACATGCATATGCTTTTTTTACGGTTAGAGTGTGAACTGGCACCTGTTTATTTAGATTGTTCTTTATGTTTCGTGTGTAGTTAAAGATAGGAAATATGCTTGAGGAACGATTAGGGCTATAAGAATTCCGTCCGTGACAGAGTGGTTAGCACAGTGCGCTACGATGTCTGATGTCCTGGGTTCGAATCCCGTCGTGCGTATGGGTGTTCTTTGTGAGTGCCCCTTCATCAATTTCATCATATCACTCATCCTCGTCGTCGCGATTAGCAAGAGGTGAAAGAAAAACGACGCTAAATAAGAAAATAAAAAGACTTATAAGAATCATTCTTATTTCCGGACGTGTCCTACATTTTATAGTTGTGTCTGGCTTCCGGAAGGAATTTGAAAGAAATCTCAAATGTCTTATACGTATTTTGGGCATCACGTAACTTCAAATTAGATGGAGAAACAGAAAAACTGAGGAAAGCCTAAGATAACGTGGTTCCTTGGAGAAGTATGCTTAAATCAAAGAGTGTGCATGGTTGCTACTGGATGTTCGGAAAAACAATTACAATCCCAGCTCAGAAATTACTTCACGATTTTCTGGATCCGAAAAAGTCCGGATATATGTATAAAATGCTTACTTTTTGAAGTTTTATCGATATAAGTGTCGGTAATTTGTTCGAAGTAACAAGTAATGTTTCTCCTTATTGGAGAAATAAGGCACACAATTCTGTTTTTCCCAGTGTATAGTAGTTTTTTTTACATATTAATAAACAAGAACTTCCAGACTTTGTTTACGAAATTGTGAATTTTTTCCTTCCCGAATTCATGGATTGTTTTCTCTTCCTGGCCCCACATCGACGAAAAACGTTCTGTCTTACATACACAAGTTGAAATCACATACAGCCGTGCTATTAATTAGCAGTTGAGGAATTTTGAACTCAACCGTTCACTTCAACATTAATTTTTCAGCTGAAGATGTGTCATATTCTCTTTATATGCTAAGATGTCCTAGTAACCTATTATAGTTACTGCAAATACGATCGTGTTCAACATTTTGAGACATTTGTCCTACTTTCCGCTGAAGAGTGATCTGATAGCCCTATGTGTGATGAGAACTGTTTTTACTCAATTTCTGATATAATTTATTCCAGCATTTTCTTCAACCTCCATTACCTTGTTCTTACCTACAATGCTTACACAACTTTTGCTTCGTGCTCGACCTTTGGGTTCAGAAATGTTTACAACACCCCCATCTCCCGCGTGTAAATAGCAGGCAACAACACTCTAGAAAACCACAATGTATACAACTTGTTTACTACATATTTTACGAAAATATTAGAATGTTAGCTTGATATAACTGTGGATTGGAACGAACAAAATAAAATACCTGTTTCATACGCACACTGGAACGGGTGCAGGCCTGCTGTGAGTCACTCTGGCAGTGAAGGTCACTGATCGAAGCACTTGGTGCTTGCTTACTACAAGCAGGCGCCTTATCTTTCCTCAAGGAAACACGGAAATCTTAGTTACTTTCTTTCACCAGACTAATGGTGAACATTTACAGGAACGTAAGGAGTAGTATCGTATTCTATTGGAATTAGATTTCGTGGTGTTTAAAAGATATCATAACAATATGTAAATCTCTTTTGTGACCTACACTGAACTTATTTTAAAGTTTCATTGACATGTGAAAGAGGAAATTTATAGATCCTTGTTCCTTACGATTTCTAAACAACCGTAGAGTGTGGTGAACGTGAAACTACTTATTGTTCGCATCAACGATATGCATTATACAAATGGCCTCTAATCAAAAAACCCTATTACATCACAGGAAATGATATTTAAAACAATTCTACCACGTATCAAACGTAACCAATATTCAGATTGATTCCAAGCTTCTGTTTGGGTTATTTTGTGTCGCATTTTTACCTCTTGCGATAATCGCGACGACGAAGATGATGGGTAATGATACGAATGCAATGCTACATCTAAGCCTCAACAGGTTTCAAAAATGGATCCTCTGGCTTTGTAGAGAGTTACGGTGATTTTGATTTTTATTTTCATTTGGTATTTTAAGTCCACTTTATGCACACAAAGGCTAATCGAGACTGCATCTACAGTTTAAAGTGGGATCCTACCCACTGTGTCTCCACCGGGTATCGAACAGGGTACTCCTTGATTACTAGGCGACTCCTCTACTACAGCGCCATCGGGAAGGATGAGAGAGAGAGAGAGAGAGTTACGGTGACTACGATAATGAAGAATTGAAAGTAGCAGAACGCCTAAGCTATTCTTTTGTCAATATTGGAATTGTTAATGAATGTTATGAATGTCAGTTCAAATTGAAAAAAATAAACTAAAAGATTTCCAGAGTGTCGTTACAAATCGTTAATTTTTCTCTTTCCACACATTACTTTGCTACTGTGTAGATATTTGCATGCTAAGATGTAGAAAGTGCTGCATTTTCAGTGTTTGGAATTGCGATTTATTTCTGAGAATGGAGTGAGTAGTGGGAAAAGGATCACCTCACATGTTTGGATTATACCTCCCCGCCAAAAAAAGACACAAAATATATATCGGCTGTTGTTCTTATAAGGAAATATAACATGTATGAATTGTGTCAAGAAATATTGCAGCCTATTCACATCCTTACGGATCTTGGAAGAAAGCCCACGTAGAGATTGGGAAGTTTTGTTACGATAAAATTGGGATGTATAGTAAATTAAAATGCAAAGTACTACCTTGTGCTTTGCACCAAGCCATGAAGGCGTATAGGGGGTGTGGAGTTAGTGGAGTTAGGGCCCCACGCTTTCTTCATCAGGCCGAAGGTGGGAATGATGTGATCAGCACCACGCCCCTGGCCGCCATACCCCCCCCCCTTCCCCAGAGTTTCCTCCAGGTACCCACTTTATACGACGCTGGGTGGGCACCGAAGCAGCTTGAACAGGTGGACAAAATCCCGATTATCCCCCGATGGGGATCGAACCCAGATCTCTCGCATGGTAATAAAACGCCCTAACGACTGTGCTACTGCGGCACATACAGTAATTAAGGCAATAATTGTTTTAGCCTTTCGTTCAACGTTTTTAGGGGAATCATTTTCGGAGATATAACGTGTAGCACTTGTCGGTTCTGCGACCTGGGTTGAGAAAAGGCTATTTTCTGACGAACAACATTCCACCTGACAAGTCACGTGACTTTTCTACATTTCCTGTGCCTGTTGGCTTTTGCATGAAAGACGAGTTGCTCTTGAGACAGACAGAATCACCCGATCACCTAATTGTGCAATGTGTGTTGCCTACCCTTCCGGCATTATTTACTGCCATTAAAGTCTTATGGGGAAGAACTTTTTTCCACCACTGTACCTGCCATACGAGTGGATTAAAAAAATCATCAAGGCCTGAGAGTAATCGAACAAGGTTCAGTACGTGCTAAATTTTTCAGGTGTTTTGGAATTCATATGAAATTCACTTTTTCATTCTAGCTCTGAATTCCTTGAATTTTACAGGGTTTTCCAAGATTTTGTCAATGGGAACGCTGCCCCTTTGTACAATTTCAGATACAACTTTGTAGGCTCAGCGAGATGGTTTTTGCTACGTCTTGTCACGGCATTTTTTGGCAGCCTACCTAAATCCAAGCCTTTTGAGATGTCTTCACGAATACGTAGAGACGCACTAACAGTAAGGTGCGTGCATTTCATTGCGTGAGCTCTCCGCTGTGCGTTAGCAAACCTCTCCATCATTTCCTTCTACTTCCCTCGCCGCAAGCGTCGTTTCCTCGTCTCCGTCCTCGGAGAGGCAACGGCCCTCCCGAACCTGCCAGTCCCGCTCGCACCTTCCCCGTTTAATTGATCGTTAGTCGAGGGACGGGGGCGATTGCCACGTATTTCTGGGTCTCCGAAGCTACGCCGAGGAAACGGCCGGTTCCAGAGGCCTAATAAGGACAGAGGAAAGAAAACGACCTCATTACGGAAGATGTTCGGGACGGAATTTGCTATTCGGGAACTGCGACCGTCGATGGTTTTGTTGGAATTCCGCGGTGGGAACGTTACGCCAATTGGTCCCTGCAAAGACTCAAAATTATATACTTCTGGTTTTCTGGGATTTCGGTCATTCAGAATCGCCGTTTTCGTGATGGGAGTTTCCAGAAATCTTCGAAGGCAGCATTTCTGCCTTGTAAGAAGCAAATCGTTTGGAGAATTGCCATTCATTTGCCGCAGTGTACTTCAGACAGACGTTCTCGTGTGAACAGCCAGGCTGGATCCCATTTTTTGTCGTTATATCTTAGTTTCTCTATGTTTAAATAATTCACCAAGAGTTAAATTCAATGGCTTGCCGAGTTTATTTATGTTCAAATAATTTACCAAGAGGTAAAATCAAGGGCGTGCCGAGTTTCTCTATGTTTACCCAATTTACCAAAAGAGTTAAAATCAAGAGCGTGCTGAGTTTCTCTACCTTTAGATAATTTACCAAGAGTTAAAATCAAGGACGTGCCGAGTGAGTTTCTCTATGTTTAAATAATTTACCAAGAGTCCAAATCAAGGATTTACCGAGTTTATATATGTTTAAATAATTTACCAAGAGTTAAAATCGAGATGGTGCTGAGTTTCTCTACCTTTAGATAATTTACCAAGAGTTAAAATCAAGGACGTGCCGAGTTTCTCTATGTTTAAATAATTTACCAAGAGTTAAAATCAAGGGTTTACCGAGTTTATATATATATGTTTAAATAATTTACCAAGAGTTAAAATCAAGAACATGCCGAGTTTCTCTACCTTTAGATAATTTACCAGGAGTTAAAATAAAGAGTGTGCCAAGTTTCTCTATGCTTAAATAATTTACCAAGAGTTAAAATCACAAGCGTGTCGAGTTTCTCTATGTTTAAAAAAAATCCAAGAGTTAAAATCAAGACCATGCCGAGTTTCTCTACCTTTAGATAATTTACCAAGAGTTAAAATCAAGGTCGTGCCGACTTTCTCTATGCTTAAATAATTTACCAAGAGTTAAAATCACAAGCGTGTCTAGTTTCTCTTTGTTTAAAAAATTTACCAAGAGTTAAAATCAGTGATTTTCCGAGTTTCTATGTTTAAATAATTTACCAAGATTTAAAATCAGGGCTTTGTACATGGTTAAATAATTTACCAAGTGTTATAATGAAAGGCTGGTCGAGTTTCTTTTTTATGGTTTAATAATTTTCCAACGTTTAAAAATCAAGAGATGGGTTTGGTCGTTCAGCCTTCACGAAATATCTTCGAAATACGAGGCGTATTTTTAAAGTAAGTGCCGTTTGAAATTCCGCCGCTGCAGCGCGCTGCGGTCGGTGTCCCGTGCATGTGTACCTACATCTGTTGGCACGCCACAGACGCCATTGCGGCAACAATCGATCGTGTATACATTTGCTTTTGCGTATTTAAAATGCCTCTGCCGATTGAGAATCCCGCCGACTGTGAAATATGCGCTGTTATTCGTTTTCTCAGTGCTAAAGCCGTGAAAGCAGTTAAAATTCACCGTCAGATTTGTGAAGTGTACAGGCGATGAAACATGGGTGGTCTACGTTACACCCGAAATAAAACAACAATCCATCGAATGGCGGCATTCAACATCGCCCAAGAAAGTGAAGTTTAAGCAGACAATTTTAGTCCGGAAAATCATGTGTACCGTGTTTTGGGACAGGAAGAGGGTGATGCTTGTTGATTTTTTGCCTCGTGGTGACAATAAATTCCGAAACATATTGTGAGACTTTACAAAAACTGCGCCGTGCCATTCAAAACAAAAGGCGCAGCATGCTGAGTAAAGGGATCGTTTTGCTGCATGACAATGCCCGTCCAAATGCGGCCAAATGTACTCAAGATCTCATCGCATCATTTGGCTGGGAAAAATTTGATCATCCTCCATACAGCCCCGATGCGCCCAGTGACTACCACGTGTTTCTGCAGCTGAAGAAGCATCTCGGAGGTCAGCGCCACGATGACGATAGCCTCAAAACGGCCGCGTTGCAGTGGCTGTCAACTCAGGCGGCAAACTTCTATGACGACGGAATACAAAAGCTTGTTGTTCTATATGATAAGTGCCTTAATATTGGTGGCAATTATGTGGAAAAGTAGATAAAAGTGTGGTCTTTCATGTAACAATAAAATTGTTACAAAAAGTTTACTTCTTTTTTGTACATATCAAAACGGTACTTACTTAAAAAATACGCCTCGTAGTATTACCGTTGTACTAAAATTGGACATGAAATATAGAATATTTGAAGGGCAAAGCACCCCAATTATTACCCTTCTTTTGGGGGTTGGAGTTCCATGTATGCCCCTGACAGAACTGTGTTGAAATGAAAAATTATATATATTTTAAACCCACTGATCAAAGCTTGCTGTTCTTCTTTAGTGCAAACGAAGAGTGGAGCATCCATGTATATCCTGCAACGATAAGGAAAATGTAATAAGGTCAAATATGCGGTAAAGCCAGGACGTTGTACGACCCTCCTTGGTCGCCATTTAATTATTATTAGACATTGCGTGGTCGCTATATTCTTTTTAATCGGATGAAAGAGTTAAGCGGAATGTCCCTGCGAGGCGTACGCTTTTAGTTTTATTGTATTCTGAAAACGTTAACGGTTCCACCTCTACGTTTACTAGCTTCACTCATTATTAGACCCTACGTGGTCGCTATATTCTTTTTAATGTTATCAATTATTGGCATTTACACTGTTCAACGTGTTGTTTAGAATAGCAGAGTCCTGCAAGGCTCATTATTAATTGTATTGTCTGAATGTACACAGTTTTAGTTTTAGTTGTCGCGTGCATCTAGTGATTTTCCCACTAGTGATTTCTCAGTGTCAAAACCTCGATATTTCTCAGTACGAAGTTTGCAATATGTAAAAAAATGAGTTAGCAACGCATACTTGTAGTTAAAATTTTCACCACCCATGCGCCACCGCGAGTATAAAACCCAGCGCAGCGAGGCCGGAGCTCAGTTGGCTCCCGGATGTCAACTGGCAAACACAGGGGGTGCTATTCCGGCTTCCCGCGCTACGGCGGCACGTGAACGTCTTCTGCTAGAGTGACGTCAGAAAGGGGATCCCTCAGCTGCGGGCCGCTTAATAACATGTAAAATCATACAAGTTTATCGCCTCATAGAGGCGATTATAACTCTTGGGAAGCAATGTTTATAACATGTAGTTCATCTTCACTGCTTTTCCGTACCTTCTCAAGTTAATTGAGGATGGCAAACAAAGAAATTCATGCTGAATTCAGCAAAAAGGGAATCAATGTCTTTGGGTCTTTAACACTATTTGTCTACACTTCTACACGCAGCAATAAAGTTGGTTGGTTGGTTGATTTGGTGTTTTAAGTCCACTTTATGCACAGTAAGGCTAATCGGGACTGGACCTACAGGTTAAAGTGGAATCCGAACCACCGTGTGCCTTCACCGGGTATCGACCCCGGGACCCCTTGATTACGAGACACAGCAATGGAGTTAAATGATTATTACATGAGAGTCTCATCTTGAGACGAGCACAATAGAGAACACCCGAAAAATCGTAAAGTGAAACAATTTGAAATGCCTGTGTGTGCTGGAGGGGGGTGGGAGTAGAGTCTCGTGCGCATATTTTCATGCAAATAGTTTACTAACTTAATTAATTATAGCGTGGACATAACTGCAACAGGATCGAGAGAGTAAGATTGAACGGAAAGGATTAAGTAAGTCCCTCTACATGTATATAACTGGTTTCCATGACAGCATAACGCTTTAGGAAGCCAGAGGCCTCAGTTTGAACCATAGTAAGGCATATAGCAATGTTTGTCTCATTCTCCACTCATTAGTTCATCATTCATCCTGATAGTAGCGATCAACCCAGTAGAAATTCGCCTTTAAATGAACGACACATACATACGTATTGATTTATTATTATTTCGTTTTTCTGCTACTTCTGGCTAATCGCGAAGATGAGGATGAATCGTGATAAGATGAGGCGGATGAAGGGACAATCATAAACATGTAAGGACAACACAATACGAGCCCCACCAAGGATTATAATGGCCACGAGTCCAGTCGCCAGAGCCTCGCTAGTCACTAGTATGTAAAATGCAGTGGTATGAGTCCTGTCTAGTTGCATCCATGGGAAGCTCCAAAATTTCGGTGTTGTGTGCGTGTGAATAAAACTATTATTATTATGAAGTTACAGTTACGCATTAATAAACGTCTAAGCCGTATGAATGCAAATATTGCCATCAGTTTCAATAATACGAATGTCTATAACAGTATCCTTCTTATTTAATTTTTATTTAACACGTAGTGTTTTTTTTGATACGGAAGAAACATGCATCAAATTATGTCAATATATTGTACATATATTCAGGTAGTGTTGTATTTTAAAAATTTCCAGCAGTAGAATTTCAGCAACTTCTTTGCAGGGGCGACTTATTGTTGACAAGAATTAATTGAAGTTACTGCTGCATAACATAATAAGTACGAGTATATTGCAAAATCATAGACAAAATGCAGTGGATGGAGGATGTCTATGCAATTTATCCTAGTGGGGGAATTTTCTTTAAGAGGATATTCTTAACTAGAGAGATAGCATTCCAAAACCTTTCCCTCTTTGAGCACTGCTGCCTCTCCTGTGAAAACATCTTGCGGGCGTCCTTGTCAAATTGCGTCATTACGAGGCAAATATTTTTTTCTTAATGTTATTTTTGGGTTGCTTTCCTGTAACTTTTACCTAATTGGAAGGCGAGGATGAGTAATGAATAGATGAAATAGAGGGACACAATGTCCAGGCGGGACTCGAGCCTTAAACCTTCGCTGGGTAGCGAGATCGTTACTGAACCAATTAACGTTCTCATCTATTTCTATTTTGAGGGCCTCCCGGATGGCGTAGTGGTGGCGTCATCGCCTTATAATCGAGGGATCCCGGGTTCGGTAACCGGTGGAGGCACGTAGTGGTTCGGATCCCACTTTAAACTGTAGGTACAATTAGCCTCAATGTACATAAACTGGACTTAAAACGCCAATTCAATCAATCTGTTTTATTATTTCACGTCGCTTTTTTACATATAGAGCAAACTAGGGCAATGAAATGAGAATGAAAGATGAAATAGATAAGACACACAATGATACACACCCAAGCCTCAACCAAGGTTCGCTTCTGAGTTCATAGAACGTTACGCTAGCGATTCCTCCAGGTAAGGGATGTACGACAGACGATTTGACGTACACTGAGGAGGTTCATACCTGCAGTTGGGAACATTCAAATGGAAAGTAATTGCTTCCAGTTTCCGAAAGCGACATGGCTTTCATTGTTCGGTATAAACCAACTTCAAAGCACAGATTTCTCCCAGATGTCAGAAAAATCTGCAGGTCCAGTAGTAGCGATCAGGTATTCGTTTACAGAAGTGCTTGTGCTGTTTGTCTTGAATATTAAAGTGAGTAATTTTAGGTCGTATTACGTGTATTCGGTGTCTGTACCATGAATAAGTGTGCCAAAGGTAAACATTCTTGTGCTGTTGCAGAGTGTACCAATTGGGGCTGTAAGGAATCTGGCACCACATCTATTTCTATTTTGAGGGCCTCCCCGATGGCGTAGTGGTGGCATCATCGCCTTATAATCGAGGGATTCCGGTTCGGTACCCGGTGGAGGCACGTAGTAGTTCGTATATGGAAAGAGTTATTCAATGTGAGATTGTGTTTGCATCCTTCCATGGGTCAACTGTTTCCAAGCAACATAAAGTTATGGATACTCTAAAGACAGTACTTCAGTCAAAATTTCCTGAAGTTAACGAAAATATTATTTCCCTGTATGTCAGAACAAGAACTTTTATTAGAATTCGACATTTGAATAAACTAATGAAATTCAAGTCCATGGAAGCAAGTGCAGCGAGAAAAAGACGACAGTGGGTAGCATCGTCTTCAAAATCATATGTGTCTCCAGGAAGGGTAAGTTGTAATGAATTTTTATTCTTACTGATATTTATTTCCGCCTCGGCCTCCACCGTATAGTGATTAACAAATCACATTGCTAAACCAAGACAGAGACCAGGCCTAGTGTTCATGTATTTGTTATTTGACGTCGCTTTTTTACCACTTTTGGTTAATCGCGGTGATGAGTGTTGATCACATAAAATTGATGAAAGGGCAGGCACAAAGAACATCAATGCCCACGACGTGACTCCAAGTCGGGAACTTCAGTGATGGGATTCAAAGTCGAACACGCGGTTGACCAGATTCGCCATCGAGCTGGCACGAATTTCCTTGAATTTATTAAGGGATTACGCTTTCCCACGACATTGCATTTTATCCATTTATTATTTATTTATTAATTTTTAAAAGACATATTTTGATGTTACGGTTTTTCAAACACAAATCAGTTTAGGTAGAATATTTCTGCAATTTTACCATAGTGTAAACTTTAATGTAAGCAAAAGCATGTTTGCATCACTAGTTAAAGATTTTCACATCTACAAAAAAAAAATATCCAAAACCCATTTCCACCTCACTCAAGGATTATGTTAATTCAATTCAAATTGTACGCGGGTTCAGTGCCATGAATCTAACCTTTACTGAACAGAATGAGATTGGTTCATAGAATGTATCGCCGAAAATCAATTTCGCTGATATCCCTTTGTCGCTGTTCTAGTTTCATTAGATACGAGCTCCAATTACCATTTTAATCCTTCGTTTTAAAAGTTATTGAAACACAAAAATAGTTATTGGGGGTCATTTTAAAGTTGTTTTTTTTTTTACTTCATTACTGTCTTCATTTGATTTTTTGATTTTCTAAGAATTTCGGCGGGCTGCAGCCCCTTAAGCCCCCCCTGCGTACACCAGTGCTTGCCACACTCATCTAGCCCATCAAATTTATCATTTCATCATTCATTTTTATTGTTGCGGTTACCCTAAATACGTAGAAAAGCGACGTCCTATGTATACTACATATATAAATTATAATGAACAAATTATTAATAACAAACATCTGTGAAAATTTGAAGGTATGAAGGATAATAAGTATTGGTGTGGTAGCGAAATATTTAATACGTAAAATTGTATTTATTTACCCATACGCAACTTCAGATTTCAATGTAGGGGCGATATGAGAGGATAGTCGTGATTACTTTTTGTTTGATTTGTATAACGCCATTTATTGTAATTGCGTGCTGTAAACTTCTTTATATTATTGCCTAGGTCTTATTCCTTGCGTTTTGCTTATTATTCTGCTGCAAATGGTAAATTGAACCAAGATATGGACAATTAAAAATGAAAATATTTCCCGTAAGCTTCCATTGCTACGCGAGCCACGCCCCTTGACAGATCCCCTTGGTCACGTCAGAGCTCGTTGCGGCTTCTGGCCAATGGGAGAGCTCCGTGTCTCGGAATGCTCTTCCTAAAATACTTCTATATTCCTTGTGGCAAACATCCTGGGAAAAACCGGCCATCCAGCCAGAAGCCTAGCAGCCATCCCGGAAGGAAGGAGGAAGAAAGAAGAAGAAGAGCCTAGCAGCAACCTAACTACCCGGTCTAGGTGCCAGGTTCTACCTGCCTGGCTTGTCTAGGAGCACCTAGACCTCCTTCCTAACCTGCCGCCCTTGGTTGTACAGGAGACACCGGTCGGCTTGCCGATTCCTAGCTAACGCCGGGGGTGTCGCGGCATCCTTTAATCCTTTACTCAGCGCCCGCTTGTTGGAGGTGCCGGATGGCTACGGCCAGTTCCCAGCTGTGGTTGGGGGTACCGCGCACATTCTACTTTCTCTTACAGGGGAGCCCGTGACGTCGGCCGCAAACAGCGCCCTAAATAAAATTAGGTCCCTATACTCCCCCTGGCGCCTCACTGCGAGGAATAAATTGAATGGTCCCTTCCCTCATTTTGGAATCCAGAAGTGGTGAATGCACGTATATGGTAAATGTAAATGTACTTAAATGATAAAGGTTAAAGACTAGTGAGCTAACAGACTTTCTTACGATAAGTTTATAATAAACATATATATACATATAAAGCTGTTGTTCACGTTTTACCCAGCAAGCCCTGAGATATCTAGAATCTGTGTTCAACGACTGGTAAGAAGTTAGCATTTATGGGTAGACTTTTGCCGTCCTCCTAATTGAAGTGTTTAGAGTGTGGTAATTGTGAGTGTAGGTGGGACGGACGTTGCAACGTGCTGAAAGCAGTATGGCCAATCTAAAGAAATGTACAGCAAAAGTACATACATTACACATACAACACAAATCTCTAACGGATATGCTAGGATATCCACAATATCCACAGATCCATGGATATTATGGATGTCCATTAGACGTCCAAGCGATATCACGTCCTGGATATCCAAAGAATCCCCCGTCATGGATATCTATAGGATTTCCCGTCCTGTATATCTAAAGGATCTCACGTCCTGGATATTCATGGCATATATATATGTATAAGGATATATTCTAGTCCAGAATATGTCCTCATCCAAAATCAAATAAAAACATTTAACGTCCCGTTTATGTGGACCAAGTGGTACTGATGTCCGAAACATATCCAAAAGTGATCCATACAATGTCCGAAACATGTCCAAAAGTCAACCACGGAATTTCCAAAACAAATAAAAAAATTATCTACAGAATGTATAATAAAAATATGATACCATAGATATCCTATAGATGTCGTCTGGATGAACATATGGATATTCAGGGGATATCAAATGGATGCCTACAGGATATTCGTGGATATACTCTGGATATCCAGAACTTCGGCACAAATATCCAGAAGATATCCATCAGATGTCCCCTGGATAGTTGCGTGTTGTCTTGGTATTGAATATCCCCAACACAAACGTTGACAAAGGCGACAGAAGTTACTCGAACAGGTTACGGCAACCACTTCCATTCCCTGAAGTATTCGATGATTATAAGCGTGGTGGCGTGAACGCGTTTCCAATTTCCTCTCGCCCCGGCGACAACAATGACCTCGTCCAATCGCAACAATCGCTTTGCCCGGAATGCAGCGGATTTTAAAACAACAATCCACAATGAAGCTAAATAGTTCCGTAGATTTACAGCTTCGATTGTCATTCGACGACGGAAGCTTCCATTAATTACTCTCGAGCGTTTTCTCCGCGTCCGTGTCTCGACGCGAAGTCTCCGTGAGCAATCGCCGGAGCTTTTGTTTCAGTCTTCTCACTTCCCCGGGCGCGACCATATACTCCGATGTCCCAATTCGGCGCAAATTTACCGGAAACAATCGGATCTCCGGTAAAAAAAGAACTCCGGAGTCTCGGAATGTGTTGAGCCAGATTGGCGTTGGCAGCCACTGGAGAAGACCAACCACCCACACACCGTCAAACTGTTTCTATTGAATCCTACACTTATTATAGGAATCCATATCTGGAAGTGGTTATGTAGTACAGGGTGGCTATAAAATCTCTTCCAAAATTACAAAGGCATATTGCAAAGAACCTATTACAGTTACTGCTGCAAGGCTTGTGCCAAAAGAAGGATTGATTAATTTATTGTTTTAAGTCCACTTTTATGCACAGTAAGGCTAATCTGGACTGGACCTGCAGGTTAAAGTGCGATCCGAATCACTGTGCCATGTGCCTCTACCGGGTATCGAAACCGGAACCCCTTGATTACAAGGCGACGTTACCACTACGCCATCGGGTAGGCCCTCAAAAAGAAAAAGAAACTCATGAAGTTTACTTACAATGTCAATACACTTCCACGTGTGCTCCTTTTGGGAGTCGGACATTTTGGTGCTAAGTAACTTTGGTGCCACACACTTTGGTGTCTGGGCATTTTGGTGCTTAACATTTGGTGCCTTTATCTTTACACACCCTTTCACTTCTGACCTCTGGCATTCACTTTCACTTTTCAGTGAATATAAATACTGAATGTGAGTTACTTTCTCATGGCTTAGAAAATGGCTTCGTTAGTGATTAGCTCTCACGGTGGGAAGGAACTAATTCACAATGCATTTCCGTACTTAAACTCTTTTTATGTATTTTACTGTATTATATCATTTTAAAAATCATCAGGATTTTCTGCCGCACCCTGTATTTTGGTATAACACCAGCCTTAGAACTTATCAAGAATTCTTCAAGATGCTTTAAGGATGGGACATTTAAGGTTGCACCTACTTGATTTTTATCAGCTGCATACAATCAATGTGCTGAGAGGAAGCTCGGTACTTTCAGCGTTATACGTCTTGATGTCAAACGTATGATAAACATACTGGCAAACATAGGATAGAATGAACATATTATAGACAAACATATGTGCCTGCATATGGTAGAGCGAACATCGGTCGCTACTTACAAGGTGTTGCCCATAATTTTTCCATGTAATATTGCTTGTATGTAAGGAACATAATAAAGAACAATTCATTTAGAATAACTTTAATTTGTCTCTGTACACAAAGTTTTATATTGCTTGCACCAATATGTCCTCGCACCTAAGCACCACAGCGAAGAGTTCTAGCACCAAAATGTCCTAGACCGCACCCTTTGTCGCCCCGCAGAACGTCTAAGCGATATTCAATTTATCTTCACTGACGGATGGTCGCCCTACCAAAGCTCTCGCCACGAAAACAGTCCAGTCAAGGTGGGAGCTTCCCTTTGCCTCCTCCACACCCCTGGCCCTCCAAGGTTGCCGCACTTCTTCTAAGCTGCTCGGTCGACACTTCGTGCGTTGTACGTATGCGGTTGGTTTCGTCAGTTGAAATTGTTGCTCATTGGCAACACTGTAGCTGGATGGCGTGACCTTGACTGGACTGTATTCGTGGCGAGAGCTCTAGTGGAACGGAAAGCACACTTCCGGTCTCCTTGAATTTGTCATACCACACAACAATGCTTTCGTAATTAGGTAACGGTCCATATTCCCTCCTAAAATTTCGCTGTTCATCATTCGTCGCCAGGAAGGCCTCTTAGTCTTACTTCACGTTTAACCTTGTTTCAATAGTTGTTCCGCTTACTCGCTTTCTCCCATTATCTTCCGTTATGCGCTGCCTTAATCCAGAGATTCCAGGGACAGAGTATAGTGAATAGAGAGGCTTTGCTCCATCTGGACTCTGGAATAGGGAAATTGTAAAAGAAAAAAGGATATTTTTGCATTCACAGAGAAATTTGAGTCGCCTGAAAACCTCTTCTGGGTGAGGTTGAAGCCGTTTCCTCAATGTAACAGTAGAATCGGAGCTTGGGGGTGGTTACGGGGTAAGGAAAGTCATGGGGTTTGTGTGTGTGTGTGTGTGTGTTCCCCGCCCGCGGCCAATAAAAGCAACTCATCGGGGTTAGGCAAACAGAAGCTCGCAATCGTTAAACCGTGGGTTCGGCACAGGGCGGAAACGGCTCTGGGGCACGCTCAGGTTTTGTTCCTCCTTCGGAAAACGTTCATTAAATCACATAATGGTCTCCGGGCGGTTTGCTGAGATGTTGCCTCGTTTAATAAACGGAAGGAGAGTCTCTGTACACATCACTTTTCGGGTTCGGTAAATATAATCCCTTGCATCCCCCCTCCCCCTTCGCATTTTTCCTTCGCTTCTCGTCATTCACATCGTTCAACAAGTTCTCACGAGCATTAATATGATGAAGTGAACGAACTACGGCGTATAAAAGGGAAAAAAACAAGCATTTAGGAAATTTGCATTGGAATGTACAATCACCGGCAATAGAAATGGAACACCTAGATCCTGAAATACTCGCTTCCCTGCAAGGCATCATGTGTGTCATCCACGGCGTTAAGTGGACTTTAATAACGACCTTGCGAGTACTTCAGGATCTAGGCGTCCCATTTTCATTGCCGGTGAGTGTACAGCCACGAGCACTTCTTGCTTGTAACAAACACATTTACAGGGTGTAGTACACGCTGCACTGCATTCTAGCAGGCTGACGAGGTTCTGGCGTTTAGCCTCACAACCACGATAATGTGTTTATGCCTATGAATTGCAATTTTTCTTGAGGCTTATTTGTTGTGTAAGATGTATGCTTGTTCATTGTGTTCTGTCTTCACGTGATTCATATTATGAATGTATATTATGAATTTATTATTAAATATTATGGTCAAGTGTAAAATATGTGACCCTTAATTTCCACCACATGAAATAATGGTTACATATGTAAATAATCCTAAGCGGGACTTGTGTGATTGCCCTTCCTGCATTTCATCTTATCGCTGGATTCGCATTTTGCCCGGGTTTTTCAGACAAAACCCGATAAAACACGGGCAAATCTGTGTTTTATTGGTTTTTTTCAGATTATATTTAAAAATATAAAAAGAAAAGTGTT
This sequence comes from Lepisma saccharinum, assembly GCF_977018435.1. Classification (NCBI taxonomy): domain Eukaryota; kingdom Metazoa; phylum Arthropoda; class Insecta; order Zygentoma; family Lepismatidae; genus Lepisma; species Lepisma saccharinum. The sequence goes on along the minus strand of NC_139235.1, from coordinate 61,254,154 downwards.
CCCCTGTGCATAGCACCACGCCATGAAGGCGTATAGGGGGTGTGGGGGTAACGCCCACACTTTCTTGATCCGGTCGTGAGTGGGGGTGATGTGATCAGCATCACGCCCCTGACCGCCTTTACCCCCCAGGGTTTCCCCCAGGTACCCATGTTATTCGACGCTGGGTAGGCGCCGGGGCCGCTTTTAAAAATATATATTTTAAAAATGAAATACAATCAATTTGTATTGCTTTATACACTGTCCCAGTTATCTCTGCAGTAAGCAAACGAAAACAAATCTGCGCAAGTAGTGATGCGGGAAGGCTCCACCGTCGTGAGAGGGAACCGGATTGCGTGAAGGGGCTTAAGCTACTGACCAGCCCTCACAGCAGCTTCACTCTGCCCACTCGATTTCCTCCCCTTCGCTGAAGCTATGCGCGACCTTGCCCCAGAGATAGTTGGGTCAGGGTATAGTTGACTGAATCAAAGATTATTTAACATTTCTGGTAACATATTCTGTTCTAAAATATTTTGTCCAACAGTTTTGATTCTACTCTTCCTGAATGGTGAAATAGTTAATATTGTTGCTTTGTGATCAATTTTCAGGATTGCATTTCCTGATTGAGCACATACTTTGGTGCATCCAACAATCAGGCTATAGTGGAGAGGGTAAAAAAGATAAAGTGTTCCCCTGTGCATAGCACCACGCCATGAAGGCGTATAGGGGGTGTGGGGGTAACGCCCCACACTTTCTTGATCCGGTCGTAAGTGTGGGTGATGTGATCAGCATCACGCCCCTGACCGCCTTTACCCCCCAGGGTTTCCACCAGGTACCCATGTTATTCGACGCTGGGTGAGCGCCGGAGCCGCTTCCACCGTTAGAAAAGTTCCCGGATTTGAACCGGCCGGGGATCGAACCCGGGACCTTTAGCATGGTAGTCAGACGCGTTACCGACTAAGCCACCGCGGAGGTGGAGAGGGGGAGGGGTGTAAAATATGTTATAACCAGTGCATTTTTTCCCGGCAGTCAACAACGGTACTCCACAGTGGCACCTTATTGATTTCATGTTTTAACTCCACTTTCTGCACAGTAAAGCTAATCGGGACCGGACATAAAATTTAAGGTAGGATCCAAACCACTATGTGCCTCCACCGGGTATCAAACCTGGGACCCTTTGATTACAAGGCAACGTTGCTACCACTGCACAAGGAACAGCTTGTTCAAGGGAGGCCAGTGGCATATATGGAAGTCTGGAGGATTTCTTTCCGTGGAGAGACAAGCAAGGCAAGGGATTTTTCCACAGAGAGGGGTTGAGGTATATTTTCCCCTCTAATAGTGTTGCTCACTCTCTCTAAAAAAAATACTTCAGTTTGAAGTTACCATGTTCCTGAAACGCTCTTGTAATAATTAACATAAGTGACCGTGAAATACACTTTTAGATTGACATCCATTGTTTTAAGTTCACTTTGTGCACATGTAGGCTAATCGGGACTGGCCCTACAGTTTAAAGTGGGATCCGAACCACTATATTCCTGCACGGGGTATCGAATACGTTGTGTAGGTGACAACAACTGCTGAGTGTTCAGTTTGTGTGCGTTGGGTAAAAGAAAGAAATCGCTACTACGGAACCTAACTTTCTGTCATTTGAAAAAGAAAATAACACAATAAATATGAAATTTTGTAGTCACTTTCATGTAATTAACAATTCACTCTTTTTGGACTGCTTCTCTTTTCTGAAAGGTTCCGTTGCTTTCTTATATTCCACGCGTATACTTCGTTACTAAAGAAATCTGCAGCCACGAACGTGGGTGGGATAAATAGCGAGCGAGTTGTTTTCGTCCAATCACACTCAACCTTCAGGCAATGGGCGCAGCTGTCATTCTGCTCGTCTACTCCACGTGGAGTCTCAGAGACCGTGGGAAGGTCCTAGTGCGGGGGAGGGACAAGGTGGCGTACAGTACATGTGTGGCAACACTTTGCGTTGAAAGTGATTGTTGCAGCTGCTGGGCGCGCTCCGTGGACTTCAAAACCAGGCGGTCGTTAACGTAGCTAGCGCGTCGACTATACCCCTCTTTTCGTTTTACATAATACAAAGCATACCTTTGTGCCCAGATGCTGTGGTGTCAGGACAAAACTATAAGTGCACAACACCTTCTTAGTTAAAATACCTTGGGCCTCACTGTCCCCAATAACGGACTATAACATTTCTTCGCGAATTTTTGGCCTCTTCGTAACAGTCTTTGAAAAAGTCTGAAATAGTACGTTTACTAGAACGAATTAACAAGGAAAGTACCGTCACGATAAAACTCGCGTTAAATAATTTCCCGATAATGACCTGATGATAGAGGAAAAGGTCTAAATATGCCCCCCCTTTTTTATTTTGTCATTTCTAGAGGAAAAAAAATATCAAGCACCTGCCTTTAAAATGCATATCTATGAAATATATACTTAAATGTAATAGCATGCTAAAGTATAGAAGGTCTCCATTTTTTTTTAAAAAAAAAAGCAATTTTTTTCAAAAAATGGTAAAATGATGTATATCAAAATTGTGGTCTAAATATGAGCTACTTTATTTATTTATATATTTGTTTTATTTATTTAATAGAAGATTCCAAATACGGCGTTAGCCATTTTGCATTGGAACGATTTTATAGAACATAAGGACAAAAAAAATAATAATATAATACAACAAAAAAAATAACAGAAAAATTACATGTGGTTAAGAGACTTACATACTTTTAGCTAACTTTCTCCTAAAACAGTCCAGATTTTCAAAAATGTCTATTTCGCTTTCTAGATTATTGTACTCACTGGGCAGTCTATGGAACAGAGAGCGCTGGATGAGGCACAATCTCGGCTTCTGAGAAGCAAAAAGTTGAGTGCTTCTTGTTGAGTGGGCAGGCACACGAAAGTGAATTTCCTGAAGAAGGTGGTCACTTCTGATGTTGCCATTTTGTGTAGAAATACGGTATATGGTCAGACAGTCTGTGTCTTTCTTGAGGAGTTTGGATATTTAACATTTGCAGGAGGATGGACTTTTGCAAGTGTTTTGTGGACGGAATTCGGTGTCGAACAATGGCCAGGAAGTGGCCTAGTGGCAATATCACAAAAAGCAATTAAATTTTTTTTAAAAAAACAGTCATTTATCGCTAAAACATTAACATATTTATGAATAATCTATTGTTTTGAAAATCACGCAGAATGAGAAAAATCGAAATTATGAGAAACATCCAAATATTTGTTGGAAATGTGATCTCAGCATTCTAGGTTAGGTCTCCAGAGGGGAGGAGACCCGGGTTCGATTCTCGGGGTTGATAATAGCCCATATTTAGACCATGACGCTATTTTTCCTCTTCAATTTATTTTCGCTCTCTGTATTACATATTTCACTAACAAATCATGACATTATAAAAGCCCACATTTGTTTTATGTACCGCTAATATCATAACCTATACAAAGCAGATGACAATTCAGAAAACGCTGAGTTAAAACATATCTGCAAAAAGTTTTCGGAGGTCGCAATTCTATAACAGAGTCCAAGGCCGAAACTAACCACCACTTTCTCTCGCGAATTGGCGCCGCAACCTTTGTCCTTGACAGATAACCAGTTCCCATAGCATCTGCCAGGCTGCAGCATCCGGGAGCTCTGATAACTCCAAAACCCATATTTAAACCTTCGCCTATATTTAGACCTTCTCCTCTACTTGAAAGCAACTGAAATCTTTGTTCCAGTGTGACTTGAAGAAAAGAGGAAGAACAAGAAGGCAAAGGAAAACATACAACTGACCCTCAGCCTGACTGAGCTATATACATTTATCGAAAACCACAGACACAAATAACAAATCTGAATAAATAAAGACAAGGGCCGCTGATCTTACAGTACAGGAAAATAAATGCGGAATCTCTCTCAGAGTAGGATCAATGCTTGCCTGTTGTAAATAATAACAGCAGTCTCACTTCAGTACCTAACATTCGGTCCTCCATAGACAACGACATGACATAATACGATACTGTAAGAGGTAATACTTTCGGTAGAATATAGGTTTTGGATATGGGGTGCGGAAGAAAATTAAGGGATGCGCAAGCACCCCCTCAAGCCCCCTTGGCGCCGCCCCTGGATATAGAACTAACTCCTAACCAGACATAAATAGCATTATATTGAATAGGCAAGCAACCCATTATGATGAGAAATGAGAAAATCATTTGAAGAGTGTTCCGCTTTAATTATACCATAATTAACGACATTTTAATAAAGTGTACTCAATTTTCCCATGTAATGCATAAACATGCAAAAAGAAAATTATTATATAAATTGATCATCACAGTTGAAACTATCATGTGCCACTATGGTTTCCCCCCACATAAGGAAGTGACTGATAACCAAAGTGCTACCACATTTCAAAATTATAAGCTTTATTCTAGCATGATTTGAGAAAATGTACTACATTCATTATTTTTAATATTATAAGCTCTGCTAAGACTCTTTTTTTGCAAGTTTTTCAAAAATTTTTGACAATCATAGAACCTCACAAGTATTTAAAGCAATTATGTACAACATTTTTGAAAATAAAAAACAGTTATTGACTGGTTTTTTTGGTGGTTATTTCAAGGTACGCTTTTCTGAAAAACCCGTGTGGGGAAAACTGGGCTGGGCTCACCCGGGCCAACTCTGTCTTATCGCCATTCATCCTCATCGTTGCAATTAGCAAAGTGTGGCAGAAAATGTAAGTTATATAAATAAAATCAAAATCGAACGGTTTTTAAATATTTGTGATTGTCTATAATACTATTATAACATAAAATATATTCCACCATGCATTATTGTTATAATTGCAATGAAAATATAATTACTGTAATACATTGCAGTGGAGCGGAGGTGGTGTAGACGCTAGGACGTCTGACTACCACGCGGGAGACCCGGGTTCGATTCCCGGGGTAGATAATCTAATGTGAGAATTTTCCCAGCTTTAACACTGAACAAAGCGGTTCTGGCGTTCACCCAGCCTCAAATAAATAAATATATTCAATGGAGAGCTGAGGGCCTACAGCCCCTACTGAAATTTTAAGAAAATCAAGTATTCAAACGAAAGCAACAAGAATCTCGGCATAAATGACCCCGATTAGCATTTTTGTTTTTGAATACTTTGAAAACGAAGATTATTTTATTGATTTGCTTTATTGTACTTCCCTTTTTTATACCACTGACTAATTTCGAAGATGGGAAAGAGTGATCATATGAATTAATTGATGAATGGACGCTAACAAACATCCATGCTCAGGCCAGGATTCGAACCTTATTGTATCCAGACCCTACATAGAGCGCAGCTATGTGATATCGATGTTTACAGTTCCAGTACGCCGACCTTCGCGGCGGTGTGGTTAGCACAGAGTGCTATTAAGCCAGGGATCCCGAGATCGAATCCCTGCCTGAGTATGTGTGGTCTTTGTGCTTGCCCCTTCATCAATTTCATATCACACATCCTCATCTTTGCGATTAGCCAAAAGTGGCAGAAGAGCAACGGTAAAGAGCAAAGAGCAACTCAAACCTTATTGATTGCATCTGCACTTAAGCATCATGTCACGCATACGAATTATCTTTGCAACATACCATTCCTTCGTTGTACGAGGGTCACTATTTATATTTTGAGCCTAACAATGAAAAAAACAGGAATTTGGCATTGAAAACTGCTTTATTGTTTTTCGAAGTATTCTCCTTTATGGTCAATACACTATTGCATTCGTTCGAACCATTTGTCAAAGCAGTTTTTCCAATCTTCTTGAGACACCTCCATAATATGGTTTTTGAACGCATCAACGGCGTCTTCCGCCGACGAAAATCGTTGTCCACGCAATTTATTCTTGACATTCGGGAACAAGAGGAAGTCATTGGGTGCCAAATCAGGACTGTACGGCGGATGACCCATCAATTCGATTTTTTGACTGTTCATAAAGTCGGTTGTTAGACGAGATGTGTGACAGCTGTCATTGACTTGATGAAGAATGATCCGACGGCGTTTGTTTGTTTTCCGTATTTGACCGAAGACCTCTGGCAAACAAATTGTTGTGTACCATTCAGAGTTGACCGTTCTACGTTCCTCTAAAGGCACAGTTGCCACATGACCAGTTTTCCCGAAGAAACAGGCGACCATTTGTTTCGATGTGCTTCGAGCGCGAACAACTTTTGTTGGATTGGGTTCATCTTGAAACACCCATACAGTCGACTGCTGTTTACGTTCCGGCTCATATGCATATACCATGATTCGTCACCTGTTACAATCTTATATACGTCTTTTGAAGCGCGATTGTATTTATTGAGCATTTGTTTGCACCAATTGACGCGAGCGTCTTTTTGAGTGGAACTAATGCCTATGGTTGCCTCAATATCACAGTATGTCACATGACGATCTTGCAGTATTAGGTTTTGCACAGCATCAATGTTTTCTTGAACAACAACTGATTTTGGACGACCTTCGCGAATCTCGTCGGTGAGCGAATGGCGGCCACGATTTAATTCGTTATACCAACGTTTCACAGTGGCAAAGGATGGGGCTTCATCTCCAAATGTGGAAGTAAGTTGATCGATGCACTCTTGTCTTGATAATCCACGTCGAAAATCGTAAAAAATCATCGCACGAAAATGTTCACGAGTTAATTCCATTTTATTGTTGTCGCGCAATCTCCAAGGCAACATAAACAACGCAAATGAAGCTATTGACAAAACATTTGAAGTACGTTATGGTCAATAATGCCAGACGATTCCGTGCAAACGTCAAATCGAGCCTAACTTCTATCAGTGTTGCCAAGGCTCAAAATATAAATAGTGACCCTCGTATTAGTTTTTTTTTCTTATTAATTCATTACACTGTGACAAGGGTTGGTTGTAACTCCTGCCCACCAGGCTGAAGAAAAGTAAAAGTAAAGTTCTCCCCTTCTCTATGCACCACGCCATGAAGGCGTATAGAGGATGTGGAGTTAGCACCGCAAACTTTCTTGATCACAGCCGAAAGTGTGGGTGATGTGATCAGCACCACGTCTCTGGCCGCATTTACCCCCCAGGAGTTTCCTCCAGTTACCCACTTTATACGACGCTGGGTGGGTGCAGGAGCCGCTTGAACAGGTGAAAAGAATCCCGGTTCTCCCCCCGCCGGGGATCGAACCTGGGTCTTTTGCATGGTAGTCAGACGCCCTAACGACTCTTTTTTATATATACACCCCTATGCGGTAGTATCCCCTGACAAACACAAATATCCATGTCCTAACAGGGATTCGAACCCGGGACCCCTGGCATCATAGCGCGCTGTGCTAACCACTCCGCCACGCGAGGCCGACATTCGACTGAGCTACCGCGGCCACCAGGCTCAAGCATGTTCTATTCTATCCACAGCATTGAATATGAAAATAGCAACAACAAAAAATGTGCAAATGAAAACAATATACATAGCTGTATATTGTTTACAAGAAGAATATAAATGCACACACATGTACGTGTAGAGGAACAAACATTAAATCAAGGGAATAATCGCCAACCTCCGTGGTTGAGTGAGTGCTTAGCACAAAGCATTACGTCTACAGGGTCCCAGTTCAGAATTTCTGCCTTGGGCTTGGGTATTCTTTGCGAGTGGACCTTCGTCAATTCCATCATATCACCACTCATCATTTCATAGCAATACCCACGCTCATCTTCACGATTAGCCAAAATAGGCAGGAAAGCGAAGAAAAACAAACTAAATGAATGAATCAATCAATTCCAGAAGCTTCCATCAAAAAATCCTGCGTACGCTAGTGTTGAAAGTGATTACGTAATGAGTGAAAGTTAAGAACCACTAATTTAATGGGTGCAGCCAGGCGTGATCATTGATGCGACTAAATATCTTGCTTTTCAAATATAAAGCGTTAAAAACGTTCCTACATAAATATTTTGTCTGAAATTATTTTCTCTGTGAAGAGGCAAGCGCTCCTGCTGACCCCCCAACCCCTCTTAATGCCGCTCTGAATCGGTTACGTTACTAATCACCCTGCTTCCAGTGGTTGGCGATTGGAAATCAAAACCCGATGAAAAGCGTCCACTGCCAGGTTCCAAGATTCCCTTTGTGATGCAAGCCGAGCGAACGGATGACATAATATAACGTGACAGCCTGCAACGGACAGCCCCAGAGCCCATCCAACACGAAAGAGTATATAGTATTCATGCAAATGTACATGTCACCGCCAATTCAACGAATTGAAATTGTCATTACAGCAAAATTCGTCAAAGCACATTTCCGTTGTTTCTTTTTTGATACACCACACACACACACACACATATTTAAATCATATCATTGGGTCAGACATATTGTTTGATGTTCATATCTCTGATGTTGCGTTCTTTTGTGTGCACCCCCGCCCCCTTTATCTCTCTCTGAGTAATGTTTTTTTGTTCACGTCCTTGTTTGACGTCATGTAACTGTTACGAAGTCCCTGCCCATTAAAGAGCTCTCGTGTTATTTTTGACGTGGCCGCCACTTCATCGAGTGCCTCTCTTCTAAATTTCATTTCGATTCCATGGTGTAAATTAATTGTTCGCTGTCAATTCTGATTGGTCCGGCACGTAATTAATTTCTAAGGCTTGTGTCACGTTTGCTTTACGTTTGTCCACTGCGTCGATTTGTGTTTTCGCTGCATATTCACGGCATGTTCATTGTACCATGGCCTGTGCAAGAAAAAAAATCATTGAATTCTCGCTGCTAATTTTCATGCTGCTGGCAATCATGATTTTAAAAAATCAAGGTACAATTGTTCATTTCTGTTCACACACATTGCCGTTGGTTTGGAATTGCTTTATGTATATAATCCAAGAACTAGAGCATACTTCAGAAGGGGTTGAACATAGAACATCTTTACATGTACGAGCGTCGATGTAGGTAGATCCATTATCCGACAAATTACATTGATTCGATCTTGGTAGTAATGACGTCACATTGCTTAGTTTTGACGTAGAACACAATAAAATCATATTAACTTTAAAAATCCGCTATAAACGTTAGGAAATATTTGGATTTGGATTTTTTAAATTTAGCTTCTAACTTTTGGCACTTGATGAGGATGAGTGATGATTAGATGAAAATAATGAATGATGTTATGCTGTTTTATGCTAACATTTAAAATTGCATAATTATATTGTCAATGTAGCAACTAATGATTTATACAATTACTAAAACTGTGCTTAGAAGACCTTTCATTGACATCAAAATAAGAAATGACTATAATTATGTGTTAATAATGGTATGCAGGTACAGGAGTACGCAGAAGGGGGTGGGAGACTAATGGGGCTACAGCCATCTTCGAAATTTTGAGATGATGAACATTTTCAAATAAAAGCAGTCAAGAACCCGGGAAAAATCAGGGTGGGAAATTCAGATCCCCTTAAAATATTCCCCAATTGCCTTTTTCTTTTAGAGTGGAAAGTTCAAAATATACGGAATATCTTACTGTATATGACACTCCTCTAGAAATCAGCTATGTGCTACCCACCTTTACAATTTAAGCCTACCAAAAATAAAATCCTGCCTACGCCAGTGGACGCAGCAGATTTTACAATAATTTTCTGCACTGGTATCCGAAGAAACGCGCACCAATATTGATACGCATACCAGTATCCGAAGGCACGCGTACAGGGTCAACGAAGTTAGTAATAAGTTGTGTTTTATGCAGCGTATATTATAGTTTGAATTTATCTTGTCCAAATATGCTGTATAAAGAAATATACTGCCGAAGTATTAATTCATGTACGCGTACCAGTATTGTTCAGCGTACCAGTATCCGAAGAATCGCGTACGGGTATTGTTACGTGTATCAGTATGCAAAGGTAGGCGCACCAGTATTGATACGCATACAATAATTTTCTATACGAAGCTCGCGTACCAGTATCCGAAGGAACGCGTACGAGTATTTGATGATACGCGTACCATTATCCGAAGGTACGCGTACCAGTATTGATACGCATGCCAGTAAAAAAGGCACGCGTACCATAGTTTGAGAATCCCTGATCCATAACTCTCTCAGCGTATGCAGATCGTTCCTTTGCTAGAATCGAACGCTTTGAACCTGCGAGGTGAACGTAATCAGGCATATGATCACATTCCCGTTCGACGGCAATGCATGAATAGGATGATCTTGAAGTTCTCCAACCAGGCATCGTCCGTCACCTTTATTTGTTGACCCAAGACGACGCCCAAGAAGGGTCTTCCGATGACCTCCCCGGACATCACACGCCACAGCGACCCCTCGACTCGGACGGCCGGTTAATTCAATGAAGCAGAAGTAATAGGGTTATCCCCCTGCGCCGTTACATTGTTAGGATGTTGTCCCGGGAGCTTTCCCTTCCTCGGACGTCTGCGGGAATTAGGGAAGAAGGGGAAGGCGCATGAAAAGGGAAGAATTGTGGACGACCCCAACGCGTCCCTTGCCAAAAGCTCCAATCTAAACTTCGTCCTTGCGGGGGTAGATCAAACTGGCCGTGATAGAAAGGGAAGTTTTTGGATGGCTAGTCTGAGGGTATATTTTTGAGATGCCGAAATATAGTTTCTCATCCTTGTGAGAAATGTACTAAAGGTGGAACGCTACAGCAATATATGCAAAGAACAATATCGGGCTACTATACATGATTGATGTATTTTCCAAAGTATTACACATACAATAATGATCGATATGTTAAGAAACAAACCAAGTTTTCATGTAACACACACTAGGTGGCAGTATGAGTGCAGTGCACTAAGAAAATGCTGACAATGCAGAAAAAAAGTTTTTGTGTCTTGGAATATAGTAGGTATTCATCTCTTACCGCAGTGTGACATCTCCATTGGGGGAGGGGGGTACGTTAAGGACCGTGTTTACGTAGCCCCACTGCCAACAACACTGATAGAACTCAGGGAACGCATCAGTGCTTCTGTGATGACCATTGACAGGGGAATGCAACCAAAGATATGGACCGAACTCAGCTTGGACTTGTGTCGTGTGACCAACGGGACATACAGAGATATTGGTAGTGGGTCAGAAAAACTTGGTGAGATTTCGGTTGTTTTCATGTATCTTTGAATTTGAATTTTTGAATTTGAATTAATTTTTTTGGGGGTGCGTCAGCACTGAGCCTATTTTCCACCCGGCACACTGTACGAGGTCCAGCCCCTTATCATAACATAAATAAAAGCGTGTCTGAAAGCTAAAATTTCCTTACCTTGGGTAAAAGCTGAGGCTAAAAAGGGCGCTCAGCACAAATAAGGACAAAACACAGGACGACACGGAAGTATACTTGCCATGGGGCCAGTCGCCAGAGCCTCGTTAGTCTGCAGTCCAGGGTGTACTACGTGGAAGTGTCTTTTCATGTATCAATCATTATTGTATTTGTAATACTTTTGAAAATAAAATGTTTTCAAATCCGATGAGTCATTTATAGTAGCCATGTTTTGAAGTACTGTATAGTACACTCACTTCAGTGGTTCCCAGTTAGTGTTGCCCACGAGACGAGACTTTGGCCTGTCTCGTCTCGTGGAAATGCTGTGAAATGCTGTCTCGTCTCGAAAATATTCGTTTGTCAAAGGGACACATGATCAATCTCGTCTCGTCTCGAATTTTTAAAAGCCTGTCCCGTCTCGTCCCGTGGGCAACACTATTCCCAGTTCTCTTCTTTATACAGCATGTTTGACCAAGGTGTAGTTCGATCCCTGTCATTCGATTGTTTTTAGTAGAATTTTCTATTATTTCCTGTAATTAGTCTTTAATTCTATTCAGTGACAGCAAAAACTTGCAACGTCCTCCACTTAAATGCCCAATTTGACACAAGTTGTAACTCTCCATGTCGGGAACAAGAGACTCAGTTTTAACTCTCAAGGCTTCCTGGGTAAAAGTAACATAAATTTCAAAGATTAGAAGATGTTTTGTGATTTCATATGTTTATCAATCTTTATATAGAAGCTTACTAACAATATACAGATTTATGTCCATTGCTTTAGATTAGCCACTTAATACCAGAAAGGATGAAAAGATAAATTCTTATAGGGGCATTTTAACGAAAAATGGGTCTACCCATGTTAATCACGAAATGAATTAATATGGAAATTATTATTGTTTTTAATTGCATTAAGGTTTCACAGACAAATGAAGTCAAAATTAGCTAAATTTTTAAAACGTCACATACGTAACGCACTTTTGTTAATGCTTTTCATGCATTCAGCCCATGCCATCATACTCAATTTTTTCTTCATTTGTTAGCAGACACCACAAAGTACTTCATAATTCCGTGAAATAAGTTCATTATGAATATTTTAAACGAATCTCATGTCTAGAACTTTGATTTTACGTGTAAAATGTCACACACGTAACGCTAGAATGCCCCTATAACATTGCAATCACTGCCAACTGAAATACAACAACATTTAGAATTAAGATTGAGTACATCCAAGGTTATTAGAATTATATAAGGTTGGGTCGTAAGCTTGTTTACTCAAAATGCATGCAATCTGATGACGAATCGTGGGATCAAGTGAATCTAACACCCGAAAGTCCACATAAAAGTGTTGCATTATCCACATATCAAAAAATAGCACAAAGTGAAATCTTGAAATAGAGCACAGAAATGCTTATATCTTGATATGCTAGTTTTTTTTACTCATGCTTCGTAATTCCAGGTTTTCACTTCAAGTGGATTAAAATTGCGATTTTCAGACAGAAATGCAAGTTTTCTAATGTGTAATCCGAGGCCACGCTTCAGATTTTAGATCTGCAGAATTGTTGTTTCGTGACACTGTGTTACACAATTAGTGCCACATGTTAAACAAAATAACGTGCAAATTCAAGTTTTGTAACTAAATGCAAGTATAAGTTGTTAAATGACTACATTTTGATAGTGTATATTTGATTCATAACTCACGTATCTTGTCGTGGCATATAAGTCCAGTGGTACAGTTTTTGCTTTGCAATCTGAAGGTTGTAAGTTCGAATCCGGTAGCGGAAACTGTTTGTTTTCTTATTTGTATTTTGCTGATTCTGATTATCTCCGTCACTTTACTTGTATCGCGTAACATGATATTGACATGAAACATCTTGTAGATAGGTTCACAGATATGTTGAAATGCATTCTTCCTACATTTCGTATCAGATAATTGTCTAATGTTAGAAACGGGCCTCCCCGATGGCGCAGTGGTAGCGTCGTTGCCTTGTAATCAAGGGGTCCCTGGTTCGATACCCGGTGGAGGCACATAGTGGTTCGGATCCCACTTTAAACTGTAGGTCCAGTCCCGATTAGCCTTGCTGTGCATAAAGTGAACTTAAAACACAAAATGAAACGAAACCAATCTAATATTAGAAACAACAAAAGTGTGGATTTTTTATGAAGTAGAGTGTACGACGGATCAGGCATTGTGAAATTATTTTCTTTCTGTCGTCAATTAATCCGTATATTCTGCGAATTAGGACGAGTTCCCACAAAATGCATCACTACAAATATTCACGATTTTCAGTATTAAACACCAAGCAAAGTAATCGTGCAAAGCCAAATTTATCAAATTTCAACCTCGATTTCAATGTTTGTTACGAACAATTAACACAGATTAAACTTTTTCATTCATGAATCTTCGTTTAAGCAGAGCATTACACACTTCTCGTATGTGAGATTTCAGGTTTTGCTCCCACGATACGTCACGAGCAAGGAAGAAAACAATTGAAGTACTCCTTAGCTACCGACCGGGGTTGAGTAAATCTCACGAAACGCGAAGGTTTCTGTTCGTAATCACTCCCGTGCTTTTGCGTCAGAGAGGATTACTCCGCGACTTGCACTGTATTGGCTAGTGCTTCTGACGTCACCAAGAGGACACGAGCGGAAGAAAGCACTGCGGAGAATGTAGTAAATGACCCATGAAACGCTGTGTTTTCATACATCTTTTGATATTATACATTAAAATTGTTAATTTAATTTGACAACAAGGGATGAAATACGTGATAGAAGAATACATTTATTCCAAAACAATGCATAGTTCATTTTTCAGACATTATTTGCGTGATATCTTGTCCCTGTACTCCACTGCCGCTTTTCTTTCCAGCTAACCTATTGCATTTATTTTAAATGTCTAATTCTGAGGTAAGTTCTTGTCCGGGCATATTCTGATATGACCTATTCTTTAATATCCTGGAATTTCCCTTTAATGTTTTTACTTTACTTTTCAGATTCTCCAAGTTGATCGTAACGATGAGGATAAAATTGTATTTGTGTTTTTGTTATTTAGTGTCGCTTTTTTCTACTTTTGGCTAATCGCAACGAACAGGATGACGATTTGTTTAAATTGATGAATGGACACTCGCAGAGAACACCTATCCCCACGCTGGGACTTGAACCGGGGAACTTCGGAGGCGAAATCGAAAGTCGACAATTTAACGTAAAATAAAGCAAGAGCAATACAAATTCGAAGCAAAAATGATGGAACGAACATGCTGTTACGTCTTCCTGTATTTTAGGCACGTCACACTTATCAGCCAACAGTCAGAGATTGATTTTCGATCGAATGATACTTCTAATAATGGAAGGTAAATGCAAGATGAGAATTATAATTTGGTCTTTTATCCACCTGAGTTTGAGGATCTTTACTTTTAGATTTTATTTGTAACAATATTTAAATTTAAATACTAATGCGAGGAATTAAAAAAACAACTTACGGCTACTTTCGGCACTGGCTTCCTATCATATTCTATAATAGTTACATTTGTTGTAAGAAGATACTTAATACATTAACTAACTTTATATAAATATTACATTATCCGTTTGCTTTTCCTAATTAAATGTCATACCATATCCAACACACACATGAAATGTGTTTTATGAATAATAATAATAGCAGTGCGCAATAAGAAAATAAGGCTTGTGAAGCAACACAAATATGGCCTTCCCGATGGCATATTGGTAGCGCCGTTGCTAGTAATAAAGGGGTCCCGCGTTCGATACCCGGTAGAGGCACATGATACTGTGGTTCGGATCTCACTTTAAACTGTAGGTCCAGTCCCAATTAGCCTTTCTGTGCATAAAGTGGACTTTAAGTCCGCCAATTCAATCAAGCAACACAAATATGAAATATTAAATCTACGTCACAAACATCCATACCCTGGCCGGGATTCGAACCTGGGACACCTGGCGTCGTAGCGCGATGTGCTAACAACTCGGCCACGGAGGCCGGCTATTAAATCTACAAGGAAAAAGTTTCTGCAGCATGTTTGAGTTGAGTCAAACAAATAATGTGTCAGTATTCTCAAGGCATGTATCCAAATATGTAGGCTACTAATACAGGTCTCTCTCTCTCTCTCAAGGAGATCGTCGAACCTGTTAAGGGGTGACGTGTGGTCAGCACGACGAACCCCCTAGTCATTTTGTAAGTTTATATGACCGGATTAAGCTACTCATTCGTAACTCCCCAATTTCCTCACAATGGGTGGCCCTTAGTCCCATACACAGTCCGAAACCTCAGAAGGAAAGTTGTTACCCTTCACCCAGGAGACTCGAACCTGCGCGTTCCGTAGCTGGAGCCAAAGCATGACATCTTAGACCGAACGGCCACGGTGTGGGACAGTAGTTGGTATCCCCGCCAGTGGATGTTGCTATTTAATATTCGCAATTAATTTGCACGTACTTATAACTAATTTGCACGGGTTTTAATTAATTTGCACGTACTTAGAACTAATTAGCACGTACTTAGAATACTTTACATTTATGTATTTGCATGTTTATAACTTTTTATGAATATATAATTATTTATTTTATGAAAAATATGTATATAAAAGGTAATTAGAGGTACTAAACGCTATGCATATGGTTTTATATTCATTACTGCAAAGTATGTAATGTATAAATCGATAATATTAATGTTTACAATATTGAAAATAAGTTTTTATGGTTTATGAACCGGTATGAACGGTGGTAATGGGTGTAGGTACAGGTCCAATTACGATTGGGGACGGTCCCGGTACTCGAACCCGCGATATGTAACGTTATTAATTAGTACTATGCAATAATTGGATTATGTTATGAAACACGGTGGTTTCACACGCTAGACAGAATACTGTCTCAGAATCTCGACTTGGCGGTGAAGGTAGACAGAGAGATTGAATTAATATTCCGCGCAGGTAGAGGAGAAAGGAATTTGGGGAGTGTGCGTTCAAGGTCAAATGACGTCAGAACGTCAGAACAAAGAAGGAACCCGATTGACCAATCAGAGAACGCGTCGGTAGGTTTTCAGAACCGGTTTTTCCAAGGTTAACTAGTACACAAGAACAGGGGAAAGCTATGCAATACTGTAGGGCAGGGGAGGGACAGAGAAGGAGACAGCATTTCCCAAATTTTACAGACTGGATGTATTTTACCACCGCTATAGAGGTCTTTACTATATGTAATTCGAAACGCTAGAGTTCAGTTAGCTTTCAAAATTGAGGTTACATAGTACAATATGTTGAAGATGTTGTGTTTGTCACGCATAACAAGTTACACTTATATCCATTTCAGGACAAATGGTGCTAAAGCTCTCAAATTTACTGTCAACTCATCAACTACTAGCAAAGTTTTAGTATTATATGTCCGTAATTAGATATAGTGTAACTTGTTATGTTAATCAATATACATAGTAAGCCTAAGCTTTAAGGTTCAATCAGTGGATTTTAGTCCTCATAGATATATAGTGATTGTAGCCTCGTATAATAAACCAAATGGAAATAACCCATGTGTTGATGCAGCCAAAAAACCAGTAATACTTCAAAATACCTTGAATAAAGGCTTTAAAACTAAATAACAACATAGAAAACATTTCTTTTTCACAAATCTTTATTATTTGCACTAAAATACATTACACATTAATATTTTCATTATTGTACCAACATACAAGTCTTTGAACATTTCTGAATGCGCAACCTTGTTCAGCTGGGGGAGAAGTATCAGAATGATACTTGCACAATCTTCCTTGAAACATATACAAATTCTTAAGGGATGGACAGTTTACAGTTTGTAAATCAACAATGTTATCAATATTAAACAAATCTTTGATAATTTGGGATTTTCCTTTGCAGAAAAATGTACCACCTTGACAGTTCAAGTTCCTAACTGCCCTCCGGACATAGTATATTTCACATCCACAAGGAATATCATACGTTAATGCATGGAGATTGTCTTTAACCCAGCGCGATTCTTTGTTCTCTTTGAAATAATCGGGAACACTCACAAGCGCATAATACACAGTGTCCAAATTTGGAGAACTCACACAAATCTCACGCAATATAAATTTTCTGTTATAAATAAATCCTTGTACATCAATAATGTATTGCTCCATTTTCGGTGTTATTAGTCTCTATTCAACTCTCACAAAAATCCTGTGCTACCATAAGTAAGCTCTGCTGAGCGTATAGGATCTATAAGAGTTTTCACTAGTTCGATATTGTTTGAAATTTCACATAACACACTATAAAAAGCTTTGTATTCTGTCTGTACCTCGTGTGCCGTCAAAGCATCCGCAACATCCTCATGGTTAGTAATATAAAAATCAAAAATATGTTTTGTGTTATCCAAGTCCTGTAAATAGTACTGGATTCTCTCGCACATCCACTTAACACATCGTTGGCATTTATTCAAACAGCGTTCTCCTTGGCAAGTAAAATAACGTTCAGAGAGTAAATCTTCATCTTTACAGCATACGCACTCACACTCGTAGAAATGGTTAACTACACAATCGTGGGCTAGTTGGTTGCCTTGATTAGAATAACATCCCCAGCATATAATATACTTGCCAGGTGTATACCTCTTCAAAGTCTCCAACACACAATCCTTATAGATATAATTGGAAAAACATGGACATGATGCAATTATTTGACTCATGTCCTTGTCGGTTACTTTGTTGACGTTATTTCCAGTAATAGATCCTTCCACTCACAGGTACACAAATAAGAACACCTGAAAAATAGAAACATAGTTGTAGTACTTGTTTATATCACGCATATTCATTTCTGTATTTACTTTTTTCGTTTCTTTGTTTTCTGGATTTATATATTATTTCAAAAAAAACTAGTGGAGAAATATACATTCCAATGGTAAAATCTCTTGCGAGGTACTCACCGCAGTGTGGTTAGCCTTGTTTGTGGAGCTTGAAGACGCCATCTTTCACTAATGGTCCCTTTCAGTCACCCATACAAAATTAGAAGCACCTGAAAAAAAGAAAAATAGTTGTAGTACTTGTTCACATTACGCATATTCTTTTTGGTTTGCATTGACGTTTTCCTCGTTTCAATATTTGCATTTACATATTATTTAAAAGCACCATACATATATGTAACAATTCACTTACCTTAATTATAGCTTCTTTTGAGTTCTTTGTCTTCAAATCTCAGACAATAATCACAACTTGATATCTTTTCTGACACAATGCTTCAGAAATACTTCTCAAAATAGCTTCTGCTTGCTTTTACGCGCTTTTTTATACCTCATAAGCAAAACTGACGCGTTCTCTGATTGGTTGAAATAAAATCAACGCGTTTTCTGATTGGATGAAATAAAACCGACACATTTTTTGATTGGTTGAAATATTCTTAACATTAGTTCATCCAAATACCTAATAGTTATTATCCAAATGCATTAACAAATACACCCTGAAAATAGTTTGAAATATTATACACACCTTAGAAATTTGTAATATCGAATGTGAAATACAAAACGCAATAAATAGAAAATTTAATACAAAGATTTAAAAAAATCTCTTTGTAAGTCCAAATTGCAACAAAAATGTTGCCTGAATAGTTAAAATTGTGTTATTAGAATAAAAAATTACATAAACTTGTGAAATAATAAATTAAAAATTGATAAAATGTCTTTGTGAGTAAAATATAACAAGCAAAATGTTGTCTGAATAGATGAAATTGGTTATTTGAGTAATAATAAGCCTAAACTTGTAAAATAAAAGGGTAGAACTTGACAAAACATACTTTTGCATCCAAAATATAATTGAAATCTTTCTTGAATTGACGAAACACACTTCGTGTGTACAAAGTTTAATTCAAAACACATTTAAAATGTGTTATTTGAGTAAACTTAGAGAATAATCCTGTAAACTTGGAAAATATATCTGTGTGTGTGTGTGTGTGTGTGATTGTGTGTGTGTGTGTCCAAAATGTAATAAAAAACACGTTCAAATCGTGTTATTTGAGTAAATATTAGGCTAAACTTGTGAAATAAACATAAAAATTGAAAACTCACACTTTGTGTGTCGAAAATATAACTAAAAGTCTTTCCTAAACAGATAGAATTGTGTTATTTGAGTAAAAAAATAGGCATAAACTTGTAAATAATAAATTAAAAGTTGAAAAAATCTCTTTGTAAATACAAAATATCCTGAATAGATGAAATTGTGTTATTTGATTAATAATAAGCCTAAACTTGTGAAATAAACAAATAGAAGTTGAGAACACACACTTAGTGTGTCGAAAATGTAACTACAAGTCTTTCCTGAACAGATTGAATTGTGTTATTTTGGTAATAATAAGCCTAGACTTGTGAAATAAACAGATAGCAGTTGAGAACACACACTTTGTGTGTCGAAAATGTAACTAAAAGTCTTTCCTGAACAGATTGAATTGTATTATTTTGGTAATAATAAGCCTAAACTTGTGAAATAAACAGATAGAAGTTGAAAAAACACACTTTGTGTGTCGAAAATATAACTAAAAGTCTTTCCTGAATAGTATAAATAGTGTTATTTTGGTAAAAATAGGTATAAAATTGTAAAATAATAAATTAAAAAGTTGTAAAAATATCTTTGTGAGTCCAAAATTTAATAAAAAATGTTGCCTGAATAGTATAAATAGTGTTATTTTGATAAAAAATTAACATAAGATAGTAAAATAATAAGTTAAAAGTTTAAAAAAATGTCTTTGTGAATCCAAAATGTAATGAAAAAATGTTGCCTGAATAGTATAAATAGTGTTATTTTGGTAAAAATTAACATAAAGTTGTAAAATAATAAATTAAAAGTTGAAAAAAATGTCTTTGTGAATCCAAAATTTAATGAAAAAATGTTGCCTAACAAAGTTGTAAAATAATTAGTTAAAAGTTGCCAAAACACCCTTTGTGTGTCCAAAACTTGAAAAATAAACAATTAAAAATTAAAGAATGCAGTTTGTGTGTTGAAAATATAATAAAAACTCTTGCTAGAATCGTTTAAATTGTGTTATTTGAATAAAAATAAGGATAAGCTGGCAAAATGTTTGACATAAAGTCAAAGTTTGGTAAAAAATAAACTCGATATTATGTTAAATAGCACACAGTAACATACATTTACTACCTAAATCAATAATCAAAGGGTCCTATGTTCGATACCCCGTGATGAAAGCAAATAGTGAAAACTGTACGCCCAGTCCCTGATAGCTCTCCCTTCCTCCTAGTACATATAACAAACCCTTACGCTTCGTTCTCCTTGTTCAAACTAAAGTTCTCGCTCCAATCTAATTCGGTATCCAAAAATCCTTTTTTCTTGTGTTCGGGGCAAACTTGGCTTACTTAGACAGAAACCTGTTCTGACATGCAAGCGTTCTAGCCCCAAACCCGCGCTAAAGCGTCCTGTGCCTTGGGGCAACCCTGAGCGGAATATTAATTGGCGGCGGAAACCGGTTCTACAAGCGACGCATAGCTTCAGAAAATTTGAACCTTGCTGCGCATTCCAGACATCCTTTGTTGTCTGGATCAATCCCTCCCCTGCCCTACAGTATTGCATAGCTTTCCCCTGTTCTTGTGTACTAGTTAACCTTGGAAAAACCGGTTCTGAAAACCTACCGACGCGTTCTCTGATTGGTCAATCGGGTTCCTTCTTTGTTCTGACGTTCTGACGTCATTTGACCTTGAACGCACACTCCCCAAATTCCTTTCTCCTCTACCTGCGCGGAATATTAATTCAATCTCTCTGTCTACCTTCACCGCCAAGTCGAGATTCTGAGACAGTATTCTGTCTAGCGTGTGAAACCACCGTGTTTCATAACATAATCCAATTATTGCATAGTACTAATTAATAACGTTACATATCGCGGGTTCGAGTACCGGGACCGTCCCCAATCGTAATTGGACCTGTACCTACACCCATTACCACCGTTCATACCGGTTCATAAACCATAAAAACTTATTTTCAATATTATAAACATTAATATTATCGATTTATACATTACATACTTTGCAGTAATGAATATAAAACCATATGCATAGCGTTTAGTACCTCTAATTACCTTTTATATACATATTTTTCATAAAATAAATAATTATATATTCATAAAAAGTTATAAACATGCAAATACATAAATGTAAAGTATTCTAAGTACGTGCTAATTAGTTCTAAGCACGTGCAAATTAATTAAAACCCGTGCAAATTAGTTATAAGTACGTGCAAATTAATTGCGAATATTAAATAGCAACATCCACTGGCGGGGATACCAACTACTTGGGACTAATTATGTACTTAAGTATTACAAGCAAGAGCACCTTCTTCGCATTGCAACATGTTATGAATGAATATAGAGATTATGATTCACAATCTCTGCCATTTATGAAGGTGGTGTTATCGTCACGTTCCGGTCCCCTCTTTTACCCCAAAATACCATTTTTTTAGACCCGTGGTGAACCTCAAAACAGTTTTCGTGCGAGGACGTTGCTGACAAAATTCCACTGGAGAGCAACCACCCCGGGAACAGAATCCGCGGCTCCAGCTTGACAGTCAGACTATTTACCGACTTGACCAACGAGGCTTTTTAAAGCACATATACAATTTATTAAAGCCAGCAAAATAGTATTATATTTGTACGATATCTTTAAATATATTGACGTGTTTATAAAATATTATATTGATAATACAAAAATCGTTGATAAAATTTTCTTTGCTTTGATAAGTATGCGTTACATTGAATAGCTTATTTAGGCATTATTTACATGACAGCTGTTCTCATTGTTTGACGAGAAGATTGAAAGGATGTCTATCTTGTAAGTCGTACATTACATTTTCAGCACTATTTCTCAACAAACGCCCATAAAATAAAGTAACACAATGCAAGTGTTAATTAGTGTTGGATACCCACGAAAAGTTCAAAGTAGCTATTATTTTCGCGGGCGATGTTTCAACTGCAAAGCTAAGAAGATCTTATCTTGCTCTCAATATTCAATAAAGCAAAAATTAGAAACTGACTTACGATTGTCTAATGGTTTTTGAAAGTTGCACACGTGATGATGCGGAAGACGAGTGTGGAAGTAAGTCCGAAGTTTGGAGGAATAAATTGAATCAATCCTGCTGCGGATCCACAAATTACTCTTGGGAGGGGCGAATTTGAGAGTCGGGTGCCTCACCAAACTTACAATTGCACTGTTCGTTCATTCTTACTTCCAATCATGGATGATCTGGGAATTAATTCTGCAACGGTAGGGGCATATCTACCTACCAATTAATTTGTAAATTCTCTTTTCTTGGCCTTCCTTGCACCAGTATATGGCGGTTCTATGTTTGATTATTTGGTCTGCACTTGTGATGATGTTATTTTTGTTGCATATGTTGTATATTTTAGGTAGTCTACTCTGATTGGTCCGTCGAAAGAAACTATCGCGGTGTAGATTATGAATGTGTATGGTCTTGTAAGCGACATAAGGAGTCTGAATGTGTAGGAACCTATTGCTACCAATTTATGTATTACAGGCTCAGCTTTTGAAGTTACGTAATCCATGACATCGTTGCATTTCTAGTAATTTCACACCTAGATATTTAGCTTCCTTTATTCTTCTAAGATTTGCCTGCGAGTTTTTTTTTATCTGTGGGTGTTTGTTCCCATTCAGCTTACCCTTTAGGCTTATAAATTGGATCTTCTGGACGGCAATCGTCAATTTCACCGTATCACAAGTCCTCGAAAGAGTTTATCGTAAAACTGGACTTCCTTTCCAACTCTGTTCTTGAATTAACAATTATTACGTGATTTGCAAAGTCGATTGTGCTTTTGATCTCCGAAATATTTCCTAATTTTTTGAGAGATGGCTCCAAGTTTGGATTCCACAATTCGGGACCTGGAATGAATCCTTGCGTTGTTGATTTTGAAGTTAGACATCTGATGTGCTTTCCATCTGATATGGTCCCTGGGCAATCTATGTCAGTTTGAAGCCTCACAACGCCGTCAACGTCTCTACCATCTGTGAGGGCCTCTTTTTTTTCAGTTGGAAGAGGGACGCAAGGCCATTTGTACCTTACAGCCTTGAGCCGGACAACCAACTGCAATCGACTTAATATATCGCTTGCAAATACAGTCGATATAATGCCGATTGCTTTTGTGTATAAGAAGATCTCGCTTTCATGTCCAAAGCGATCTCTTGTAATACACCATTCTTCCTTTTGAGTGTTCAAATACTGTCATACACAAATCTAAGGTAATGAAAATTGCATAAACCACTTGAAACACATATCACTCAACCTAACCTACAAGCTTAAGGAATTAATTCGCAGACCCAAAAGGAAGATCCATTAGTGGTCTAACATTACATACGTACTATTTGAATACCTACATACTCTCGTACCTACATTTCCTGAAGCAACATGGAAAAATCTCAGGGATTACTGTTATTACTGTACTTTTACTGTGGCAAGCTGGCCAAGTTCACCCCAGCATAACAACAGTGGATGCTGAGCAAACATAGGACCTTCCCGACCCAGCAATATTCCAGAGCAGACGAACTCGTACTAGCTCGGAAAATCTCATGTACTATCACACCTAGTATAAGGCCACCAACGCAGAGGCAGGCCCGTTGTCCTAGGTGGAACTTCCACGAGGTCTCCTACCAAACGGTAGGGAAAACCTTATCGGCAGAGATCCTACAGTTTTTCTTGCCATCCGAATAACAAAAACACATGAGATATAGGGTGAAAACTTAACATGTAAAGTACTTTAATTTTTTTTTAAAAAACAAGATAAAAAACTGCCTTGGTCAGGAACTATAGTGTGTTTAATATGGAAACAACGCATAATGGTGTTACAGAAAGAATCCAAGTAACTTCAGGATAATCCCGTGTGTTACATTTTGTTAGCACATAATATAACACACGGGATATAACTAGTAGATAAAATAGCTGATAATGAGAATAACTAGCATTCATTCTGCAGTCTAATCTATCAAGCTGTATACAACAGCGGTGATGGGATTCTATGAGTTCACTAGACGCCATCTAACTGAAATCTGGTTGGCAGACTTTGGCACTCTAAGACCTGTTGGCCACAGGGTTTATCTATTTTACAGACAAACAACTTTCAACATATGTATTTTTTTTTTAGTAGCAATAATATGCCGGCTGGAAATGGGTGTTCTTTGTGACAGGCACGTATCGAGGAATTCCTTTCGGGGGGGGGCTCAACACCATTTTTTAAGGGGTATAGTGAGAACCTCACAATTGTATGTTCAAGACCAGTGGTGGCAATTGGGTTCCAAAAAAGGGGGGGTGCGGAGGGCGTTGCAAGGAAAGTTTACTTTCTCTTGGCAGACAAGGCTTAACATTAAGAGGCCATAATGTTGAGGCAAGAAAATAAAAAATGGGGAGCAACTAAACTTAAATCATCGCCACTGTAAGGCTGTCATTTTAATCAGAACGTGCAATCGGAACATTTTTTACCACTCGACTGCTCTGTTTCCATGCATTAACATTGTGTGCCGGAACCATCTCGGTATGTGTGTTTGTCCATTTCTTCTCATCTGGCATAAAAACATCTATGGTGTCTTTGAGTGTTTTTACGAAGCTGTTACACATGCATGGGATGGACAATCCACTCGACAACGCGAGATTCAAACTGTGGGTTGAGAACCGGACGCAGACAATTCTCGAGTATTTCTCTCTGATTCGAGCCTGAACACCACTAACTTGTCTTGTCCTCCCATGTTTGCAGCCCGAATAAAAGCCAAAACCCACCAAATTGTTCAGATTCAGGCCTTAGCACTCACAAGTGTTCAAAAATGCCTGTCACAGCTTCCGCTGTCTTGTCATATATCGGCACGAAACAAAGGAAGTCTACTCGAATACAGGTGGATCACGAAACAATTAATGCACAGTGAAAACCCTCCCGTTCCCAACACATCTAATGTTTCGTTTCCCAATATAATCAAATGCTTACTCATTTATCTCCAGTGACGTGCCCAAGGTAGGGTTGGTGAGGTCATAACCCCATTTGACCCAGTATTCCTTTTTTTTAAAAAAAAAAAAAGAAAAGAGGAACGTCAAAGACAGGAAAAAAATGGCAAAATCAGGACTGACCACCAAAAATAGTATGCGTAATCCCTCTCCCTTCCGAAAATCCTGGGCACGCCTCTCTTTATCTCGGACACATTTTTTTAAAATCAACTCACCAGAAGTTTTTATCATTCTGTATTGGAGATTGAAGTAAGATGCGTTCTTCCTGCAGGTTTGGATATGATCCTTTAGGGTGCTGTCGTCTGCCTGCCTTCATGCCTAACCTTAACAAGGCCCTAATTTTCCATCCTTGTGACTTGGATTTTCACGACTTAGGAAGGTTTCAGATTGAAGGGACACGCAATACATGTCAATTGGAATGGGCCAATCAACAGCAACGTTTCACACCGTAGAGACACAAAAGGCCGCACAAACCTAATTTCGACTTGTGAAATCCTCAGGCGACACGGTGTGAAGTCTCCCTTATTAGGCCACTGTCATTGTCACCTCGAAGTAGTAGCTCTTGTTGACCACAGAAAAAAAGTCTCCTCAACCGGTGGGAATGCTCGTCAGTTTTCTTCTCTTTCCTATATTTTCTGTGCTTGTTCATTATACAGGCAACACCTTACGATTTGATATACACAGGACATGTACTAGGTAGACATTTAAACGAAAAATCGGTTGAAGTCAAGGATGGCTAGGTGGCTCATTTGGTAGAGCCCTGATTTGGGTCCTGGTAGAGCCTGCAATTTCGGCCTAAAATGTCTACATATGCAACATCTTCCTTTCTCTTCTCGACATTCATAAAATTTTCGGCTGTCTCTTTATGGTAGTTAAGTGTTTGAATGAATGTGTAGGCTTAAACATTAATTGTTTTTTTTTACCATGAAATTCTTGGACTGCATATACGAAATTTAGTTCTGGCAAAACTAAATCATCACTCAAAACTTTGATTTTCAGTTGATCTATGCAGCTTATTTCTGTTTTAATAAACCACTCCAATATCCGGTACTGCTGAAATATTCACTTTAGAGAGAGAGGCCTTGATCTCTTCGGCCCTCGAACCGAGCTAGCACTACTCTGAGGCCCCTGAAGTTCTGCTGTCGTCAATGTCTTCATTTTAGAATCACTATATCTTATAAAGCAACCAGAGAACGCTGACTGATAAGATCACCAATCGACTGTATGAATTGCCTTACCTCTGAAATCTCATTAACCGATTCTTTGTACAGATCAACCGAAAAATTGAATCCGCGTATTTACGTATATCCTCATTGTATTATAGAACGTTCCGCAGATAAAACGATTCATTAATATTGCCAGTAGTTGGCTCCTTCTCTCATTCAAGAACGTACCCTCCCCCGACTTCCAGAGATTAGAAATTACAACGAATCGCCCACCCCTGGCCCAAAACCATGGTAACGGTTGAAGTTTTTGCGTGCGATGACGTGTAACCGGCCAAGTGAATGCATCACTTCAATGTGAAGTCACGTGAAATGACAAAACGACAGTGTTGCAGTATGCAGATATTAAACACCAGAACAAGAACAATGTCTAGATGAGGATGTGTACTGCAGGCTATGGAAAAGGAGATGCGATAACCACTAACGCCGTCAAACGGTTGGGCGGGAACTTTACGTCACATACCATGAAGAAGTAATAGGATCTGAGCTGATTATGTCCTTTATCAACAACAGGGTTATAGAACATTCTCTGTCTTGCCTCGATAATTTTCTATCTCCTTAAATCATCGTCACATTATTCAAAAAGCCAAAAACCTAATTTTATCTAGTGTAAAATAGAAAATTTCCTGGGGGGGGGCTCGAGCAACCTCAACCCCACCTTGGATACGTGCTATTAACAATAACAGAGTTATAGAACGTTCTCCGTTTTGTCTCGATAATTATTTCTCCCAAATTATCATCACATTATTCAAGAAGCCAAAATCCTAATTTTATCTAGTGTATACAGAAAAAAATCCTGAAGGTAGGCTCGAGCCTCCTGATTCCCAACTTGGATACGTGCTATTGACAATAATAAGGTTATAGAACGCTCTCCGTCTTGTCTCGATAATTATTTCTCTCAGATTTATAAATTTATTATCTTTACATTATTCAAGACGCCAAAAATCTAATTTTATCTAGTGTAAATTGAAAAATTTCCTGAGAGAGGGTCGAGCCCCCTGTGCCCCATCTTGGATACGTGCTATTATTAATAACAGGGTTACGGAACATTCTCCGTCTTGCCTCGATAATTATTTATTTCCTTAAATTATTGTCACATTATTTTATTTCACACCACAAGAAACTAAAAACCTCATTTTATCTAGTGTAAACCTAAAACTTTCGGGGGGGAAGCTCGAGCCCCCTAAGCCCCCCTCTGGATACGTGCCTGCTTTGTGACTGTCCCATCATTTTCGTCTTCGCGAGTGGCCAAAAGTGGCAGAAAAGCGAAATAAAATAAGCCAAATCAATGTAGCCAGATATTACAGAAAAGCGACTGAAAAAATAAAATTCAAAACTTACGTACTATGGTACTATCCTGCAGCTTCCAGCATCTCTCCACTTTTGAGTGGATATCCGGTATTAAAGAACTTTTACCTTAAGTAACTTCAAGTTTTGGGTGAAGTTTCATAGCTACTGTAACGAGCTTCAACAATGAACAATAACTGTTGCATGTTAAACATTGTTGTGCTGTTTGTGTTAGGTGACGTTCATTTACAAACTAATATAGAATGTAAAATAATAAGTTTCGAACCTAAGGAAAGTAAATATTGAAACTGAACGTGAAGTTAGTAAATCTCTGTACTTTTCCAATTTTACTCTTTTCATAATATAGCTATTTTGACATCGTTGCTCTTTGCCTGTATCAGTTCATTTTGAATTTCAGAACGTGGATAATTTTTGTGAATCTCATTTATTTGTGTACGTCCCTCACACCCCCTATACGCCTTCATGGCGTGGTGCTAAGCACAGGGTACCACTTTTTTTTTTTTTACCTTTTACGTCGGAAATGTTCTTGTGGTAATTGGTAATATTTCCAAAGACATTTCACCAAATATATAAAGTTTTTTCTATAGTGTCTGCTGTGTATAATGTTTTACGATGTTCTCGAACCGCTCATTTTTAAGAAATCAAAAATTGTGTTTATGCTTATCAACCTTTGTAAGAGAACGTTTCATTGTTGTTGTTTGGCTTACTGAATATTCTAAAATCAGACGGCTACCACTCGGTTTATTAAAAATACTAAATAGTTAACATATTCATTTGAATTGTAACGTTTCACTAGAAAATTATAACCGCTTAAATACATAATGTTGTAGTTTTACCGCCCACAAAAAATAGTCCTTTACATCTATTTTTCTCACCTTTATTTATTACATTTTTAAAAGAAAATAATAAGCCCATGCGACGCGAGGCCCCTTCGCCCACCCTTTGCTACGCCTCTGTTGTTGTCATAATTCCTCCCATTGTCACGGTAAATTGAAGGTCAGATATGAGGAGTATAAAAACGAAGAAAGAAATTAAAACCTATTATCTGCAGTGGCCACAAGTCTGATTCCCTTTTAATGCACCTTGTAGACTCGTTCTGATCCAAATTTAAACTGTAGGTCCAGTTGCCAATTAGCCTATCATGAACATACAGTGGACTTCTCGAGCCTGTTAAACGTGGTGATAAAAATACAGAACGAATGAGTCTTGAATATTATTAGGCATAATAGTACATCCAAAAACATGGCAGTTGGAAGGGGCGATCGCCCCTTTTGCCCTCGCCGTAGATCTGCGCTTGTGCTGCGGCAACTTGTTTTCTGGGAAGCGATGATCACTTTACTCAAGGCGATTATCTTCTATTATTATTTCACGTGGCAATAGCACAAACAGAGTGATTTGTACTCATTGTACCGGCATTCAAGAAAAGATGTGTATACGTAAAAAAATCGACCCATTTATATGAAGCTTCCTTATACGCTAACGAAGTAAGTTCGATTCTGTCCTCTTTATGACGTCATAGCGCGCAGAGGATCATGGGAAAACATCTTGGAACCTTGGGAATGGCCAAACTAATAAAGGTACCTTGCTTTTGCGTATAGCCAAAAAAGTCGCTAGGTAGTAATATACAAGCGGGTCCGTTCACTGGCTCTGTCGAATTAGAATTTTGACTTCATCAATAGTTATGACACATTTTAAAGCTTAAACTCACCAAGTTTAATTAATGGTTTTTCCTTCTGAAAAAAGTTGTCTGTGACATAATCATTACGGTGTTATTCGAAGTAACGAATGTTAAAGTATCTTAACAATTCAAGAACATAAAATCTTAAACACTCAGGGCGTGTCCGAAAGGTGCAAGACCATACTTCAAGCGAGTAGCTATCCTCCGAGTATGCTCTTGCAGTGTGGTCTTGAAGTCGTGGACTGAAGTGAAAGTATTTCGATGAACTTCGACTGCAGTGCCAAATACGATCAGTAGATAAAACTGAGGACTCGTTGTTTTCTCCGCGTTATAAAAACACCTGGTTTTCACCATAGAAATCACATAGCATTTTCAAATGTTCTTATACATACAGGTAATGGACAAAATAATATGAACACCAATGCAATTGCAGAAAACTTGTATTAGTAGGGGGTTGGGCCCCCCCCCTTGCCTGAATGACAGCTTGTATCCTACGTGGGATAGACAAATAAAGGTCCTGTACAGTGTGAACTGGAATACATAGCCACTCCTCGCACAAAACAGTCTCAAGTTCCGAAAGTGTCATTGGAGGTGGAAACCGATTACGCACTTTGGCCTCCAAAATACCCCACAAAGGCTCAATGATGTTAAGATCGGGGGACTGTGGACACCAGATGAGATGTTCTACCTCATCACTGTGCTCATCAAACCATGCATAAACGCACCTAGCAGTGTGAATAGGGGCGTTATCATCTTGAACCATGGGATGGAGTTGGTCACCCAGGATGGTGCAATACTTCTCTGCGTTGATTCTCCCACGCAGGACGACAAGTGGGCCAACACCATTCCAAGATATAGCCCCCCAAACCATCACAGACCCCCATGCATGTTTCACGGTAGGCACTAAGCAGTCAATATCAAATGCTTCAGCAGGAGTTCTCCACACATAAACACGTCCTGTGGTCTGAAATAATGTGAAAGACGATTCGTCTGACCATATCACATGTTCCCATTGCTGCTGTGTCCAATTCTTGTGCTCTTGGCACCACCTTCTTCGTGTCACTGCATTACGTGGAGTCACCAACGGTTTGGGAATGGCAACTCTGCCATGAATGTTCACAGAATGCAGCTCCCTTTGAATGGTTTTCGTTGATACAGGTTCCTGGAGGTGATTGTTCATCTCTGCGGTTATCTGTTGTCTTGTGCTTTCGAGTCACTATTCGCTTCAACACACGTCGATCCCTGTTGGATAACTTTGTTTTTCGTCCACTATTCTCCTTTGCAGACGTTGTCTTTCCATGTTGTCTGTAGGCTGTCAGAACAGTTGACACTGTGCTCCGTGCTACACCAACAAGTGTAGCTGTTTTTATCACAGATGATCCAGCCAGACGGGCTCCTATGATCATGCTTCTTTTGAAGTCTGAAAGGTTGGACATACCTGCATTTGACGGATAGCTGACTGCTCGCATGCAACTCTCACACCAGCTTCTGATAGACTGATATGTTTGCTTTCATCGCCACTAGATGGTTGAAATCTCTGCTGAGTGTTGTTCCTTTTCCACGATGGCGTATATAGGCCTTTGCAAACCAAGGTTTTCATATTATTTTGTCCATTACCTGTACATTTCCACAGAGTAGAAGAACTTGAACGAACAACATGCTTGCCTATAACGTATATTTAACCTGTGATGCTGGCTTTCTACCTCCGTGATTTCATACAAATGAACAACGAGTTCAGAAATCACGTGATCAAGTCTGTAACGATCCGTGCCCGGAGAAGTGGTCTCGCTTGCTTGTGTACTTGGTGCTTTCGAACTGTACTAGGTGACGTCACTTCCATCAAGACGTAACCAACGAAAAATACCGGCCCCGAAACGCAACCGTGACGTAAGCAAGTGAGTCTGAACTTTCGAACGTTGGTGCGTGTTCTTGTATGTGAGAGGAATTGACAGCCTACATTAATTCACTTCTTCAGCAATAGTAAAGCAAGTTACTTGCATTCGTTTTTTCGTGTGCCTAAATCATTAGAGATAAGCATACCAAGATTGATATATTTGTAGAGAGTTGACATTGAAAGATCAACATGTTGAAAGGATGGCTATGGTAGTAACTTCCGGTAAGAATGTACAATACAGAGAATGTCTCTAATTTCTTTCCTACTTCTTATACTCACTAAATATGCAGTCCTGGTAACGTATCTGGAGTTAAGGTTTGGGGGTGACGTATAGAAATTGTACACTTACGTCTATATATGTTACGTTCTTCATTACCGCGATCATTCTCCATACAGAAACATAGGAACCATGTTTGATGATATGAACAAATGACGTTCGGCATTCGTTGCGCTGTCTACAGCGTTGCCACACTAATGCTTCGTTACTTGCAGAGCATTAATTGTTGCTTCTTTACTTGCAGATCATTAATCGTTGAAGCATGGCGGAACAGAGGAGTGATAAAATTGTCAATGTGTAACAGTTATTTATGTGTAGTGTGGAGGAGGATGGACGTGGCCGGTAAGTTTGGCAACGGTGTTCGAGCGTTCTTCTAGAAAATTGGAGTCTTGCGCAGTGAGGAAGCTGTAGCCTCACCAACCATGCACGGGTAGCCATACAAAACCATTCACGAATAGGTTAGATTAGGTTAGGCAAGCTTAGTTAAAATTTTGTTCGTAAAACAATGCGATACAGCTCTAAAAAAGTCACTTCTATCGCCTTTTTTCCCGATTCCCACACGTGACCCCCGCATTTTAATAACAGATTCGTGATTAGAAGGCCAAATTTAGTTAGTATACCAAATATTAACGAAATTGAAGATATTCTCTATATTGTAAATTCTCTTCTAACTTTCTTCCACGTTATATCATGTTTGGCCTTAGATTGTGATGCAGATATTGAAAGAAATATTTTCTCAGCCGAGTTAGAACGCATTCCAAAATGACGATTATGAGTGTAAAATAATTGCCTCAGCTGTCGAGATTGATTGTAGTCGTGAAAGATGC
This sequence comes from Lepisma saccharinum, assembly GCF_977018435.1. Lineage (NCBI taxonomy): Eukaryota > Metazoa > Arthropoda > Insecta > Zygentoma > Lepismatidae > Lepisma > Lepisma saccharinum. The sequence goes on along the minus strand of NC_139235.1, from coordinate 61,221,790 downwards.
ATATATTTACAGACTGTGCAGGGGAGATAGATCGTGGTTTATCTTAATAATTAGTACCTGGCACTAAGAAAAATGTTGGACACCAACAATTTTATGTGATTACGTTAGGTGTATTTTATTTATTATTAGATTTTTTAAGAAATCTGGTTCAAATTAGGTGCACACGTTACCGTGGTCAAAAATTACAGTTGCTTGAAATCGTTTTACTTATTGAAAACTTTGAATACACAGACGAGCAGGCAAAGGTCGAAAATGTACAGATATTAATGCAACAAACTTAATTACCATAACCTACTGGAACGCCAAATCCAAATGGCCTAACCTACCAATGAAAGCCTATTGGAAGGAATTTACAATCAAGCTGAAAACATAAGTCATTGTTTAACCAGCTCGAAGTTCTACATTCATGAATTTGTGAACTAGCTGATTGGTAAAGTTTATTACACGGATGGCAATCTTATAACAACTAATATTCATTTAACACGAAAAAATGTTGTCTGTGATTTGTATGTCCGTATTATTGTGCATACGTTGTCGGTAATTGTGTGTGTACTTCGAATTTATATTTCACAAATATCTTGTGCTACGATTCATGTTACAGTCTTCCTTTGTAGAACATCCCTGTCAAAAATAGGTAGATCAAGCGCATTCCAGTTTGAACTATAAAATTTTAAGTTGATGGATTATTTGACAATACTTATATTATTGATGCAGCCAAGCTTCATACTCATTCCTATCTGTGTTCGAAACAAACTAGCAAAAACGGCTACTGAAATTCAATAGTTTATCGAACCAAACATACATGATATAATCAGGACAAAATATGGTTTCTACGAAGCTCTATACCACCCACAATTAAATGATTTCCCTTGTACTTGCAAAATATAGAAACTAGTTATTTTACTAATTTGTAAATTTCCAGTAAACATCAAACTGTTTGGTAGATGGAAAGACTTTCATTTCTTAACTGTTAGAGTTCATTTTTACAGTTTAAAAGCATTAAGTATGTAATTGCTGAAAATAGTACGTTCCCACCCATTATGAACTGTCTTAAATTATGAAGGTACAAGAGAACAGGAGAGCTCACAAAACCATTTTTATGATGTAATTCTGTGAAAGAAGACAACAGAAATTTGACCGTAACTTGTAGAACGTAGGAAATCTAATAGTAAATCTATCCCAATCCAACCTAAATTTAGCCTAACCTATTTAATGCATCTGAATATTTGCGAGTTGTATAAACTGTGTCCTAGGATCAAAATAAAAAGGAAAAATCTTCCCGAAAATATGGAAAACCACTACTAATTTGCATTACAATCCGATGTAGATGTGAATAGAACTTATTGAACTTTACAATAATAATCTCACACAAATTATAATAGAGCGTTTTGTGCAGTACTGATGTAATCTAAATTAGATGTAGTATATTTCACGCTTTGAAAATTATCAAACGATATTTTAACTTCAGAGAACAGTTTATATCTTTGTCCATTTAATTGATAGTCTTTGGGTAATATTACTTTAAATCCACGAACACCGCAGTTGTATGTTTCTCTTTGTACAAGGCAAATTGATAACATGAAATCACATGTTATTGCAATAACTGAGTGTGCAAGGGTAATCATTATTCATTAAATAGTGACTTTCACTCTAGGCCTTGTCTACAGATTTTCCACGTACATTTCTAGATACATCTTAGTTGCCCATAACCGAAAGAAACTACCTTATACACGTATTTAAGGTCTAAATCACCATCCCTGAGACCTTCTGTAAACAAACGGTCTCACCGATTCGATGTATCACTCCGCGTCAGCTGATTCATGACCGCAATCATCTGCTGTTACACTCATAGTTCGCCGCACCTATTCATTTTATATAAGAGCCTCTGAATGTGAGAACCCGCTCTCAAAACATCAGACGAATATGCAGCCGCAATGACTCTCCCGGTCATTCTCTCTTTCATAACCCTTAAAACTGCAGACACTGACACACCACTGCACTGGGATACCAACTTAACCACTTCATTTACTGGTTTCTCAGGATACTACTGACAGAACGTTACATAAATATTGAGTAGAATCTGTTTCTCACCCCTTTTCAAAGGCTGTCCTTGCTGGTGTTTTGAAAACAAGCTCGGAGAACACGGAGACTTTCCCTCACGCATAGAACTCGGCATGTTATTTTTCTAAGGCTAAGTCAGGCAATATTACTAAGTTGCACTACTTCCTTGCTGTTCACATGATTATTTTTAGAAAATAACCAATGTCATAAAATATCATTATGTACACAAATCTCTAAGCTCATTGAAAGTTATATTACTACAAAATGTTCACACTTATCTTGCCTTGCCATGTTACCAAGTTATTTTACGAAGTGCACTATATTTGGCGGAACAAAAATCGTTATTAGGATGCTTGTCAAAGTTTCCAACCGCAATAAATTTACGAACTTTTTGTCTTGTTTTGATCATCATCAATATATTTATTGGACTTACAGCAATGCATATGGCTGTTTATGCCCATTATATATTTTATTTACATAAGATACAATTTACATAAAATCTACAAACAAATTTCAAATACACTCCTATCTATATCATCCTTAGAAATATACATTACCATGTTATATCATTTTGTCTAAAAAATGCAAGTAAAATATATTCAAAGAAAGAAGCCAAATTTATGGGAAATGATTATTGGTGCAAGGAGTTAACCATAAAGGTGAAGCAATAAGTAAAAAAAGAAAGAGCATTGGGTTTAAAGTGAGACGTCATTTGCGGCAGCGTATCCCATACTACAAATTTGCCATTGTTTTACCTTACGTAATGAATCCTGTAACATCGCTGGATTTTCGTGTGGATTATTTTACTTCTATGAGTTTGCAATGCTTTCTGCATGCAGGTGGTTTTGTTTACAGAAGGTGTCAGGGTTTGTGATTTGAACTATAGTTTAATTACCTACACCGCAGTAATCATTAAAGATCTAGTTTTGTATCACATACAAACGCATATATTTCTGTGTAATTGGTCAGGATATAATCATGTTAAATTTGCGATTATAATTATTATTCTTACTCAGCCTACCATCTAATTCAAATAGTGTATGTATCTCATATCATGTATTTCGAAGAATTTTATCATAGCGTATAATATATTTTGCAGCAGATATCCCGTATTCTTGCTTGGGACTCACTTCATGACGTCAGCGTCGTGGCCGGTATTTTTCGTTGGCTACGCATCAAGACTATACTTCAAGTCTGTACTTTGTACCTTTCGGAGATAGCCTCAGGTTCGTTAAAATCTTTTCTAATTACTTTTATATAACGTTAAAATGAGTTCATGAAAATTGTGCCATAGGCACAGTATTACTAAATTCGTTGACTGTACACTCATGAGGAGACATTGACATAAATTCCAATATAAAACGACGAACATGGGCGAAATTGTCATGTGAAGCATTCACCTCACCCTTAGAGTCATCCAACCGGGATACCCTTTCTGATAGTCTAGAGCTCTGTGATGCTTTCAGTAGCTTGCTCAGGGAGGGGTCGATTGAGTTCAATTACCCCATACAAATCAGATGTCCTTATCAACTTGACGTTGGTTGAAGGCAAAGTTTTCGAGATTTCGGACTGACTACTGACGCAAAAGAACAGCCCTCTTCTTCACAGTAATGCCCCGCCCCTTACGCAATTCCTAGACACACTATTGGGTACTTTAGGCAAAGCATGTCACCTCAGCATTTGTTTGTAGGATTGTGTTCACGGAACGTATTGTTCTGGTTCCTCCGCCAGGTGCTAACCACTCCTCGCCTTGAAGTCAAGGGGTCCCGGGCTTGATACCCGGTGTAAGCACATTGCACAGTGGTTCGAATTCCACTTTAAAATGGGATGTGAGGGGTGACCCTTCCACGTAGTACACCAAATTGTCAACCTCACTTCCCCGTATTACACCCTGGACTGCATTTTGCAGACTAACGGATCTCTTTCGTCTGGACATAAGGCCAGTATAATCCTAGTATGCCTGTGTGTACGTTGTCTTGTGTTTGTCCTTCTGTGTACTGAGTGCCCCTTTACAGCATCAGCTTTTAACCGAAGTAAGACTATGGCAAATGTAGAAAAAGACCTTTATCTTGAATTCGCTTTGTTTTTGCTCTTGAACCTTGTAATTATATAAGAGGCTCTTCCTTAAGAATGCCATTCATCTTAAGACAACCCTTTGAAGTTGTTAGCGTCGTGCTTTTTGCTAGGAACACTTGGGAACAAAATGTCTGCGTCCGGGGGGGAATGGAAGGGGCAACTGCTTCCTGGAATCAAATTAAATCGCGATATCAAACTGTCGTTCCGCAGACGGGATCGGCCCGGTTCTCCGTGTTTTTCCTCCCCGATACCCTATTTGTTTCCCAGGAGGAGGTATTAGGTGATCCCGGTCCGGCGTCTGCGAGGGCCGGAACGAAAAATGGGGCTAAGTGGGAAGCTCGACAGGACAGCGACAGTGGTGTTCTGTCTCCCGGCCGGACAGAGACAGATTTTTAAGCTTGCTAAGTCGATTTCTGCTTCCCAGGGGCAGTCTTGGGGGAGAAAGGGAGAAGTTAAGAGGGGCTAAAGACGGTCACTGGATGCGAAAGTCGATTTTCGCCCAAGTTAGACCTGAATCTGAACAGCCCTTAGAATATTGGTAACCAAAAGTTGTACCAATGTAACTCTATACAGTGTGGCCAAATGAGTTAAGTGGTCAACTCTTGCCACAGAAGTTCTCGGGTTCGAGTCCCTGCCCGAGCATGAGTGCTCTTTGTGGGTGCTCCTTCATCAATTTCATCCATCCCTCACTCGCCCTTCCGACATCCGTGGAGGAGTGGTTACCACAGTGCGCTACGACGTCAGAGGTCTCGGTTGGAATCCATGGGAGTGTCCCTTCATCAGTTTAATCATATCATCACTCATCCTTATCGTCGCGATAAGCAAAAGTGGTAGAAAAGTGACGCTAAATAATAAAAATCAAAATCGTCACTTATCCTCATCGCCGCGATTAGCAAAAAGGCCAAATAAGGTGCGCTAAATAACAAAAACACGACGACAACTTATTACTTGAAGTGTATGAGATTGGTTAAGCCAAGACGTAGTAAGCTCTGAAAAGCACTGAACCAATCAGTGTAACGAGTTACGAACCCTGTGTAAGTCATGGCTGTATTGTAATTGTACCATCATCAATTTCATTAGTTCATCTTCATCGTTGCGACTAATCCAAGATATATATGAAAACGATTCAAATAACCGAAATAGGAAAATAGAAAAGATCAAACCTCTATTCTGTTGCGAGCGGTATGTACTGCCACCTCCCTTTTGTGTACACACTGTTTACCACGGCTAATCTATAGGGTCATGGGCTATTTTCTTTGGAATGTAAATCAGAAAGCAGAGATATATGCCAATGGATATAAGGATGAGAATATATATTTTGAAACCTTCACAATTACAAATATTATATGCTTAAATTCTCAATACAAAAATATCTTCTTCTTCTTTGGAAAGGTGAATATTTGGTGTGACAAATATTGATATAGCACCACCAAGGGGAAAAACAAAAAATCGAACGAGAAGTTTCCTTCTCGCCAGAGAGACGAGATGCAGATATGTATCGGCTACTTGACTTCTTTAATCTTCTATACGTGCAGCATGTGAGGATATGTCGTTCATTGTGCTTCCTTTATCTGTATTCCTTTATGTTTCTAATTCTATATTTACAATGATTTAATCTTTACTCATTATCTTTTATTTGTTTCACTGTAAAACAATTACCGTAACTTTATATTGATTACTCCGTAAAACTTACAGGTTATTCACCGTAGAACCTTTCTACAGATTTTTCCCCGTAAATAAGAGAACGTTCAAGGTATTGAATCCAACTTCTCTTTCTCAAATACTGTATGCAATAAGAAATAAATGTATAAACACATTATTTAAATGTTATAAAACATTTATCTGTGCCGTGAATAGTTATGATTGATCTTAAAACGTATAAACGGGTTAATAAATACGCTCTTAAAAGTTGCTACTCAAACTACAGTGGGTTGGTGCTACTGCTGTGAAAGAAACAAATGCAACGCAAATGTACGCCGAGAAGACGCCAGCCGAGGCAAGGCATGGCGGCCATACTCTTTTAGAAAACAATAACGGCGAGTGTGTTCTGTGTTAGACTGTGAAATTATAAAAGTAAGTATTGAAGCCATGGAGTGTAGTGTATAGAAGTGAGTGTATTCAAAACCTTCGCAATTCGAACGTAAGATATACATATATTTTACAAGGAGGGAAGTGAAAATTGCATGTGTAACTGAAAGTAATTCCTAATGGAGGAACAATAATCGTGAAATACAACGACCCAACACCAGTTTAAATATTATCTCCATACAATAGAGCATATTTATTTTAGGTCATAATTTTAATGTTTTTCGTGTTCATGATCTACTTGCTCTTGTAAGCAATGTTTTTTTTTTAAAATTTGTCCGGAAGTGTCAGTATTTTATTGCAAAAGTAGTGTAACGAGTTTTGCAACCTGTTCACATTCAAAATTTGCATTAACCTTGTATTTTGTATTTTGGGAAGCAAAATATAAACGGAGTGACTATTTTCATCAGGTGGGGAAGCTAGCTTTTGAGCTATTTTCAACAGATTTTAAGCTGCATGTCAGAGTGTCTACCAAAATAGCAAATCCAAAATTCTTGACCTTTTTTTTATTTTTGTTAGCATGTATTTAATCACCCCCTACTTAGGTATGGTCGGAAATTAAGAAAAATAGATATTTTTATTCAATGAAAAACTTCTACCACAAGGCTGGTTAATATGAAAACTGAAGCTGTACTTTAAGAAGAGATTTAGACTTGCTTTAATTATTAATGCTTCAGACTTCATCCTGGATGGGGAATGGCCATATTACTTTAAAATATTTTTACAAATATTTACGCTGTAATACCTAACAAACAAATCGAAAGAAAATTAACTACAACTCAAGGCAATTTTAGATTTACAATTTTATCATAAACACCAGTAGAGGTATATAACAATGTAAATTCACTGTAGTGTAAAAAATAGCAAAAATTCTTGACAACATGCATAATTTCTTGACTTTTTCTTGGTAGGCCTACTGTTGATTTCTTGACTGGTAGACATTATGCATGTGCATAATCTACAATCTGGCCTGGCCTGCTAAATGGATGTGTGTATTCTTTAATTGCTGATGTGTATGAAGCTTACATTGGTGTTCATATCCTTTCATTGTTAGGTTAGGCAGGTCAGGTTTAGGGCGATTAGCATTAAAGTTACTTCTGTAAATATTTACCAACACCTGATCACGTAATTTCTGGTCTTGAGTACTTTATGCTATTCTCCCTACCTGGTGACGCACCTATTTTTAATTTAAAATAACTTCTTACTAGTAAGTTCAGCAACACTGCCAATGAATGCAATAAAATAAGATAAAATACAATATCATGGTATGATTCAGGTAATTACTTTTGCTGGTGCAAATAGACACATATGCTGTTCCTCAGCACCAAATATAAATGACAGGAAATATAAATGGTGTTCACGTTGTTGTTTTAGTACTGAATGTACCATATATTATCGGTAGTCAATGGAATGTTAATACGATACTCATATTTTATCCTGCAAGGAAAAATGTACATGTTAAGTGTAAAATTAGTGTTTTCATCCATGCTAGTACAGGATTCCGATACTGTTGATTATTGGTAGCCGATGGATGTCAATTCTTCCTCATATGTGCCAAATCTAACTTTTCAATTTTAAGATGAACCAAATGTAACTAATTGGCACTTTTAGCACTTCATTATGTTAGCTCACATTAAATAACATTTTTAAATCTTTATTTCAGTGTATATATAAAGCGGTCAGATCAAGAGGAAAGTAGTACATAGTTAGACAGACACCCAGTTGCAGATGTTGCTCAAATGTAAGTATAAATATTCTATCTAGTCAATACAGTAACAATTATGTGAATTTTTAAGAAGTTTGCTGTCCATTTCATTTTAATCTTTTTTCTGGCTCCCACATAAGGGAGTTTGGTAGCCTTTTTCAGAGTGACTATTTTCACCAGGTGGTGAGGCAAGCTTTTGAGCTACTTTCACCAGATTTTAAACTGCATGTGCATGTTCTGCAACCTGACCTGGCCTGCTACGCGGATGTGTGTATTCTTTAGTAGTTGATGTGTGTGAAGCTTACGTTGGTGTGCATTTATTTTCGTGCAGGAGACAAATACTTCTTTTCTGCACATCACGGAGTTGAAAATGCACCGCAAGGTGTTCTGACGTAGACTGGTACTACTAATATGTCACATAAGTACGAAGGGGTATTACCTTCCTAAATAATTTCTTTTGTTAGGTTAGGCAGGTCAGGTTTAGGGTTTTTAGCATTAAAATTACTTCGCTTCGGTAATACTTTCCAACACCTGATCATGTAATTTCTGGTCTTCAGCATTTTCTGCTATTCTCACTACCTGGTGACTAGTAGTCACACCCATTTTTAATTTAATATAACTTCTTAGCAGTACGTTCTGCAATACTGCCAATGCATATAATAAAATAAGATAAAAGACAATGTTATGATTCAGGTAATTATTTTGCTAGCAAAAATAGCCCTACATGCTGTTCTCAGCACCTGGTGAAAATAGCCTTAGATGCTATTCTCACCACCTGGTGAAAATAGCCCTACATGCTATTCTCACCACCTGGTGAAAATAGCCGCAGCCATAATTTTTTGTCATGATTTTCCAGTTCAAATGAGTGGAATTGTCATCCATACATCTGTTGTCGAGTGCATGGAAACATTTGTACAATTTTCTATACTATAATGACATAGAATAGAAGCAGGATATTAGAAAACCGTTGATACACATTTAGTATGTTTTGTATATGTAGAATACTTGAAATTAAATCTTTTGAAGTTAACCTAATATTTGTGACAATGTTTTGTCTGAGCTAGATAATTGCTTTCATTATTGAAATAATTTTACTTAATTGTATGTTGGGTCTCCCCGATGGTGTAGTGCTAATGATGCTCTGTCACTTTGTAATGGAGGGGTCCTGTCAATCCATGGTGGAGGCACATTACACAGTGGTTGGAATACCATTTGTAACTGTGTGTCCAGTTCCAATTGGTCTATCTGAGTGAATGTTGTATGAAATGTATGTGATGTGTATGTATAAGATTCGCCCTTCCATTTTGACCACCTCTTTCCCCTTGTGTCCTCTTAACTCAATTCTCTTGGGGGTGAGGGGATAGCTTTAACTAATGTGCATTATAGGCTTAAAAAAATAAAGGTATGAATTATAAAATTTATGGTTTCTGAATCCCATGTTAATCTGCAACTTCTATTTTGTAATTTCTTATGCAAGTGAACAATAAGTGATGTGCATTGGTGCATGTGTGCTACTTTATTTTGGAGGGATATGTGCTTTATTTTCTTGTCTCCTTCCTTGTACTCCACAACTTCATCACAGTTTTACCTGGAACTTGTTGATATGTAAGAAAAGCCGTGCATTACTATGAAAAAAATTTGAAAGTACTACAGTAGCAGTGTAATGGGGTGACCTTTTTAAATGCATTGCAAAAAATACTCTCTCCACATACCATACCTTGGAAGTGCATGTGGGACATTTCATGAAAAGTGGTCACACTCCATGTAAATAACGAAATGAATTAATCCGAAAAATATTAGTGTTTTCAATTGTATTAAAGTTTAAATGTTTGTGAATGCATATAATATCCATATTTCACACAAAAAAGTTATTAGCATGTGTGTAGCCTATATGCTTCACAAACAAATGAAGTCACATTATTGAAGCATCACACATACCACATTTTTGATAATGCTTTTCATGCATTTAGGCTATGTCATCATACTCAAGTTTTTTCATTTGTTAAGACACACCACAAAGTAATTCTTAATTGTATGAAATCAGTTCATTATAAAAATGTTAATCCAATTGCATATCTATAATCTTACTTTTTGTGTGAAATGTCACACACGTAATGCTGGAATGCACCATGTATGCAGGCTGTGCCTGGATTTGGCTTTTATAATAGGTATGGGGATTTAAGGCCTCATGTGTGTGTGTTGTTAGTTCATGGATATCTGAAAAACTTTTTTCAGAGTGGCAAGCAAAACATATTTTCAACAAAAACATATCTGCTTCTCAAAAACCACTGCTTCAGTTTGAAGTTCTTGTCTTCCTGCGATGACCATGTACCAGCCTTACATGTATGATTGTAATATTTAACACTGTGACTGAATTGAAATTATACTGTGAAGTATAGTGGTGATTTAGAATAGTATTCACTTTTCAGGTTGGTCATGTTGCCCTCTCGCCTTCCTTCCCTCATCCCTTTCCATATGTCCATTGACCTCATTATTGGATTTAATGAATTAATTAATTTTAAGTACTTTATTTTAGCAAAATATTTCTGTTCCCTTTATTGAAGGGCTTGCCCTCTTAGTTGTGACGTGAAAATAGTCATTGTTCTGACATTTGTATAGTTACGTTATGATTTCATTGAAGCAGGAATACGTAAACTTTTCAAATGAACTCTTATGTGTAAAAATTATACATGTATCTAATTTATGAGAAGAAAAAATATTATAACTAATTTTGTGCAGACAATTTAGGTAGGGAGATGCCGGAGAAGTAATTCTTACCTTCTCAGCAATTGATCTCCAAAGTGGCATAATGTACAAATGGTTTAGGCTAAATAATATACCCCACAGAGAATGTACCTCCTCCCCCCACAATTTCCTGCACACTAGAAGTTTGTTACCTCTTAATTATGTTCCTGTGCAATGCTCTTGCACACTTCTGACAGAAATGCATGCAATTACCATGTTCTTCCAAATTCAAATTCTTTATTTGCCTGGGAGATGAGAGATAATGTGTTGCAACCCAGAATTATCTGCGACTACATTTGTAGCACTGTACGAGAATTATTAGTACTGCACATCCACTATTAAATGTTAAGGTAGTTTTTATTTTATTTTGCTGTCCCTCCTCTCAAATCTATGCTCAAATGTAAAGTAATTATTTCACTTTGCAAGGGTAATGCACCGAGTTTCATATTTCAAATTTTCTTCCCCATCACACACTAGATTTGTGTCTGCATTCTCCAATTTCTTCAGTTTAAAAGAAATGGAAGCAATTTGCATGTAATGTTTACATTTTGTTGTTTGCTTTGTCCTCATAAGCTAAATTTATGGAATTTAGGAATTTACTGCACTTTTTGAAAAAAATATACTTCTTGTGTGAATCTTTGTTTATTTTATGATATTAATTTCAGGTGGTAACTGAGGCAAAGAACCCATCACTCAGCAAAGAACAACTTTCCAGGCTAATATGAAGGATGCATATAACAATGGAATTTGTCAATATTGTTTGAAATAAAGATTGCTTATTCTAAATGATCCATTGTTTTAATTAAAATCTATCCCAACGATAAATATCACCATTTAGATTTCCAGCAAACCTAGTGAAGTGAGAACAGTTAACCATTAAGCCACACAATAGCCTACTTTTTACCAGTTTCTAATTTGGCTTAATGATTACCTGCTCTAACTTCAGGAGGTCCAGTTTGTTGGGTTTTTAATTGCTGATTACATTTGATTAATAACATAAATTTGCTACATTAACACTGGTTGTCAATCTAAACCAGCAATATTGTGGAATAACTGTGTGTGTGATGGTGTATTTGTGTGTCTATTTTTTTTCTTTTCATATTTCCAGTCCTATTTTTCACTGCTATGTAAACAACGGTAAGCATGAAACTTACACTCCTATGTTTCAATCAATAATAACAATAATGAAACTTATAGCCTGTAGTAGCAGCTAAGTGCTTGGTGGAAGCATGATATCATGCTATTCATTTTAAAACACAAGATGAATACTAAAGTAGTGGTATGTTATTCGAGTATAAATGCTTTCATTTCTTTGCTTGTGTTTTAAAACTGAATATTATGCATTATGCTTTCAGGAAGCATGATATGTGCCTCCACCAGATATCCAACACGTACCCGTTGATTACAAAATGACGGCGTTACCGTTAGGGAGATTTCACACCGAAGCGACACGAGAGTTTTATACCGAAGAGACAAGCTGCACGCGACACGCGGCAAGCGACACTTGTTTCTTTGCTCACTTCGCATGATGATACCGATATAATTGCATGAATCAGTTTATTAGTCACCCGAAAAAAAGTAACAAGATACATTGTTACATGTAAATCACGTAAAATTTGTGCAAGTTATTGAAACTTGGGAGAGGGATGTTGTGCATGAGAAAACGGAGAAATATTATGCACTGACCTCAAACTGTATACACTAAACTTTCCAGCCTGAATAAAGCGAATACCTAAACACTAGAGCAGTAGTTGAAAACTAAACTTAGTAAACGCTGTAAGTGCCACAATAATTCAAACACCGTTTTCCACGTTAAACTGTGAAATGTGCCTTGCTTAATAATGTGGTAAACGTGAAAAGTGTCTGGTAGCCCTCTAAGTAGTTCAAAGGGCGTTTAAAGAGGTCACTAGTGTGCACGTTCTTATGGGCTGATGTGCTGAACGATGCGATTTCCCAACACTTTTGCTTTTGGCACTTACAACGTTTGCCACTTTTAGTCCTCAGTTCTCAACCTTCGTGAAACCATGTCCTGATATTTTTTTTTAAAAGTCAATGCCCGGATCCCAAGAATTTTCTTCGTAAATATCTTTCCAGTATTTAAGACCTTATACATGCATTAACATGTACCAATGAAATTAAATATTGATAAATAATTTCTGTCATAACCATAAAGGGTAATAATTGTTTGATTACGTGTAGTATTCTTGACAAATATACAAATACGGATGACGAAGAGGTAACGTCGTCTCTTTGTAATTGAGTGATCCCGGGTTTAATACCTGGCGGAGGGAAATAGTGATGCGGATCCCACTTTAAACTGTAGGTCCAATCCTGATTAGTCTATTTGTGCAGAAAAAGAAACACTAACAACTCAGAAATGAAAAATGAATGAGGGAAACCCCCCGGTAAGATATTCGTTGTGTCTATTGCCAAGTTGTCCTGCTGATCTCTTTTTTGCCTCTCAGTAATATCTTGTCTGCCTTGACTTACTGCGTAAGGTCTACTTCCACACACAGGCAGGAGGCTCTGTCTCCAGTCGTTTACTCATTGCGTAGCTGATGTTCTACGCCGTCTGATTTCGTTCCATTAGTCTCTGTGATTTTCTGATTTGTTGTTGCTGTTCAATCGACCGCCGAGGTGCTGGTAGCGGTTGCCTGTTTTCTTGATATTCTAGGAGTTCCTATCTCGAAACCTTATCCGCTAAGTCATTTAGTGTTTTCCAATGTTCTGAACGGTTCAGGTTGTAAATTCTGTGATGAGGGAGCCTAGCTCTTAAATTAGTTATTTGTGTATCCGTCGTTGGGCACCAGAATAGCTTGTGTTCAGGAGTGTCCTGCTCTCCTTGGCAGAGGGTACAAATTCCCTGCTCTCTCTGTCCGATGGCTGCTAGGTGTGTGCAATTAATTATTAACCTCCATAAATCGTATCACCATATTTTGGAATAGATCTAACAGGTGTGACAAATGAATTTTTATAAAGACGACGACAATAAAAATCTTAAGAAGCGTTATGCTTATTTTCTGTTTGTTAGTTTCTCATTCGAGCACCGACAATTGCATGAGTGTTAGCAATGCTTTCCCATTGGTTGCATTGTTATATCTATCATTATCGCTGCAAATATTCGAGAGAAAGAAATACGATGTTACAAAATCAAAGAGTACGAACTACGAATTCTTAAATGCTAAGAATGGGAAACATTAAAATTGGGCTCCCAGCCCCAATAGTCTATCGATGAAACTGCTGCTTTGATATCAAGGGGACCCGGGTTCGATTTCCGGTGGAGGTAACATTTCATTAAGTGGTTCAAATTCCATTAGAAACTTTAGCTCTCGTCCAGATTAGCCTCTGTGCATAGAGTGGACCTTAATACAAATCCAATCAAGTAATCATTGCAATACCGTGCAAAAATCAGCAAGATTGGGCTATTTTATTGGTCGTAGTCCTAGTCCTATATGTTAATTAATTATAATTTGTGATGTTAGAAACCGTCATGGTCAAATTTGATTCCGTGCAGGAGAATCCAATCTTTGAAGTACATCTAAAACAATTTTTCCCATTCTCGTCAGTAATGATGCACAATATAGTCTAAAAATATAATTATAATCCTCAATAGTTATTTCACTACTCAAAATTCCCAGTGCAAGAGATGCAACTATAGTCATTACTTTTATATCTATGTATTTGTCTCCTAGTGGAGATGAATTTGTAGTGAAAATATATTTGTTCCTTGAGAGTGGCACCTCCTAAGTGGACGGCATTTCTCGCATCCTTCCCATTTCAATTTTAAGTTCTGAATTCCAGTCGTAAGATCTTTCATCATGGAAGTGAATATGGTATCATTAACACACTTGCTATCCAAGTGTGGTATTGTTTATTTGATGTCTACTTTATTAAGTTAATTCCGCTTTTCTGAAGCACGAAAAGATACAATCTTTCGCAGCTCACTAGTGTTGTGATTTGGACGTTTGGAGGCAGAAAGAAACTCAAAATAAAGATCTTTAAGCAGCTGCTTGCAATAGTTGAAACATTCAAAATTGCCTTTTACGAACTTCATAAACTTTGTGTTTTTGAAATGGGCATACCCCCATCAACGGCTGTTTGCGGAAAATGAATTCGTAATCGAATTGGTAACGAGAGGTTGAGTGCTCTATTTATTCCGTCCTTTGAGAAAGAGCTTGCAAGATATTTGGATTTAAACAAGGTTATACCTGCTCATAAAAATATATGTATCTTATCGTAGTTTCTTGCTGTGGTTCATTTTCTCATTTCAGAAAAAAAAAGTACTCTCACTCTTTCCATTCAGCGAGTTGATAATGAGTGTAGTTTTTATGGTGTATTTTGTATTGTTCATATGAGTAGCAAGTCTGTGATATTATTCAACTCAATAATGGCTTAGGAAAATAAAACTACGAGGGATGATCGAAAAAAAAGGTTACAAAGCATATAACTTTTGTTTTATTCACTGTAACGTAACGAAAATTTATGTGTAAATTAATAACATGTTTGTCTTGTTGCGGGTTTGAGGACTTCGGATTCTGACCATGTATACCCGAGAAGCGGACATTTAAAATGGTGACTCGTCTAGAAAATTGGTCAAGAGTAGAAGTGAGGCCAGTGGTGATTGGTGAAGGTGATTGCATCGAGGACTAGTGTTGAGTGTCCTCCATCATCAGGTGTGTTGATCTTCTAGCTATGTCTAACACATATGCCATAATAGGCTTTGTAACCTTTTTTTCGATCATCCCTCGTATATAATTATTGCATTTTATTTGACATAAAAAGATTCGTGCTCAAAAGGACTTTTTTATATGATGAAACAAAATGCAACATCTCAGTGATTTATCTTTCGATATGACTGTAAAATACGTCACTGGTAACATTACACTGCAGTAAAGTAGTAAATAAATACATTTTAGCTGGTATTAGTTAGCCCCCCGAAAATTTGACTTCGAAATCTGTAGCCCCCCTACTTATTTGAGGCTGGCACCGTCA
This sequence comes from Lepisma saccharinum, assembly GCF_977018435.1. Classification (NCBI taxonomy): domain Eukaryota; kingdom Metazoa; phylum Arthropoda; class Insecta; order Zygentoma; family Lepismatidae; genus Lepisma; species Lepisma saccharinum. The sequence continues at coordinate 61,206,126 of NC_139235.1, read as the reverse complement.
CTGCTCTCTTCTAGAGTTTAAATACAGCGCGTTGGGGTGAAGCCTTCACTGCGCATACGCGAACTACAAACTGAGGCGACACGATGCACGGTATTGGAAAAACGGCCCAGAACACGTGTCGCTTGCAGCTTGTCGCCTGTCGCTTCGGTGTGAAATCTCTCTTACACCATCGGGGAGGCTTTCAGTTACTCTTTGAAATCAGTATTGGTAATTTTTTTCCAGGTATCTAGTAACTAAATGAATAGTTTACTTTTACGATTGCTTTTCTACACATTTCAACAATAATGACAGAAATATGATTTACTATAGTAATAGGAATGTTTTTCTTACTTTGTACACAACTTCAGTTTTACATTCGTTGATTGATTGATTAAACGAAATAAGAATTTTGGGTGCGTCAGCACTTTTGCTATTTGCACCTGTCAAATTATGTAAGGCGTAGCCGCTTATCGTAACTAAAGTCTCCTTACTCATGTTAAATGCTGAGGCTGTAAAGTGGAACTCAGCACATGCATTGAATCCTGCAGAGGCTTATGCTGGACGTAGGTCCAGACGCCAGAGCCTCGCTGGACTGCAAGGCTATGGATGGCCTGCAAGGATAGATTGATTAGAATTACTTCGCTTTTCTGCCACTTTTGGCTAATTGCGAAGATAAGGATGAATGGTGCTAAAGTGATAAAGATTAACGACAATCACGAACACATATGGACAGCACACCGGACAAGTCCCATAGAGAATTAGGACCTCTCCGATGGTGTATTGGTAACGTCGTCGCCTTGCAATCACGTGGTACCGTGTTCGATACCCGGTCGAGGCACATGGCAACATAAACTCAATGGGTAAAATTTCCTCCTTACCTTTCAGTCTTTTTCTTGCACTTCAGAACACTAACTCTATGAAATTATATATAAGAAAATAGCTGTGTTGGGTAGTTAGTCACTCATCCAGTGGATCAAATAGAAAACTCTCCCTTAAGGATATAATATTATTATTATTATTATTATTAATAATAATACATTTGGAATATATTTTTGTTTTATTAGTTTATAATAACTATTATTGAATAATATAATCCTAAGTATGATGATATTAATAATTATTGTTATTATTTAAACTATTCAAGTCTTATCCAAGACCTGACCCCCCTTCAGAGATTTCTGACGACCCGCATGTTTATGGTGTACGCAACTGTAATTTATAATTATCATTTTTATGCATAAAATATTTTATTTATTAAAAGCCGTTTTGCAACTTAAGACGCAAACGGTGAAATTCTAACGGCAGAATTCAGTGATGTCCGTTCAACCGTGGAAACTGTGGATAGTCACTGCGAGTCTGTGCGAGCGGTGTTGCCACGTTGCACGTACATCTTCACTCCTTTGAATAAAAATCTGTGTAAAATAGGTTTCGTAATGTGAATTGACAATAATAATCTAAGAAATAATAAGAAATCTGAAAATTAATAATAGTGTTTAAAACCTTTCTGCCTACGCCATACTTATATTTCATCACGATCCGAACACCCGTTTTTTTATTTATAGAATTTCAAAAAAAGAGATCGTTTCCAAAACTAAAAAAGCGCACTTTTTCTATTCTCACAACTATAAAAAATAAAAGGCATATCCGAAAAAAATGGTTAGCATAGATAACGCAGAATTGAATGAGCTAAATTTTGATGTAACTCGTAATTATGTCGGTTAAACTGGTTAATTTTTAATTGGAGTCGAAACTCGAGTATTTATAATTTTTAATCCAACATAGCTTGCAACAGTGTCCCATGTTAAGATATAGAAATGCAGGTAATATTCCTTGCATTCGACAATGTTTCAGAAACCCAACGATGTGGCAAATTACATTGATGACCAAGGACTCCTCTGAATAATGCCTGCACCGTTTTGTTTGCTCTTGTCGGTCGAAGGTGATTGGTTGGGATGAAATTACAAGGCACTCGACGACCTAAGTAGCAATTCATATCGTTTGCTAACCACTTATTATTGGCATTCAAAAGGTCTGCCAATGTCATGTACGGCTGATCTCTTTCTGATCGCGGAGGAAAGGAAACTTACGGATCGTAAATATCAGAAGCAAGGACGGCAACCGGGGGAAATTATTGTTAGAGTACAATTAACCAGTGACGTCGCGTGCGATTCACATACGGGTGTTCACAATAAAATTTTTATACTTAAGGAGATTTACTCCTTTCATCTTCAATTGAAAAAGTAAGAATAACAGTTCAACTTATTTTCAACAATTTCCCCGAAAACTCACGCTATATTTGAAGTAATACAATTTTTTTTATTCAATTAACACCCTTTGAATTACGTAATTTACAATTAGTAATGGCTACTGCAAAGTAACTAGTATAACATGCAATCTCAGGTATGTAGAACGCCTGACTACCATACTTCACGATCTACTTTCTATTACATCGACCATGTGTTAACCATGGACATTCATTCAGCATTGAAAGCAGGTGCATCGTTAGCGGGACAGAGGGGAGGACGCGTCCAGTTCAGAAAAAAATGTATTTTGTGTATTGAGATATTATACAGAATGTCCCCCTCTCACAATAACTCGGGTGCGATGCTAATGATTGAAGTGTCAGTGGGACATTGCTCATATTCCTTCTTCCCTCGTGTTTCGTATTTTTCCTCTTAGCCAAATGTCTTTGCTTCACAGCGCCTTTAGTGTTTCAAGATTTTTCCGCGGCGCCCAGAATGTAGCCCTCTCTAACACTTGCAACGCTCAGTTACTTGTAAGATTGCATGCCTTAAGTAAAAATAAAACACGTATTTCAAATTCAGAAACATTTCATATGTAAAAATGTACTAAATAAGCACATATTTGAAACATTCATATAATTGACTAACAATTCAGTGAAAATATTCGAACATTTCGCAGCGCCCCTGTTAAGTCAATCACGCTGCCCCAGGTTGCCGCGGCACACACTTTGGGAACCACTGATTCAAAGCGTATAGTAACATCTGTTCATCGTCGTCGTTAACATGTTTACCCGTCGTCGCCTTGTAATCGAGGGGTCCCGGGTTCGATACCCGGCAGAGGCACATATTGATTCGGACTGTAGGTCCAGTCCAGATTAGTCTTACTGTGCACAAAGTGGACTTAAAACACCAAACCAATCAATCAAACATATTTACCATTCTTGATCTTATACATTGCACGAAACGAATCTTTCCAGAAGCAGCCTTTTGGAAGCGAGTCGCTTGTATATGTGGAAATGGTAACAAACGCCCAGGATGTGTCCTTAGCCCGTCCATGCATTCGAGTGAATTGATCAATTGAATCGGCAGTTTAAGAAGGGAATGAAGTCCAAAAAATGGCAAAATAACCTTTTGTAATCGACATCATGGGAAAGCGTCGCTCTACACGTCAGTGTGAAGAAAGAAATAAAAAGCAGTCCCTAGAGGAAGATAAAGAACCCTGAAATCAACGTAAGGTGTAAGAAGGAAATGAATCCCTACCACTTATACACTTCTATTTGATTTCCCACATATTTACTTTTTGGGCTTATTCCCTTCTTAAACCTGCCGATTCAATTACAAGAACTGACCGATGAAAAAAGAATAACAATTCTCTTTTAGATATATTTATATATTTTTTAAATGTTTCTATTGCAAACAAGACTACTTACTGATTTGCCCGAATAAGTTGCTAAGGAAAGTGTATGTTTAGTGTGTGTTCTTTAGCCATTTATTCTGGCAAATCAGTAAGTAGTCTTGTTTGCAATAGATACATTTTCACACGAACTCGCTCCTGAAGGATGACCGGCCGAAGCTTATAATTGAGTTCTAGGTATTACACAGAAAATAAAATTCTCACTGTGGGACAAGTAATTGAACGCTACATACCGATGCACAATGCACTTAATAACGATATCAAGAGAAATAATTAAAATTAAATTCTACATTATGCAACTATGTAGTGCAGACCGTTTCGAGTCCCCCTAGACATGCCTTGTATATGCTGCACTCTGGTGCCCAATGCAAGAACTATTGCCGTTTGCATCAGGGCTCGCACCACCATGTGTTTGTTCGCACAGTGCAGTGAACATTTTCGGGTTATAGTGGCCTACAGCCCCTTAGCTGCCAGTTTCATGCAACCCGCACAGGAAATGTGTTCAACGCAATCCGTGGAACACCGTGGGGTACAGTGTTACCAACTATCAGACGTGAAAGACTTCGTGTCAGAGTAAATTGTGTGTATATACTCAAACATCAAAGAAGGATTTTTCGAATAAATATATATATATATATATGTATGTGTGTGTGTTGTATTTAATATGTACGTGATTTAAAACATATACATGAGTGCTCACATGCTCATGCAAACATTATCATACGACGCGCCAGCAATTAACTAACTCTCTAGCCTTCTTAAACCCGAAGGTTCATAGCTTCAGCAACACAGGCCTTCCAACTGTCCCTATCCTGGGCAAGATCAATCCAATCTTTTCAATCCTTACCGATTTCCTTTAGGTCCATCTCAACGTTATCCCTCCATCTTCGTCTTGGCCTTTCTTCTGATCTCTTACCATCAGGTTCCCCAAGAAGAATCCTGTAAACTCTTCTTTCCTCTCCCATTCGTGCCACTCTGCCTGCCCACCTAAGTCTTCTTGATTTATTTATTCTAATAATATGAATACAAATTTGTTAATTATGGATATGCATAGGGTGGCGCTCTAAAACACCGACACATTTTCACAGCGTGTATAGAACATCAAGACCAACAAATTTCCTCAGGAATGTTTTGTTCGTTGTGGCATCATTTCGAAACTACGAGTACTCGTAAAATGCCATTTTGTATCTAGCATGTATGCAACCACGTGGCACGCTTGTTGGTTGTCACTCACATAAAATGGTTTCCTCATAGTGACGCTTCGCAGTGAATGCTTTATCCAGTCATATGTAACACCTAGAAGAGAGACCAACACGAAGCCATATTTCAAATATTTTGAACATCTAGTTTGACAGGATAAAAAAACATCAACACGCACAGAAATTAAAAATTTTAATACGATTCGTTTGTTCGCGACATCAGTGTCGGAGTGGTTAGCACAGTCAACTACGGTGTCAGGAAACCCGGGTTCGAATCCTTTCCTGGGCATGGGTGTTCCTTCTGAGTATCCCATCAGCAATTTCATCATATCATCACTTATCTTCATCGTCGCGATTAGCCAAAAGTGGTAGAAAGCGACGCTAAATATTACATATCAAATCAGATTCGTGTGGCTTAAGAATTTTTTTTCTTGCACCTCTATCTCGTAGTTCGCCTTCGACAATGTAAAGTGTCTATGTTTTGGCCATTTCGGACGTGACTGCATATGTTTGAAAAAATCACCGCTGGAGGGCACTACAGTCAAAATAAATGCGCCTTTGAGGCTACTCTAGTCTTTAAGCTGTTTTGCTTTTTATCCAAACTGCTTGTTGATTATGACATTGGTGTGAAACCCTGCGGTCGCGTGTCGCCTGCCTATTGTTACTCGTCGTGTGTCACTTCAATTCCTGTTTGAATTGGTAAATAGTGATAACTGGCGACTGAGGCATAAGAACAGCAAAGCAGTGTCGTCAGCATATAGGTAAATATCACCAATGTTTCGATACAGGATGGACAGCTGAAGAGATGAGTGGGAATTTTAAGCATGGAAATTTGAAATGCGTTCGCCACTAAAACACCAGTTCTTGCATCAGTAAGCATGAAGCCTTCGTTAAAGTTATTATGCCGACATTCACGTTGAGTACAGGATAGGACTAAACAAACAAAGCCGATGTAATGATATTTGTCACTGAATTTCCAACCCTGACAGGGACCTTCCGGTGCAACACGCTGACAAAAGGACAAACGACAGTGATCCAAGCGCTTGGGGGAGGGGGGAGAGGGGAAGTAAATGCGGCATTTACTTTGCTGGGTAATGCATGAACTAAACCAATAGTAACCAAGAGAACGAAAAGAACGCCAGATTGTCATTACAAGGGCTGTTTTGATCAATCCCCCCCCACCCTCGGTCATCCTGCCTACATCATTAGCAAGTAAATGTACATATTTGCCCCCCCTCCCCCTCCTTTCCAGGGCCCCACCCATACCTGCTTGTGCGCCGGATAGTTTATTCAGCACATACATCCCGCCATGTTTGATTTTCTTTGGCGTTTGATGGTGGCAATTTAGCATGACGTCATCGCCAGCGGAAGTGCTTCATTCCCCCGTCCCCCCAAGAGAGCATAAATATTGTACAAGTTAATAGCTGCTCTGCCTCAGGTTTCAACTTGTAATTAAAAAAAGTGAAAGATGGTTACATTCATTTAAGTTCTTCGACGTACCATTGTAACCGTCACTTTTTTATATATACATAACACAATTTTATTTTAATGATGAAAATGAAAACCTTTGATAAGATCAACAGTGGCAAAGGAACGTGTGGAGGTACATTTTACATTCAAACGTTTTGGGAGGGTGTACAGTACAGGTGATGATAAAACGCAGAAGCTTCCGAAACTGCACGGAGTGAATGGTTTACTTTAATTCGAAGATGAGGATGAAAGGTGATAAGATGAGATGAAGTAGATAAAGGAACAATCACAAACATAGCTATATGGACGGCACACAACAAAGTCTCATAGAGGATTATACTGGCCATGGGTCTAGACGCCAGAGACTCGTTATTCTGCAAAATGCAGTTCAGGGTGTACCACGTGGAAGAGATTGACATTTTCGGTGTACTATGTGAAAGTGAGGTTGACATTTGGATGTATTACGTGGAAGTGAGGTTGATACATTTAGTATACTATGTGGAAGTGAGGTTGACATTTCGGTGTATTACGGGGAAGTGAGGTTGATATTTAGTGTACTACGTGGAAGTGAGGTTTACATTTGGGTGTATAACGCGGAAGTGAGGTTGTTACACCCTTGCAAAAGTTAAGCACGCAATGTAATTTTTCGAAAGCGTATTTGAATTTGAGTGGCTGAAAATCGCTGTGGATGTAGATGTCAGTTTTATGTGTAGCTTCCTTTTTGCAAGTAGAGAGTGAATCATCTGTACCTAGGTGCTTAATCTGTGCTCTTGAAATAGCATAAAAGCGAGGATTTCGTGCAAGAATCATAACACTTTCGTTGAAGACGCCAGCATTCTGAAGGGTTTGAAGTGTATTTAAAAGCTGATATGAAGTGTTTATAACTTTTGTAAGATTATTTTTGATAATATTCGTGTTTCTATGACTAAAAGAAGACGAATGACAGATAGTGAGTGCTGGCGTGCTGTCGAACGCATTGAGCAGAACAGTCAATCAAAAATGTTGCTATTTTCTTTGGCCTTGATCATTCGGTAATTTCTCGATTATGGAAACAATTCCAATCAAGTCAAACAGTTGTCCGGAGACCTGTGCCCGGTCGTCCAAGGGTTACCGCCCTCTCTGATGATCGGTACATTGCTATAGTAGCCAAGCGGAATCGACGAGCGACCTCCACAATTGTTACATCCATGGTTGCAGCGGCACTTTGTAATAAGTGCACTCACGGTCCCCGGAATGACGTATCATTCATATCCCGACACGGGGCCAGACGTCATTATGGGTACGGGAAACCGGTCGTGACTTTTACTTACGGTCCAGGCTTTTAGTTCTGTACTGAGACGGTCGTTTATTGTCGTACTAGTGCGAGGCGGAGATAAAAACCTTGAACTGTTACACTGTTTTGTTTACCTTAGATATGTAGACTCGAACAATAATAACACACTAATAGCATTGTACCAGATACCTGAAAAACATCAAATAATAACACTGACGAACGGTAAAAATGTGAATATATTGTATCAACAAAAAAATATTGGAATCAACAAACTGTTTACATCGCCTCCTCAATCACTCTCTCATTATCTCTCTCTCATTCATTACTTCTGAGGTATTTTACACGTGAATATACATACATATCATGGATCTGATTAACATACCATGCCCTTTTAGTTTGAACCTTCATGTGAATTTAGGTCATTATTCTGCTCGCTCCTGTGCTCTTTTAGATCAAATATGCGCCAGCTCTCGGAAAGCAGTTATCTAAAGCAATTGGGTCGGCGTAGTTAAACCTTTCGTTCGAATGAACGTACGCATCAAGTCGTAAGCACGACATTTACCAAGTTTCTCGGACGGGGGTTATACATACAAGCCTCTCTCGTCCATTGAGAACAAATACACCATTACATAGTGATGCGAAACTTGATCTGCTCCAGCTGCCGGAATACACAAACCAATCGTCGGCGCGAGCAAAAATTACAACAAAAACCACTATGCAATAAAGAATACTACACTCGTCCGAACTTGCAATATAAAATACGCTTTCCACAAATAAAAAAAGACTAATCGGTCAACTATTGACAAGCTAATTGACGCGACGGGGCGGTCGGTTACACAAAAATGGAGCACACTTTGACAATTTACACTAAAAATTAACGTAATGGAATGAAGCTTCTAACTCTGAATGCAGACAATCAAATTATTACATATGAACATGAAATGACCCTTTATATAACATTACTCAAAAAATATCAGTCACGGAAGTTAGGTTCGTGGTTCCTGAGTCACTTTGCAAATAAGTGAGACTTCGGCGTTTACGGAACGGCGTTGATACAAACACTCCATGCTTACATGGACATAGACCATCTGAAGAATACTCTACCGGACTCTGCTACATCGCGTGGTCGTTCATCTTTCCTAGATGCGGGGTTTGCACTATGTTCCTTTGCGGCGAAAATGTTCTTCGAGGTCGAACGCGGCGAAGGATGCTTGCGACGATATTGGGCACTTTCACTTTCATAGAACGTAGCGTGTGTCTCAGAAGCGTCGGCTGTACGTGGTCACGCGCCGGTCCGGAATCTCGCTAGTGTGTCGGGCATCAATCAAGCGTCGTCCTGGGATCATCTCTCTCTGGTAACGGGCTTCGGTTGGCGTCGATCTGGAGTCATCCTTCTCTCCTTCTATGGTAAAGGGCTTCGGTTGGACGTCGAACTGGAATCGTCCTTCTGGGCGTCGGGCAATGTTTGGCTTTGGTGTAGTCTTTGGCGCTGGTTGGCTGGCTGGCTTCACCGGATGGTGGCGGTGCATCGTTGCAGGCGTCGGCTGGCTTCACCGGATGGTGGTGGTACCTCGTTGCGGGCGTCGGGGAGGCGACGGCCTCCTTCCTCTGTCTTTTAGCCGGCCATCCTTCTGATAGTCCACGCTTGGTAAAAAATACAAACCACCGCGAAATGCTTCACCAAATAAAGCGCACACTGGTAACTCTCTATCGACAATTTGCTCACGGTACGTAAGAAAAACAAAGTCCGCGGAGACAAAAGAATAGTCAAGCGAGAGTGTAGCGCGGAGATGCTCTCTCTAGAAAATCCGGATAAAACTGTGTCGTGAACTCAAAGTCTTGCCGATTTATACCGGATTCAAAATTGTCCGTTGAAACACGTTAGAGTGGCTTGGCTTGGGTTTCCGAAGACATGGAAATGACCTCTGGTCCATTGTCTCGAAACGCAGTCTCAAGGAGCGTCCTCGATTGTTGCAAGCTTGGGCCCTAGCTGATTATCCTGGTCATCCCTGAAAAATAGTTTCGGCCTCCCGTGGCGACTTCTCGGTCGGTCCCGACGAAAATAAGTCTTCCCTTTCTCCGTGACGAGCCGTTTTGGTGCAAATATGTCATGTACTTTGCCGTATTGACAGTTCGGCTGTCACTCAGAAAACCAGTCTCCCAACTCCCGACGTCTGGCTCGGATACAAATCTTTCCACAAAATAAACCAAACCTCACACTTTATATTTAAACATATTATGAATCAATAAACTTAAATGATTGATATCGAACGGTGTTTGTTCACATGTCACTGGATACCGTGACATCTTGGTAAGACAATATCTGCCAGTACTGTGTGCCGAAAGCTCCACATGAAGGGATGTACGCCCGTGTACCACGTGTTTGTGTTGCACTAACCGTCCAAGCCAAAGGGGCAAGATTAAAGTGGTGCCGTCAACATGTCAATTGGACTGTCTCAGATTGGTGCAACGTCCTGTTCACGGACGAGTCCACATTTGCCCTGGAATCAGATGATAAGCGTGTAAGGGTCTGCAGAGATCGAGGCACACGCAATCAGGCCAAGAACATCATCGAACATCACGCATTCAGAGGTGGCAGCGTCATGGTGTGGGCTGGAATTTCAATGGGATATCGCACCGAGCTGCACATCATTTAAGGCGGTTCTGTGACGGCTGCGCGGTATCGGGATGAAGTCCTGGACCCCATTGTGAGACTCTACGCTGCAACAGTTGGTCCTTATTTCTTCCTTATGGACGATAATGCCCGTCCCCATCGAGCCAGCATCTTTGACGAGTACCTGGAAAGTGAAGGCATTTGTCGTATGGAGTGGGCGGCGTATTCCCCCGACCTATATCTCATTGAAAACCTTGGGGATGCCCTCGAGCGTGCTGTCTCTGCACGTTTATCTCCTCCAGTAAGCCTCAGAGAGTTGGAAACTGCCCTAATGGAGAAATGGCCATTGCTCGCATCTGCGATGGTTGATCACCTCATTGAAAGCATGGAAAATCATTGTAAAGTATATGTGATGGTCCGGGGTGGTCGCATACCATATTAATTAAGTTTTGTTTTGGTCACATACCATATTACTGTAAGTTTTGTTTGGTTTGTTTGCCTTTAAACATCATTATGTTAATGACCGAAATGTGACGTCATCATATAGCTAACTTACGAAAAGTAAATATTTTTTTTTCATCTTTGTACACAATTCTTGTTTTCTTTAATGCATAAACACATTTGCTACCTTCATGTCCAATTTTGTGTTAATCAAAGCTTTACTTTCCCATTTTTGTTGATTTTATCATCGCGTGCTTAACTTTTGGAAGCGTGTTTATTTGTTGTACTAGCTGGAAGTGAGGTTGATATTTGGGGGTATTAAGTGGAAGGGTCATCATCCCTTACACTCCTGCACGGAGAGACTGACTGACAAATTGGGACCATATGTCGTATTATGCAGTTAGTGTATCTTAAGTTCACGAAATTTTATCACCGTAGCGCTAACAGTTTCTGAGAAATTCAACACGTGACTCAGGATTACGCTATCCTGAACCTTCCAAAATCTTACGTATTGTGTTCAGGCCTGTCTAGAGGTGGCCATTTCAAGCACATATTGTGATGTCACTGCTTTTCTCACAGACTAAGGTACGTGTTTTTTACATTTTATTGCTAGGTAAAGTAGCAAGTCGGACACGCTGCATTAAATGATACACTATGCAAGAAAGGGGAACTGGTTTCCATATGCCTGAGGAAAATGGGGTCAAGTGACCCTCCTGGACCCTATAAACGGGCACCTACGGCCAGTGCTTGGGTGCAAAAAGCGACACACCGTGCTCGCCTCAGAATTGATTGATTGATTGGTTTTGATATTACGGACATATTAGCCACTGGCGTACGCAGGGGGTAGCCGATGGAGCTGCAGCTGCTCCCGAAATGTCGATAATATCATAATTTTCAAATGAAAGATATAAGGAACTCGGCAAAACCTAAGTGGTAATTGAGCTCCAATTATCATTCTTGTCTTTGAATAACATTTAAAACGAGGACTAAAGATTGCAATTACGAAATAATGTAATGTATATCCCGCCCCCACCTAGAACACAGCCATGTAATTTCAACCTTAGATTTTCAGTCCTCCAAAAATAAACCCTGTTTACTTCAGTAAAACAAACTTGAGGGCAGGTGCCTAACACGAAAATAAAACATGTCTGTTAAAAATTTTCTCGTTCCGAGTAAATCACAGATTTATGCCTATTGTTATTGAAGCCAGAACACACAAATCCTTTGTTAATTGATTAATAAAAATTATACAAGAATCATCATATGACTAAAAAGTAGGTAATGGTCTCTTAAACCAATAAATATTAATTTAACTACAACTTCTGATGAAAAAATTAGGTAACAGTTATAACATAGGAATATCAACCCTAAATTATCATAGGCCTCCCCGATGGCGCAGTGGTAGCGTCCTCGCCTTCTAATCAAGGGGTCCCGGGTTCGAACCTGGTGGAGGCACATAGTGGTTCGGATCCCACTTTAAACTGTAGGTCCAGTCAAGATTAGCCTTACTGTGCATAAAGTGGACTTAAAACACCAAATCAATCCTAAATTATCATAAAGATACTTTTTAATCCCACAAATATACCCTGGATTATACTCCTCATAACTTTTATTCATTACACAACAACGTAAAACAATACTCTTTCCTTGGATAAAATCTTCTTATCTTAAAAGCTGAGGCCGGCCCTCGTGGCGGAGTGGTTAGCACATCGTGCTACGACTCCAGGGTCCCGGGTGATCCCGGCCTGGACATGGATGTTTTGTGAGTGTCCATTCATCAATTTAATTATATCATCACTCATCCCCATCTTCTCATATCAGCCACAAGTGGCACAAAAAGCGAAGTAAAATAAAACAAAACAATCAATCAGTTAAAAGCTGAGGCTGTAAAGGGGCACTCAGAACACAGAAGGACAAACTCAGGACAACACGACTCAAAAGACGATTACTCTGACGTAGATCCAGAAGCCAGAACATCGTTGGACTGCAAGAAGCAGTTCTCGGGCTCTACTGCGGGGAAGGGAGGTTGGATTTTGAGTGTCTTACCACAAGACCATCCCGACTGGACTCCGGTGTATCCTTACAGACTGTGGTAGTCGTTCACTCTCTCTCTCTCTCTCTTGCAACATACTGAACTGCCTTGGTTAGGAAGTAATTGATAATCAATGCCCAAACTGACGGGAAAAGATCAAAGTTTTCGTTCCGACACTCTTCTGTCTTTGAGGAAGACGGACAGCAATAAATCATAAGACAGGCGACAAAAAAGGAAGGAACAGCAGAAAAAGAAACATCTGGACTTTGTTGCCCGTGTTTGTTTGGAGGCGTTCCCCCGCTTGGGACATGGAATGAATAAAGTGTTCGGCGTTCTTGGATATTTAATGAGCTGGCTGTGGCGAACCCTTGGGAGTGTGTCGCCAGGTAAACTATCGATTTGCTTTTGTCTTTTGTTCTTTTTTCCGCGTGCGAGACCGCGCACCATCATGCGTGAGGAACTGCAAGTCGAGGCCGTTCAAAATATCAATGCGTTGCTTGTACGTAAGTAATTAAGGTACAAGCGAGTCAATGGTCATTGGTGGATACGTTTTCAGGTCAATCTTGAGCATATTCATAATTCATTGAATGATAGTGACAATGATTATTTATTGGCATGTAATGTTTTGATTGATTTGTTTATTATACATCGCTTTTCTGCCACTTTTGGATAATCGCGAAGATGAGGATCAGTGATGGTAGGATGAAACTGACGAATGGACACTCATGAACAACGCCCATGCCCCGACAGGGATTCGAACCCGGAAACTCTGGCGTCATAGCACGCTGTGCTTTTGGTTACTTTTCGCTAATCGATACAACGATGAAAAATGATTATTAGATTAAGTTGGTGTAGAGACAATCTGAAAAGGTTTCCCATGCCCAGGCAGGACTTGAACCTGTCACGTTCGATACGTAGATCAACAGCCTTGTCCACCGAAGAAAAGCCTATTCATTTGTGCACGAACAAAAGTTTGCTAGCAGTTGAAAATGGCTGTCTCTTATTCTAATTTCACGACGCAAAAGAAATTCTCCCTCCAGAGTTGTTCTGTACAAAAGAAAGACCCCTTTAAACTTTTTTTACTTACGTCCTAAATATTCGCTTTTTACCAACCCTTTCTTTGCTATCCGCCGTGGAAAGTACGTTTCAAACAGATCCTACCCTCTGTGACTGACATTTTTCAATTAACCCTTCTCTAATTGCGGGGCTGTCCACTTTCACCCTCCCCCAGCTCCCCCCCCCCCCGGTTCGAGCTGCTTCAAAAGCTCGCTTATCATTAAAGCCTATGATTGTTACTTCCAAATGTCCCCACTCTATTTTTTTTCAGCACGCTGGAAAAAATACTCCAATAATGATTGAAGAGAGACAATAAGTTGGGATTTCGCTTGGGGTACAGGTGAACAATATGTTCCGCGTACAGTCCCGTACAGAAGTGATGGTTAACATACAAAGAAATAACGAAAAGTGTGCTTGAAACTTTGAATGTGGCAGTCGGCCCAAAACACTGAAGTCTTTGCCCAATTAGAAATGAGGAATTACAATTAGTAGGCAATGAAACGTATTCCACGAAAAACCTTTCACTTTAGCATCCAGTGAAGACATGTTGTAGGAAACAAAGTTGCCAAATTTAGCTCTCTCCCAGGTTATGGGCTGATGTGCGGGACGGTGCGATTTCCCAACACTATCGCTTTTGGCACTTACAACGTTTACCACTTTTAGTCCTCAATTTATATATTAATGTTTTATTTCAAGAGTACATATTAATTAATATACAAAGTTAAGAAAAATAGGCATTTACGAGTTAAGATGGGGTCATCGGTTTTTAAAAAAACAAATTTATCTGGTTGAGGACTCACGAAGGTTCAGAACCAATACTTTGGAGAAGGAAAATATTATCTGAGAATAAATCGAAAGATGGAGGGGCGGTCAGAATAGTACTCTGGACTAGGGATGGCCACAAAATACGTATAACCAATATCCGGACTTAAATTATCTGATTTCCTTTTCGTATGCAACAGAATATCCGAATACACGGATAAACCGAATATTCGAATATCCGGATAGAACATATATGATGGAGGATTTTGTAGAAACTTCGTATAGTAAAATACGAACGTCAATAAAAGAATATGTGGATAGGCCGTGAAATCGATGAACTATAAAACTGTCCGGATATTTCATACATCGGATATCCGGTCATTTAGAATAATCCAAATATCCATATAATTTAGATATCAGGATAATCCTTATCTGGATATCAGAATATCTGATATGCATATATATAAAATCCAGATAGAAAATTATCCGTTATCCTGATAAAATTTTACCCGAATTTGGCCATCGACTCCGGACGTCTTTTCGACGCCAGGGGTCCCGGGTTCGAATCCCGGCCTGAGCATGGATGTTTTGGAGTGTCAATTCATCATATCATCACTCATCCCCATCTTCGCAACTTAGCCAAAAGTGGCACAAAAATCGAAGTAAAATAAAGCAAATCAATCAATCAATCCGGACGTCTTTTGATGAACTGAAGAGGCAGTATAGTTATTTTTGCTGTTGTCTACAGATTTTCTGTATTATTCGCAACTTCAACCCACTTGTGCGCGTGGCTGTACGAGATGCAGGCGCGAGGTTGCCTTGTAATAAATTAGCTGTGGACAATTTGTGTAATTGCAATCCGGGAATGCGACCCGGCGGTGTGGGTTGTCGTACATAACAATATTCCATTGTTTGCACTAAATGGTCGATTGACTGGCCGCTCGCATTACGTGTCTATTCAAAAGTCTCGCCTGGGAATGTTGCCAGGCTCTCTTCAAAGCTTGTCCCGCGGCGTCCATTACCTACAGCATACGCAGACGTCCATGTTCAACATGCCTGGGAGTGTCCTGTGGGCTCGGGTGTACAGGCGCTTAGAGAGCGTCAGTTCTGACGCCGCGTTAAGTCAGGATGAAGAAGTCAGTTTAGGCGTTGAAATCGTCCGGTATAGTGAGATGAGGCTAGTCGAGACTTCTCCTCCATTCATAATATATACGATTCAACGGAACGAAGTGCATCTTGCAGAAGTCACCAGGACGTCAGTGGCGCAACCACAGGGGGACAGGTGGGAAATTTCTCACCTCGATTTCAAATTTTATGCAAATAAATATACGATGCGTAAAATTGCACTCAATGTCCTGCCTAATCTAATTTTACCTGACCTAACCTTTAGTGCACACTCCAAAGCCAGCATTCCAAGTCCGCACATTGAGTCCATTCATCAAGTCTACACTTGGAGTCTGTGCTTTCACTTTACATTTGGAGTCCATGACTAAAGTCAACGCTTGGAGACCAAGCTTGAAGTTTACACATGAAGTGAAGTCTACACTTGGAGTCCATGCTTGAAGTCTACATTTGGACCACATACTGCAAGTCTACACTTGGAATCCATGCTTGAAGTCTACACTTCTAACACATACTTGAATCTACACATTTGGATTCCATGCTCGAAGTCTACATTTGGAGCACATACTACAAGTCTACACTTGGAGTCCATGCTTGAAGTGTACACTTTTAACACATACTTTAAACTACACTTTTAGACTCCATACTTGATGTTTACATTTGGATTCCATACTTGAAGTCTACATTTGGAGTCGACACATAAAGTCTACACTTGGACTCCATGTTTGAAGTCTACATTTGGAGCACATACTTGCATCTACACATTTAGACTTCATGCTTCAAGTTTACATTTGGATTCCATACTTGAAATCTACATTTGGGGTCGACGCTTAAAGTCTACACTTGGAGTCTACTCTTGAAGTCTACACTTGGAGTCCAACTTGAAGTCTACTTGGAGATCACACGTGAAGTCCTCACTCCAAGTCGTCACTAACTTCGCAACAAGCTAGTGTTCGGAACTGTTTCGTTACACGTGTTTGAATAGTGTGGGAGGATGAACAGGCGATAATTCCTGTGTGATGAGGGAAGCACTGTTCGCCACATGTTTCGTGCCCGCTTCAATATTTTATTTTTTCCAACTCGATCTTCAACAGCGCTTTCGCCGTTGACCCCTGTAATCGTGGAGATCCACGCACACGACCCGGGCTATCGACCGTGCGATTCTCTCTCCCTGAAATATTCAAAGCGTCCCAAAGGAGCGGACGGGAGAGAGGTGGAGAAAATGCAGAGAAGGAACAATGTTCCCCCGCGTCGGAGGGACATAAAGACCGTTTACCTCTGTCCTTTTAGCATACATTACATACGGTCGGAAGTGCACGGTGGACATTGATGAACGAGACGCGAAGGTCATAAACCCATTACTGGGGCAAAGCAGAAGGTGCAGGGGCGGAGGCTGCTTTGGGAGAACAACCGCATAAATTCTGATGCTGTTGATGTAAAGGTCGCCAAGTGCCACGGTACAAATTATATTCTCCGTCCACTGAAAGAGCAAAGTCAAAGTAAACCAAATCACGTGATTTCTGGTTGTATGGCATACGCTGCAGGGCCTCTCCGGTGGCGTAGCAGTAACGCCGTCGCCTTGTAATCAAGGGGTCCCGGGTTCGAGACACATACTGGTTCGGATCGGATCGAACTTTAAACTGCAGGTCCAGTCTCAATTATACTGGTCGCATTTCCAGCTGGCGGCTGGGAAAGAACGAATCGACGATCAGTTGAGTTCTCTTCGACTGACATCGTGCATTTTCGTGTCACAAGGCACCCGGGACGAGACAAGTGAGCGTCGGATATACTGTATGTTGCCAAACGTACTGTAAAACTGAGGGAGAGCAATCAGCGCCGTTACTGGATAAAGTTCTTCAATAGTACACAAAGCACTGAAAATTAGTATACAAAACACCCAAACACTGAACAAACTAACTAATAAAAACAACTGCCGAAATAGACCTACGCTTGGCAACGTTGTAACGAGAGAGCGATGTTCCCCTACAGCTTTTACTTCGAAACTGAGGTTGTTGACCTTCATCGAGCCACACACTCATCAGTATTGTGTGATGCCCAAAAATTACCTATATATATATATATATATATATAGGGTGTCATTTTAATGGCGCCCACGGACCACGGAAACGTATAGAGGACATCAAAATAAACAACATTTCTCAGTAACATTTTTCTCGTTGGTGCGTCATTTCGGCGCTACAGTCGTTCAAAAAAGACCGTTTTGCCGCCTGAATGCTGGCAACCACACACAACTTTTGATTGCATTTGTGACGTCATATCCCGTCGTGGAGCGATGCGTTCCAGGGTTGCCAGGAACACTCATATTCTGTGAAAAATGACATAGCTACAATCAGCCACATTATGTACCATAAAAGGAAACGAGAAAACAAGTTCTTTAACCTAATAGGAAGTAAACAAACGATACGAAAAGTGGTAGAAAGAAAATAGAATTCAAGTGGAAGTGGTCATATCGAATTTTGTCTCAGCTTACATGTCAAATATTTGCAAATCTAGTTACCAAGTTGGTATCTACAATTTAGTTTATCCACTTCGTCCTTCTGATACTAGTTGTCTGTGACACACTGAACAAATGACAAAATAGAAATGAAAGAACTCAAAATGCCGAAGGTAAGCAACACATAATATAATTCAGGACATTATGAGGCAAGTGACAAAAATGGTTGAAAATACAGGGATATAAGTAGTAGTAATACAAGCTATCCGACGACTGTGTTTATCTACTCACCGGATACACATGTAATAGTTTGCAACTGTGAACAGAGCAGTATATTAGCTACTGATTCATAATTAGATTGTTACTGTGGATGTACGTGTTTTAGCCGTAATGTAACAACGTGAACCTCGGATACATCCGTTATCAGCACAAAAGTACCACAGGGCATCTGGACACAAACCTGTAGATATCAACCTTGCAACGAGACTTGCAAATATGTAGCTGGGCGTAAACAGCCACATGTAAGCTGTAAGTTCAATAAAATGTATTCTCGTTGATATTTGACATATAGGCTGAGACTAAATCCGATATTGACACTTAATTTTGAATACGTTTTTACCATTTCTCATACCGTTGGTTCACTTCCCCCTTCCCCTGAGATGACTGCTGATCTTCTGGCTGGTAGGCTATGATGTTCGGTCTACTGGACGCATTTCTCGATATGTTTTACATCTAATCATGTGATTGGTAGTTTGTCAATTTTCACAAAATTTGTGTGTTCCTTGCAACCCTGCCGTGCGCTGTTTCGCTGCAGGAAATGACGTCACAGATACGATCAAATGTTGTGTTGGGTTGCCAGCATCCAGGCGGCAAAACGGTCTTTTTTGAACGACTGTAGCGTCGAATCGACGCACCAACGAGAAAAATGTTACTGAGAAAAGTTGTTTGTTTTGATGTCCTCTATACGAATCTGTGGTCCGTGGGCGCCATTAAAATGACACCCTGTATATATATATATATATATATATATATATATATATATATATATATATATATATATATATATATATATATATATATATATATATATATTCTGATATAATATAATGATCAATAAGACATCAAATTCACTGTATTCCCTGTGTGAAGAATTCACTCAGCCTCTAGTAAACGGTTAACTGTAGGAAACTCTGCGTGGGACTAATGGCGTCTGTAGCATGATTCACACCCACAAAAGTTCGGTTTTATTTTTGTTACATAGTGTCGCTTCTCTACAACTTTTTGGGTAATCGTAATCGGGACGATAAGCATGAGTGATGATATGATAAAAATAATGAAGTGCGACTCACAGAGAACACCCAAACCGAGGCTGGGATTATAACCCTGACTATGGCGTGGTATCGTGCTGTGCTAACCACTCCACCACCAAAGTTGGGTACGAAAGTGTGAGTACCCCCCCAAAATACACTGTGAATGGTATACACATACAGTGTTGGCGATTAGGGGGGCAGTTGCCCTCCCACTTTTCGCCACTTTTACCCCCATACTATGCTAAAGCTTATCTACAAAGTGCAATAAACCGTCTCTAACCCCCCCCGTTCTGGCAACTTCCCCCCCCCCCTGGTTTTGGAACCCAATCGCCGTCAATGTTCATTGTTCTATCGTGACGTTCTCCTGGAACGGGGGATTGAACTAGATACTTTTAGATGTCCCAATCGGTGATGCAGCTCACTGATCATTCATCCTCTATGTTGAGCAACTTGCTACTCATGGTGAGCTCGGTGGTAAGGTGCGAGAGGCAATAACTACAACACTTGAGTTTCAACCCCTACAGACTGGAGCAGCATGGTGAATGGAAATACCTCTCTCTCACTGTGTGGAGAAGCTCCTTCTTAGCGTCGAACCACGGACTTGCTTAAAACGAAGTCCGTATGTAGTACAAATCTGGAGACCCACATTTCTCCTAGACTTTAGCTCGTAATTCTGCACCCTCTGACTGATAGTTCAGAACTGATCACTGACCCCCGTTCTTCCAGACGTTTATTCCAATTGAATTTACTTAACAATGCCGACTCAGTTACCTGAGTCACTTCCTTGATTGCCATTCTTTCCACCTGTTTGCAATGATGGCGATCAGCGAACCTCAAGATGGCTCAGCAATGTCTGACAAGCCATTCCTTACATGTTTCTAGATATTTCTTGACTGGAAAGGTGATGGCTAAATGTATAGGGTTCGGAGTTCTTTGTATTTTACATTGCAGAGATTTTAAAGATTGTTAAGTTTTAATCTATTTATATATAAAATGGATGTATGTGTGTGTGTGTGTGTGGGTGTGTATATTTGTTTGTTCCGGCATAACTCTCGAACGCCTGGAGCAATATCAACCAAACTTGGTACAGGTATCACTTGCAATCTGGAAATAATATTTTTGGAGTAAGACACCCCTAGGGGTGGGGTGGGAAGGGGTGACATGTAAAAATAATGGAGAATCACCGATATTAAATTCCGCACAGGCTGACAGCCCTGACTCTATGTAATCCGCACAACGATAAAGTTTCTCGGGTTGTCTAACATTCAGGCTGTGTTGCGAATGGAATCCATAGTTTTTGTTACACTCCCACTGCGGATCAACTCCAAGTTCATCATCTATCGGTATGGGGGGGGGGGGGTGAGAGGGGGTGAATAATAAATTGTCACAAATGACCTAGATTAGCGTCGAATCCATATTTTTCGGAGTCTCTAAGATAATTGGTGACATTCACGATCACATTTAAAATTAGTTACATTTTACATTATAGTTAGAATTCATTATTTTCCTGCTTAATACAAGATTGGGATAAATAAATACCCGGGCAACACCGGCCAATCAGCTAGTGTATTAATAAATGAATACGTACATATTATGATTCAATTTAAGACAACACCAGCCTTAATTTTCGTCATGTAGAAACAATACATAAAGTAAAATAAATAACTACGCTTTCACGGCATTTTACAATGCTCAGGAGTAAGTTTGCATTTACTTTTTAATAAAAAATGTAAACTTATTTCTATATAAAGGCAAGAAACTATTCATTAAGTGAGATAAGTTTCAAAAGTTATATCTTCCAAAATACTTTTGAAAGTAACAGCGAAGCTTAAGGTTGATTGATGATTCAAGTCCACTTTATGCACAGTAAGGCTAATCGGGACTGGACCTACAGTTTAAAGTGGGATCCGAACCACTGTGCCAAGTACCTCCACCGGGTATCGAACTAGGATCCTCTTGATTACAAGACGTTTACCACTACGCTATTGTGGGGTGGGGCGGCCCTTTTTTTGTAAATTGCCAGGCAGGTTGTTAAAGTTGATCAGCAGAATATTGAAAATGTTATTGTAAGTTCTAGCGCCGTATCTGAACATGAAAGTGAGCTTAAAAACTATTATATTTGTGCAGGATATAGAATCGAGGGCTATTACTAGACCTCGGATTTTTAGGATCTAAAAAGTGTGCTTTTAGGTTCTTAAATAGGCTCTAAAAATCCTAAATAGGCTCTAAAAATCCTAAAATAGGCTCTAAAAATCCTAAAATAGGCTCTAAAAATCCTAAAATAGGCTGTAAAAATCCTAAAATAAGACTCGAGAAATCCTGAAGTAGGTTCAAAAAAACTTAATATAGTTCAAAATTCCTGAAAGATTCTGAGTCACCGGCAATGAAAATGGGACACCTATATCCTGAAATACGTTGTGTGTGTTGCCTAACCCTACGGCGATGACAGAAGATACCCTTGGAAATTTGCTATTAAAATCCACTCTTCGCCGTTTAGTTAGGTAAAAATCTTTTTTCACGTTATCTACAGTCAAACTCCGCAATTTTGTCTGTGAGAACCATCTTATATGCTGAAAATAATCTTTCAACAAAAACATAGTCAGTGGTGCAAACTTCAATGCTGAAATGTTAGTTTGCAAGGCGTGTATGCCACAAAGCACCGAAGTGACGCGAAAGTGAGCAAGATCTCAGACCGCTTTGGATTGTACAGGTAACAGTGACACCAGATATTTTGCTTTGTTTAGATCTTTGAAAAATCACCATGGACTTGGAGGAAGGGAAATCGACAGAGAGTACGTTTCAAACACGTTCATCATTGATTTTTTTTCGTCACCAAACAAAGCAAATGCCTCTGGCTGGCATAAAAATCCCGTAAAAGCCTTTAAAAATATAAAAAAAACTAAAAAAATCTTGATTTAGCCGTATAAACCTAAAATAGGTTCGAACAAGCAAAAATTTTTTTTTAGTCACTATAAAACATCATCAGTTGTTGCGTTTTGTAACGAAACGCTGACATAACTTATTATTTCTTACATACCTGTAAAGGAAAAAATAGGTTAAAAACCTACAATCCGAGGTCTAGCTATTACATAACTGATGATTTCTGTACTGATATGATTATTTTGCCGCTGTAATAATAACGAAATATAACACTATAATGAATAACAAACGTTCATGTTTGCGATTGCAGTTGTGTGGAAAGGGGGGGGAGTACTTAACGTCCGTCGATGTAAAGTAAAGGGGAATGATGATAATAACATAACATATTTGTGTTTGTTCCGCCGCTATGCGCCAATCACATGTCTGGTTACCCTGTAAAGGTTTTCCGTGCCCCCAGCATTTGCAGCTGCAGAGGCCTATTTTACGCTGGGATAATTGTCAGTTTATGGGACACTATGACGTAATTCACTATCTGCAGTTGCGCAGAAGAGAGGGAGGGGAGGGGAGGGAGGGGTAGAAGCGGACGCTTTGTGCAACTCGAAACTCGCATGCATTTCTCATGGCATTTCGTTAATCCTCTCGCTGGCCACAACAGTCGCGTTTAAAACGGACGTGCGCCGTATGCATTTGCGGGTGCATGCTGTGCGCCTAAATGCATTCAGTCCTTTTTGATTGGTCATCCGCTTTGGATAGATGCACTGCCCCACAACGAACGCTTTTGGTCTCTCTATGTATGTATGCATGTATGTGTGGTGTGTATGTGTGTGTGTTTAAACAGCCCCCCCCCCACATGGAGATTTATAAAATTTAGGTATACTATTCTCTGTGTTGGGTCCTGTCGACATTATTATCATTATTATTATTATTAATAATAATAATAATAATATTTTTATTAATACTAATATTATTATTGATTGATTGAATTGGTGTTTTAAATCCACTTTATGCACAGTAAGGCTAATCGGGACGGGACCTATAGTTTCAAGTGGGATTCGAACCACTATGTGCCTCCACCGGGTATCGAACCCGGGACACCTTGATTTCAAGACGACGCTACCACTACGCCATAGGGGAGGCTCTAATACTATTATTATTATGAGTTTTGTTATCATGGTACTTCATCTCCTGTAATTGCATGTTCTGTATTAATAACACTTGTAAACTTTAAAATATAGGCACACCTGATTAAAAATTATTCATTAAACTTCGATATAAAACAGTACCCTTTCATTTAACAAGAGAACACTAGCCTAAAACTGTTCCCCTCTGGTTTTCATGACAACAAACTGATGAACGAGAAGAAGTAAAAGGACTTGACATGTTTTATTTGCTATTATCGCAATATTGAGGGATTTTAATAGTTGATGGTCCTTATCACTTCTGCCCCTTCAGCATCGATTTTTTGTGTGGCTTCTCTGGATTTGCGGCCCCTAGGCTCTAGCGCAGTTGCAAATTCACCCTGTGTGTGTGTGTGTGTGTGTGTGTGTGTGCTCGGAAATTCCCCTTACAAACTCCTAGGGCTAGTAGAGGGGACTGAGTAGACAATATTTGGAATAGGAACCCATGTCCGGAAACGTACGGTTTAAGTGCTACAACCATGACAATGTGTCGGATGTGCCTGTGTTGGTATGTAACCGGGTAGGCAGTACATGCCGTCTGAAGATCACCTGATGGCACGTGACCTCTACCCTGCCGCGGTATCCTTCCTAGAGCCCAATTCATTCACGTGACTGTGCAGTACAGCCTCTTCCAATTCGGGCGCGCGGCGTCTCTTCGGAGCACCACAGTCCTTCCTGTCAGCGGTGAAGGTACCTCGTTCTCGGGGCCGTTGCGTAATGCTGGCAAAAAGAGTATGCGATGGAGTCGCACGTTGTGGATGACGCTCTTGATACAGCCGACGAGCTCCTCTTCCATTCCCTTCCGCTGCGCATACACAAGGATCATGTCCATGTATTCTGCAAACGTGTACTCAACCATGTTCATCGGAGACGCACAGGCACGTGAATGGGGCTCCAGGCAGGATACCGCCGCAGGGTAGACGTCACGTGCCATCAGGTGATCTTCTGACGCCATGTACTGCCTTCCCGGTTGCATACCAACAAAGGCACATCCGACATATTGTCATGGTTGTAGAAAGAAAATGGTACGTTTCCGGCCATGGGTTCCTATTCCAAATATTGTCTACTCAGTCCCCTCTAATAGCCCAAGTAGTTTGTAAGGGGAATTTCCGAGCACCCTGTATATAAAAATGGATGTATGTGTGTGTGTGGGTGTTTGTTCCGGCATAACTTTCGAACGCCTGGAGCAATATCAACCAAACTTGGTACACGTATCACTTGCAATCTGGAAATAATATTTTTAGGGTAAGACACTCCTAGGGGTGAGGTGGGAAGGGGTGATATGTAAAAATAATCGAGAAGCACCGATATTAAATTCCGCACAGACAGACATCCGTGACTCTATGTAATCCGCACAACGATAGTGTTTCTCGGGTTGTCTAACATTCAGGCTGTGTTGCGAATGGAATCCATAGTTTTCGTAACACTCCCAATGTGGTTCAACTCCAAGTTCATCACCTATCGGCATGAGGGGTGAGAGGGGGTGAAAAATTAAATGGCACAAATGACCTAGATTAGTGTCGAGTCAATAGTTTTCGGAGTAGCTAAACTAATTGATGACATTCACGATCACATTTAAAATTAGTTACATTTTACATTATAGTTAAAATTCATTATTTGCCTGTGTAATACAAGATTGGGATAAATAAATACCCGAGCAACACCGCGTAATCAGCTAGTATGTTATAAAAGTAAGTAAAGTGCTCCCCTGTGCTCTGCACCACGCCATGAAGGCGTATAGGGGTGTGGAGTTAGGGCTACACACTTTCTTGATCACGACCGACGTTGGGGGTGATGTGATCAGCACCAACATCCCTGGCCTTTACCCCCAGAGTTTCTTCCAGGTACCCACTTTATACAACGCTTGGTTGTTACCGGAGCCGCTTGAACTGGTTGAAAAAATCCCTGTTCTCCCTCGCCGGGGATCTAACCCGTGCCTCTCGTTTGTTAGACGCCCTAACGACGTCTATGCAATAGTATAATAATAATATAATAATATAATAGTAAAACACAAACATCCATGTCGTAACCGGGATTCGAACCCGGGACCTCTGGCGTCGTAGCGCGCTCAGATAACCACTCTTTTATTATTATTATTATTATTATTATTATTATTATTATTGTCTCATTCTGATATACAAGTTATGGAATTACATTGTTGTTGACATAAGTCTATTACTGCTATTACAATTTGTATTTCTATCTGGTTAACCTTTACATTTTTGTTTGACCTGAATTAAGTATAAAGCACTATTAAGAAATTTGCATACCAGTTCTTCCTTGCTTGGAGAGGATTTTTTTCGTATTGTTCTTGCAAGAAGATACTGAATTGTTTCTGAAAACTGCTCTCGTCATTGTGAAATATATATAATAAGTATTCAGTTATCAACCCTTGTACTGCTCGTTGTTTTGTTGGTGGAAAAAATTGAAATCAGGAAAAACTGTATCTGTATCCGTAAACTTTGTTAATGAGGTGCGGCATATACGACTGAGCATTGTTCTCAATTTGTTCCATGCCGTGGAGGAGTTTCAACACTTCGTTATCCTGTGGGCTAAAGAGTCTGGCACGTAGCATGATATACAGTTAGGATAGTCACTGATTCCATATTGGTATGTCCTATCTCTTGTCACTATAACACGATGGACCACTTTGTACTATATTGATTGGCCAGCTTTTGAAAGGTGTTTGGCGGAGACATTTTCCCATATTTGTGGCCAATTATGTGTATTGAAATCCCTGACTATTCGTGGTACTGTGTTCTTTGAACTATTGATTTCACTAGATAACTTTTTAACAGATGGTGTAATTGTCTCATGTCGTAATAACTGGTAGGATACTTGTAAAGCGATGTCCTTATAAAACACCACTCCGCCACGGAGGCCGACAACGAGTGGGCTACCGCGGCTACTTATTGTGGAACGATTCAAGGGAGACTCTGTAAGAAGGTAAAATCTCTCTCCCAACGTAACAACCCCACAAATAGTGGAAGCACATGACGTCAGGAGACTCTACATTCTTCGATACTACCGGGTTCAAGCTCGTCATCGGTTGGCAAATATGGAAGAGCTGAGCATGCAGCTAGGAAGTATTTGCCAGCAGCTTAAAAGAGGTAGGCACAAGATTTCGGCAGTTAGTCACACCTCAGAATTCAGTAGAAGCTCAAAGAGAATACCAGCCAGCTACCAGGTGAGGGAGGACCTACTAAACTCTTCAGGTCTCACGCCCGGCTTCAGGTCTCACAACCGAGACGTAGCTTTCGCCAAGGCACTCGCGACCACATATGCGAGTTTACCAACTTCAGTGCCACGGCTTGTAAGTCATACCGTCGTTCGGACGCCTTCTCAAAAGCCATCTCTCCGAGAACAGCCTGAGTTCTACAGCCCACGACTTCTTGCCGTGACTGGCGACAAGCACAA
Source organism: Lepisma saccharinum (assembly GCF_977018435.1). Classification (NCBI taxonomy): domain Eukaryota; kingdom Metazoa; phylum Arthropoda; class Insecta; order Zygentoma; family Lepismatidae; genus Lepisma; species Lepisma saccharinum. Next base: position 61,179,281 of record NC_139235.1, on the reverse strand, counting down.
TATATATATATAGTCCCCACGGATTTACATTCTCGGTAATTTGTGCAGATGATGTGATCAACACCACGCTTCGTCTGCCTTTATGCATCCAAGGATTACCTCATGTTATCCATTTATTCTAGGCTGGGTAAATCAGCCTATAGTATCGGTGACTTTGAGTGGATTTCGTTGGAGCAAGGAGTTTATCTGGAGAGACGAATGTTCTCTGTTAACATCTACAGGGCAACTAGAGAGACAAAGAGATCTACAAAGGTTTGGGGCAGGGGGTCTCACTTGAGCAACCTTGTGTTCTGAAGTCACGGGAGAAAGCTTTTTAATTCTAGGCTAGATGCCTACGTTGTCATGTTAGACTAGCTACGTTTAGTTCTCTCAGCCTAAATAATAATTTTTCATTTTATTTATTCTAATGCAACCTAACCTAACCTAACCTCGTAGGCAATTCTCGTCTGACGTCAGAACACAAGGTAGCAAAACTGTTGTGCAGAGAGGAAGACCCGTTGGGCCAGGATACAGCGTGTTCAGCAGCCGAGGAACAACGTCCGCTTGATGACTTCTAAAATCCTTACTCCGGGAAGTCCGCTCCAAGTCACTTAACATGGAGAGCAATGTGAGTTTCAACTAAATAGCTTCCGAAGTTACACCGACATCTCACTGCATCATAACCGCATTTGCCGGCGTATAAGACGCACTTTTTCCCTTTAAAAATAGGCCTGAAAAGCAGGGTGCGACTTATACGCCGATACTTGGGTTACACCATCATGAAGAAGGAAGTTTGTGAATGGGCCCAAAGCTTCATGGGATGCTGTGAAAACTGAGACAGTGGTTAAATCATTTAAGAAGTGCGGCATTAGTAATGCACTGGATGGTGCAAAGTACAATTTGTTGTTTGAGGACTCAGATTCTGATTTAGATTGATTGATTTGGTGTTTTAAGTCCACTTTATTCACAGTAAGGCTAATCGGGACCGGACCTACAGTATAAAGTGGGATCCGAACCACTGTGTGCCTCCACCGGTTGTCGAACCCGATTCTGATTTAGAAGAGGTTTCAAGTGACTCCTCATTTAGCTCTCGAGATGAATGTCTGGGTTTTGACGAAGGAGATTGAAATGTATTGTTTCCTAGTTAGATTACGTAAGCTATTTGTTGAAAGTAGTCCATATTACTTTATATTTGAAATACTGTAAAATAATTATAATATTCAGTGATAAAGCTTTTCCTCAAAAGTATGCACAAAAAGGGGGGTGCGTCTTATACGTCTGCAAATACGGTGTGGGTGAATTCAAGTGTTGCGCCAGTAGGCCAATGTGAATATGCCAGACTATATTGCGTAAATGTATTGTGATTCTAAGGATGTGAATAACTGAAGAATTAGTACAGTTATTGACAAGATAATTCGGGTGTAAGACACCCAAGTGCTAACCTCACTTCCACGTATCCTGGACTGTATTTTGCAGATTAGCGAGGCTCTAGCTTCTGGACCCATGTCCTATATAATTCTCCATTAGGGCTGTGTATGTTTGTAAGGGTGACCATGTGTCCCATTTTTCCCGGGGCAGTCCCGTTTGAGATACATGTCCCGGTCGGCCCGTTTATATTTTAGAAAATCCTCAGTATGTCCCGTTTTATAAAAGTCTAGAAGTTTGCTTGAAAACCGAATCTAAATTTGACACATTTCATATTTTTAAAAAAAAAATGTTGATGGAATCTTTAAACTAGCGTCATGGCTTACACGTGGCAAAACAGTCGTACTGTTTCAAGCACTTCATAACAGTCAAAACGTTCCGTTGTCGTCGAGAATGTTCGAGCAGTCGGTTGTAGTGCTTTGTACGTGTTCCGCTATTTGTAGAGCAATTAATAGGCATGACTAAACAAGCGTAAACTAGTTTCAATACGGACCTGCAACAAGAATTTAACTTCCTGCATCTGGCACAAATTCAAAGGACAAATCTCACGTTGTGTGTCAGATACGTATCCTCCCTTTTCGCCTTATTGCGTTTTCACCTCCACCAATACGATTTCAAATGATTTATGTGACACGAACATTCTAAGGTGAAACGGGACATGGCTTACACGTGGCAAAACAGTCGTTCTGTTTCAAGCACTTCATAACAGTCAAAACGTTCCGTTGTCGTCGAGAATGTTCGAGCAGACGGTTGTAGTGCTTTGTACGTGTTCCGCTATTTGTAGAGCAATTAATAGGCATGACTAAACAAGCGTAAACTAGTTTCAATACGGACCTGCAACAAGAATTTAACTTCCTGCATCTGGCACAAATTCAAAGGACAAATCTCACGTTGTATGTCAGATACGTGCCCTCCCTTTTCGCCTTATTGCGTTTTCACCTCCACCAATACGATTTCAAATGATTTATGTGACACGAACTTTTTAAGGCGAAACGGGACATGGCTTACACGTGGCAAAACAGTCGTACTGTTTCAAGCACTTCATAACAGTGAAAACGTTCCGTTGTCGTCGAGAATGTTCGAGCAGACGGTTGTAGTGCTTTGTACGTGTTTCGCTATTTGTAGAGCAATTAATAGGCATGACTAAACAAGCGTAAACTAGTTTCAATACGGACCTGCAACAAGAATTTAACTTCCTGCATCTGGCACAAATTCAAAGGACAAATCTCACGTTGTGTGTCAGATACGTGTCCTCCCTTTTCGACTTATTGCGTTTTCACCTCCACCAATATGATTTCAAATGATTTATGTGACACGAACTTTCTAAGGCGAAACGGGACATGGCTTACACGTGGCAAAACAGTCGTACTGTTTCAAGCACTTCATAACAGTGAAAACGTACCGTTGTCGTCGAGAATGTTCGAGCAGTCGGTTGTAGTGCTTTGTACGTGTTTCGCTATTTGTAGAGCAATTAATAGGCATGACTAAACAAGCGTAAACTAGTTTCAATACGGACCTGCAACAAGAATTTAACTTCCTGCATCTGGCACAAATTCAAAGGACAAATCTCACGTTGTGTGTCAGATACGTGTCCTCCCTTTTCGCCTTATTGCGTTTTCACCTCCACCAATACGATTTCAAATGATTTATGTGACACGAACATTCTAAGGCGAAACGGGACATGGCTTACACGTGGCAACACAGTCGTTCTGTTTCAAGCACTTCATAACAGTCAAAACGTTCCGTTGTCGTCGAGAATGTTCGAGCAGACGGTTGTATTGCTTTGTACGTGTTCCGCTATTTGTAGAGCAATTAATAGGCATGACTAAACAAGCGTAAACTAGTTTCAATACGGACCTGCAACAAGAATTTAACTTCCTGCATCTGGCACAAATTCAAAGGACAAATCTCACGTTGTGTGTCAGATACGTGCCCTCCCTTTTCGCCTTATTGCGTTTTCACCTCCACCAATACGATTTCAAATGATTTATGTGACACGAACTTTTTAAGGCGAAACGGGACATGGCTTACACGTGGCAAAACAGTCGTACTGTTTCAAGCACTTCATAACAGTCAAAACGTTCCGTTGTCGTCGAGAATGTTCGAGCAGACGGTTGTAGTGCTTTGCGCGTGTTTCGCTATTTGTAGAGCAATTAATAGGCATGACTAAACAAGCGTAAACTAGTTTCAATACGGACCTGCAACAAGAATTTAACTTCCTGCATCTGGCACAAATTCAAAGGACAAATCTCACGTTGTGTGTCAGATACGTGTCCTCCCTTTTCGACTTATTGCGTTTTCACCTCCACCAATATGATTTCAAATGATTTATGTGACACGAACTTTCTAAGACGAAACGGGACATGGCTTACACGTGGCAAAACAGTCGTACTGCTTCAAGCACTTCATAACAGTGAAAACGTTCCGTTGTCGTCGAGAATGTTCGAGCAGACGGTTGTAGTGCTTTGTACGTGTTGCGCTATTTGTAGAGCAATTAATAGGCATGACTAAACAAGCGTAAACTTGTTTCAATACGGACCTGCAACAAGAATTTAACTTCCTGCATCTGGCACAAATTCAAAGGACAAATCTCACGTTGTGTGTCAGATACATGTCCTCCCTTTTCGCCTTATTGCGTTTTCACCTCCACCAATACGATTTCAAATGATTTATGTGACACGAAGTTTCTAAGGCGAAACGGGACATGGCTTACACGTGGCAAAACAGTCGTACTGTTTCAAGCACTTCATAACAGTCAAAACGTTCCGGTGTCGTCGAGAATGTTCGAGCAGACGGTTGTAGTGCTTTGCGCGTGTTTTGCTATTTGTAGAGCAATTAATAGGCATGACTAAACAAGCGTAAACTAGTTTCAATACGGACCTGCAACAAGAATTTAACTTCCTGCATCTGGCACAAATTCAAAGGACAAATCTCACGTTGTGTGTCAGATACGTGTCCTCCCTTTTCGCCTTATTGCGTTTTCACCTCCACCAATACGATTTCAAATGATTTATGTGACACGAACTTTCTAAGGCGAAACGGGACATCCCATTTCGCCTTACACACAAAAAAATTCCCACCGGGGAATATTATCGATTTGATGGGTAATTCATAATGGGAGCTTGTGATGTTGCCTACCTTGGCTCCCCCCCCAACGACCCCCAGGAGCACCGACCAGGTTAGGTTAGGTTAGCTTAGAAAAGGTTAGGTTAGGTTAGGTTGATTGTAAGTTAAGTCGATAATATTCTCTGGTGGGATTTTTTTTTGTGTAAGGCGAGACAGGATAAGGCGAAATGGAATGTCGCGTTTCGCCTTAGAAAGTTAGTGTCACATAAATCATTTGAAATTGTATTGGTGGAGGTGAAAACGCAATAAGGCGAAACGGGCCATAATGGTCAAATATGTGGGGAATTTTATGAATGGTTGGTGAAGAATAAAGTTGTTCTCAGGAAGATTGGTTCTTCTGATAAATACTTATGGCACTCCTCAACTTCAGCGTCGGGCTTCTCCCAAAGGTTGATCAGAAGAAACCAGAAGCGCACTATGTAAATCATATACAAATTATAATAATTAATAGCTTTTGACAACGGGAGATCATCTTTAATTTATTGTTCATGATGTATCATTTTTATGATCCATACTTTAATAACAATAATTTAAAAAATAGCCCTAATTGATTTTTCAGAAAGGAGGGGGGAAGGATAAATAGGCCTTCTTGGGATTTCCCGTTTTGGGGACAAAATATTATGGTCTCCTTAATGTTTGTGATTGTCCCTTCATCTATTTCATCTTATCATCATTCATCCTCATCTTCGCCATGTGGCAGAAACACGAAGTAAAATCAATCAAATCATTCGATGATTTAATAATTATCGTTGCTAATTTATAGCGGGAAGTCTAGCCCTGTTTCATCTTTTGGGCTGTAAATCTTCTCCATCGGAAGTACGGGTAGTCAGCTTCTACCCTCCAATGTTTATATCAGTGTTTGGAAGTAACTGTTCTAGCTGTAACAATTACTTTCAAAAGTAAGTAGCTGCAACAGTAGTAGAGTTACTTTTTAGGAATAGAAGTAACGTTACAAAAGTTACTTTCACAGTTGTTTTACGACACCAAAAATATTAACTTCAAGATTTATAACGTGGGGTTATGTCTTCTCTGGATGGTAAGGTGAAAAAGTTTTTGTGGAATCGCCTAAGGCAAGGAAACTAGGTTTAGTTCCATCCTAAACTTAGAACATACACGTTTTATTGCGATTTGTCGTTTCTAATTGCACTAGAAGATTTCAGATTTTTGTTTCATCTTACTTCTTGTTCTAATAATATGAACATTTGAAGACATATTTTGTACAAGAGACTTTGCAGGGGGGAAATGCCACTAGGCTATCCTAGGTCCCAAGTCAAGGGAGGCTCACAAAAATGAAGGGGCAGAAGGGACAAAGACTATGGACTAGTAAAGTTCCTTAATATTGTGCAAAGTAAAACAACATTTCAAGTATTTTTACTTGCTTATTTCATGAAAGTTTAATGAATAATTTTCAATCAGATGTGTCTATACTTAAACGTTTACAGTGTGCAAGCATGAAAGTAGTAGATACCAGGATAACAAAACTCTTAATAATAATAATGATAATAATAACAATGATAATGTCGGCAGAGCTAAGAATAAAGGATAGTCTAGGGGCTCAAACTTCATAAAAACCCCGCTTATATGAAGTCTTACATGTATTATATTACAATTAATAACTTTTGATTCTTTGTAATTTGTTTGGAAATCTGTAATACTGACAGTTACTTTTCAGATTCCATTAACTGCAACTGAGTTACTTTTTGAAATTTAATAACTGTAACTATAACTTACTTAACCTCATCTTCGTGGGAATCGAACCTGTAACCTTTGGATTACAGACCATTACTCAAATCACCGATTTTAAGCGTAGACCTACAAATAAGCGTGCGCAGACCCTCTGATCAAGGGGGGAAAAACCCTTAATGAAAGTTCAGTCGGGAAAGAAAAACCTCATTTCATCTCACTGTTTTATTTTATTCATGGGTTCTAAACAGGGGCGTATACAGGGTGATTCAGAATTCCTATTACACACTTCTAGGGGTTGTAGAGGGGATTTAGTAGATCAAGTTTTGATAACGAACCCATGTTCGGAAACGTACCGTTTTGGTACTACACAGATGACAAGATCACATAATTTCACATCTCCCTCTTCACGGTAGGCAACCCACACTGACAGAGGGCGACGTCTTCAGTCACCTGATGTCATGTGTGCTGCTTCCAATGTCTTCTGTTTGCAATCCGGTGTTCTCCGACCTTCACGTCAGTTGCTTTTCAGTGAATACACATTTGCCGAGAACACCGACATTTTGTTAATTTACGGCGAAGCTGGACGTAATTGTAGAGCTGCGCAACGTCTGTATGCAGAGCGTTTTCCGCATACCATTTTTGCCCGATTAGATGATGATGGAGATGTGAAATTTTGTGATCTTGTCATCTATGTAGAACCAAAACGGTACGTTTCCGGACATGAGTTCCTTCTCAAAACTTGATCTACTAAGTCCCCTCTACAACCCATAGAATTGTGCAATAGGAATTCTGAATCACCCTGTATAGTTTGTGGCCGGACCCACCTAAAATCACTCTATTAGAAGAATTGCAGCCTCCGTGGCACAAACGTTCTCTGCTCCCCTCCCCATTTATTCTCCTTCTCTGTGGTTCAGACTAATTTACATTTAAACATGATTTCTTACAGAAGATTAAAAAAAACTACACATAATTGATTCATTTCCAATGTGTGACTAATTTATTCTGCGACCACATAGGTGTAACACAACTAAGCTAACGAATAAAATGCGTGAGTCTTAATAACAAGTAATTTGCTGCAGAACGAAGCGAGATAGTTCAATTACATAGGAAATAAACAGCTTGAAAATACTTTAATTTTTAAAGAGAATAATATTGTTTAATAACGATTGAGTTGATGTTATAAGTCCACCTTTATGCACGGAAAGGCTAATTGGGACTGAACCTACAATTTAAAGTGTGATCCGAATCACTTTGTGTCTCCAACGGGTATCGAACCCGGGATCCCTTGATTACAAGCCGACGATTCTACCACTGCGCCATCGGGGAAGCTCACATTGTTTAATAGAGATAATACGGTTTGTCTATACTAAATTTCTAAGTGAGAGTTTTAGGAGGAGCAATGCCCTTCTTTCCTTCGTCCGCCCCCCCCCCCCCCTTGTATGCACGCGTATGGACCTACAAAAGAGACACGAATAGTTTCGGTCGATACAATAGACACAGTTGTTCTGGATGCGTAGCTTTGGAATACAATGTAAAAAAATAGACACTTTTGTCCTTTCGTAGTGATCTAGCTAACATGAAATTTTTATGTACAAGATAATAAATGGCAAAATCAGAACAGATCTCCTGATCAGTAAATTCACACTTAAGGTACCCCAAAAGCAAACGCGCAATCTGCAACTCTTCCACAACCCAACCAATAGGCCATCCCTTCTACAACGCTCCTTGTTTTACAGGCTCCCAGAAATCTACAACAAACTTCCCCTGAATGTAGATATTTTCCTTCCAGAACGTAATTTTTCTATATTACTGACCAAGAACATGTAAATCTACCCCACCTTGTTATTGTTTAGTTTTTGTTTCTACTTTATGTTGTTTCAGTGTAAAATGGCCAAATAAGACTGTATCTGAAACTCTGAGCAAATAAATAAATATTATGTCCAATTAAGGATGCGCTGAAAAAAAAAAAACATTTTGTTGACCGCCGGAGACCAACATGTTAGGAAATCGTCAAAATTTAATTATCTGTAATAGCTCGTTGCGAAATGCGCAATAATTCATTTGGTTGTGAGTAATTCCGACAGGAAATTAAAAGCAGGCCAATCGATTAAATACATGTTTATTTTCTGTTCGCGCGACCTTTATTTTCTCTGCTCGCCCGCTTGCTATAATTAAAACATAGATGAAGTTTAAAATACGCACGCGTTTGGTTTTCCTACTCTTCTGTGTCCATGGAAAAAGAGAGTGCTTACTCTGGAATATGAACGACAGTTGAGTGCTCAGGGGTATTTTATGAATAGAGGGTAACAATCGACGCCAAGGGCAAAATGCTGTGATTTTGAAGTGGGATGTATGCAGGGTATAGAGAGTACTGCATGAGTAGGGCGATCATAATATTTGGACCCTAAAACGGGACATCCCAAGGAGATCAGTTTACCACCCCCGCCCCCCTTTCCTGAAAAGAAATCGGTTAGGGCTCCTAACTATAAAATTATTGTTATTATTAACGTATTGTTATGCATCACATAAATGATACATCATAAAAAATAATTGAAATATATCTCTTGTTATCAAAAGGTATTAATTATTATAATCTCGGTCTGACTTAATAGTGTTTCTGGTCCTTTCTGATTAAACGTTGATGGTAGTCCTACGCTACGCTGATTGAGGAATGCCTGAAGTATTTATCAGAAGAACCAATCTTCTTGAGAACAGCTTTATTCTTCACAAGCTGCTCATAAAATTAACCGAAAACCTTACCCCACATATCAGACACACAACTCTAGATTTTTCCTTTGAGTTTGTGTCAAGACGTAGGAATTTAAATTCTTGTTGCAATTCCATCAAGAAACTGCATGCTTATTCACTGCTCTCTTGGTTTTCAAGGTAACTCCTAGAGCTTCATAATACGGGTCAAATAGTGGATTTCTAGTAATATGGACGAGACGAACGGGACACGACTCTGAAACGGGACTGTCCCGGTCAAAACGGGACGTATGGTCGGTCACCCTATATACCACTTTTGCCCGCTCGCATTCGTTCCAGTCTCCCACCCTCGGGGGTTTGCAATGCAATATCTTTTTAATGTGACAATAGTCGTAAACACGTATGTCTAAAATATCCGTCAAGGCAGTTTCAGCCCACAATCATTAATTTCATTTTCATATATCACTGTATTCGTATTGGTAAGATGGACTAAACCACATATTAACATGGAGATGATGACTATGTTCACATAAGTTTCAATGTATGTGCGTCCTTCACTTCACGATCTACATTTGAGGGCGCACTACTACAGACAAATGAGGTTAAACTTGTACTACTGCCTGTTCGAGCGTTATTCGCTCGAGCGAAGAAGCTCTCAATGCCGCACGCTATCTAGCGTCGTTCGTGCGAACTATTTAGCGCTCCAGCGAATTCCTCTCCCTGCAGTACTGATACAGGGCCAGTATCAGTACTGCAGGCCAGTATCCAAGGGAGTCATAGGAAATTAAATATGAAATACAGGGATTTCCAATTTAAGATTTCTTATTTCTTAAGTTTTGTCCTACGATATTCGCCTATACTTTGGTTACACCGTACCAATAATGTCATCATTTTCCGACAGAAAACTTAACTGTCAATAGCAAAGATGCATTTATGGTAACATTTTGTTTCATACACACAGGATACAAAATGCTGTTTTTAGAGGGTTCGTAGCTTCGCAACGAGGCGTCAACGAGCAAAATGTTGTTAACGAAAGTTCTTCGCCTTCATACTCTTTACATGCTGTGAACGTTTGCAGGCGCTCTACGGGGACTGTTCTGTGTTCGAGACCTGCCGTGGGCTTGAATGTTTTTCTGTGGGAGTCACTGTATCAATTTCATCATTCGCCATCATTCATCACGATTAGCCTAGTGAAGAAGAAATGCGACGTAAAAGAACAACATTTGTTATTTTTTCTTTTGTTGTAGCGAGAGAAGGGCGCGGGGACACGACCCCCTCTAAGTAGTGACTAAGTATTATAAAAGACAGAGGTACACAAAAGTAAAAATAATTGAGTGCCAGAACCTTTCTCTCATGAGCCAGCATTTTAAATTATTAATATTTTGCAAATATGGGCTAAGAAAGACATGAATTAATCTATGAATTGTGATCGTAAGACATTTTGTTTATTAACTAATACAAGATGAGATTAAAATTAATTAATTATTGCGCCAGAGTGGCTTTCTTGAAGAATTTCAACTGTTAACAGCATGAATAACTACGCAATACATGGCCGACTCTTCGAAATCGCTGCAGATTTTAAAATCAGGTTATCATCAGTGCAAGAATGTACAATGGCATATTTATTTTTCTGATTTAATGATACACGTGACACAGAAAACGCACAAACATCAAACAACACATACTCGTTATTAAAGAAAATAATGGAAATTTCCGTAAGCAAACTTGAGATAATAAAAAAAATATATCAGAACTGAATTTAAAAATGCAGAAGCCATGGTAACCGGGAAACCTGTATTTCTCTACCACTGATAAAAGTTATACAGAGCATTCCCTGACATTCGCTACGAGACTCGGCGGCAAGCGGCCCGGCATCAGCGCTTGTCTTTCCCGGTGAACGGGGTCCGCGACAGTCGCTAGAGTCGGCTATTAAAATTACAGTTTTCATATTGTGTACTAACCTTGACTACAGAAGGTGTTGAAAATGATGTCCCTCTGCTGCAACACATTCCTGGCATCACTGAAGGAAATTCTTCCGATTTCTTATACAATACTCTCTTTTAACTCACGAATGATGTGCGGATTGTCTTTGTATACTTCATTTTTTTAGATTTGCCCATTTTTTTCCACTTTTATTCAGAACTGACCCTGTTACTCTAAACATTTTTACGAGGTTTAATATAGTGGTCCTATGTGGAACGGGAACACCAGGAAATTTCGTTGCAAAACGTCGTCACACTTCTCCACAATTCCTCTTTCCGAAGTAACACTCGACAAGATAAATCCTTTGTTGTAATGTAAACATTTGTGGTGCCATATTAAGCCACAATCTTCAACACACGGACACGACACAACACAACTTCCGAGGGAGGAAGTCGTCAGTCTGCAATTTCAACAGAAAGGGAAAGAGAGCGAAGGCAGGGAGAGCGAAAAAAACAGACTGTAGCGGGCGATTGTCGCGGACTTTTTCACCGGGAAAGACAATGGCTGACGCCGGGCCGCTTGCCACCGAGTCTCGTAGCGAATGTCAGGGAATGCTCTGTATATACACAGGGCTACTATAAAAGAAATAGACACTTTCAATTCTTTATAAATCAAAAACTACCTATGTTATCTGGAAAAAAATTTCACTGTCTTATAAAGTAATAAAGTTATGTTTCTGAAACTCACAGATGCTCAATATGTGCTCCTTCTGTCACACGGCACACATTAAGAAATCTCGACGTTTAACCTTGTCATCTTCCTTTAGATGCTGTAATAACTGCAATCTGTAAGGCGTCATTTTCAGTCTCTTCCGTAAAATTTTCCACACAGTTTGTTGTGCCATTTGTAGTTCCAAACTCGCCCTTGCTGTGGACTTAACTGGAAAACAGCCTTTGCCTTTACATAAACACCCTGTTGTTTCAAAGTTTCTGTACCAATCTTAGATCGTAGGTGCTGGATTTTCGAAACGTGTTCGAAAATGTCGTTGTACGACAGTAACGGAGTTTGTTTTGGCTAGTTTGAGAACACAATATGGTTTTTCAACAGCGTTTGCAGCCATCTTATAGCTCTTTTCAGTTCTCACGGCGGCCGGTCCTAGTTCTGCCAAGGGAAGTGGGGAGCGGGGATTACGCAACAGACCAACCAGACAACAGCAGTGGCGCCGAGAGACACGACGCGGCCGGAAAAAGCACTACGTGAAACTCGTTCTACTGGCCGCTACGTTTCTTATCGCTCTGGATTGGTCGCTTTCCCGCTCCCCACTTCCCCTGCCAGCTTCTAGAGCGCCCGCCGTAAGAACTGAAAAGAGCTATAGCAATTGTTGCACCGGAACAACAACAAACACCAACAATGTGTCTTATCGAAACTTCACAGTTCCTCAACCTTACAGCGCAAAATTCATGTCGATATTACGAATAGTTTTTGTTTTATACAACATTGAATGTGTCTATTTCATTTGTAGTAGCCCTGTATATGTATATCAACGAACAAAAATGTTTGAGCAGCCTTCTTTTTCATATAAGTATAGTAAAATAATAAAACAAAATCTATGACAAGTACATTAATTAGGACTATATTTACTAGACACTTAAATAAGCGGGAATTGAATCCGGGATTTGTTGATTAAAAGAGCATAATGCCAACTGGTTAACTTATGATGACACAAAACGAGAAGATTCTAGGTCAAATATTGTCGATGTTTGTGACAGTTTTTCATAGGGGAATAAATTCTCAGGCTTTATCTCTTTTCTCCTGTGATCATTGTTGATACAAATAACATAGAAACTCGTCTGCTTGATAAGAATCTACTATTGTTATTATCTTATAATACAAGGGAAAATAATATTTATAGATGTCTTAATTTCGCCAGAGGTGACTATGTGAATGTTTATAATGAATTGTTGCATTTACCATATATGGTTGAAATATCTAATGATGTACAACAATCTGTTATGGAACTGACTAGAAATTTGTATGCAATATTAAAAAACAATATTCCTTCAAAAGTTAAAAGAACAAACAATCAACTGCCTTGGATGACAAGGAAACTAAAGAGAATGATCAATAAAAAGAGAAGGTATCATGATAAATTTAAACTTACAAATAAGTGTGTATATTACACTACTTATTCCCAATTAAGGAAAGATGTTAAAAAGGAATATTCTAATGTAAAGGAGCAATACTACTCCTCCTTAGAAAACAATGTTAATGGTGACAAGAATGCTTTTTGGTTTCACTTTAATGGAAAGAAGAGAGAAAATACTATCACTGAAATTATTTATGATAATGATGTACTGTTCAATGAATATGATATTGCTAATGCTTTTAGTGAGCTTTTTCACAAATCTTTCTCAAAAAGAAGTCATGTAAATTTTAAAAATATTATTCTTCATTCATACACCAACTTAATTGATGTACCTGTTATCTTGGAAAAGGATGTAAGTGATACAATTAACAAACTAAAAGGCAGGTCTTCAATAGGTCCTGATGGCATACCTAATTTTATTTTGAAAGCAAACAAAGATGTTTTTGTACCATTGTTAACTAAAATTTACAACATGTCACTTACTTCTGGAATATTTCCAGATATCTGGAAAAATGTGTTTATTGTACCTGTAACTAAAAACAAAGATGGGAAAGCCAATGATCTTAATAATTATAGACCAATTACTATATTAAATTCCATGGCAAAGGTTTTTGAACACATAATTGCTGACTATTTGTCTTTTTCTTTTAAACAATATATTGATGGAAATCAGCATGGATTTTTTAGAAAAAGGTCTACTATCACAAATTTATTGGTTTTAATAGACTCTCTTAAATCTAACATTAGGAAGCAATCCCAGACCGATATTTTATTTATTGACTTGGCTAAAGCCTTTGATAGTGTCAGCCATCAGTTATTAATTTACAAACTCGACCAAATGGGATTATCACCACGATTTCTGAAATGGTTTTCCAACTTTTTAGTAAATAGAAGTTTCTCTGTTAAGATTGGTGAAACAAATTCTTCTAAACAAGAAATACTTTGTGGAGTACCTCAAGGGTCGCCACTCGGCCCAATTCTGTTCGCTGTTTTTATCAATGATGTTACATTATGTTTTAAATCTAGCACATGTTTACTATATGCAGATGATATAAAAATTTTTAAGAGTATTTTAACAAATAATGATGTCGCTCAACTTCAGGCTGATCTCGATAGAATGACATATTGGTGCAAGATTAATGAAATAGAAATTAACTTGAAAAAGTGTAAAGTTTTAAGATGTACTAAGAAAGTTCATTATATAGTCTCCAACTATTTTATTTATGAAAATAAAATCCAAGTGTGCGACAGTCATAAAGACTTAGGAATAGTAATAGACTCCTCTCTCATATTTGATGAGCACATTTCAGAAATTTGCAAAAGAGCAAAGAGAATGCTTGGTTATATATTTTTCTCATGGAAAGTTTTTAAAAAGGAAGATACCTTAATATTCCTGTATAAAACGATAGTTCGTCCTATTCTTGAATATGTAAATGAATTATGGTTTCTGACTGCAACCAGTCACCTTCAAAAAGTTGAATCAGTTCAAAAACTTTTTATCAGGTTATTATGCACAAAGTTTAAAAAAAATTACTATGACCAACATTACTCTGAATGGTTATCACAGTTGAATATGTTTTCCTTAGAGGAAAGAAGAAAAATACTTTTTGAAAAATATAGCTTTTAAAATTCCCAGATATTCACATAGGTATATCTCAATTCTCACATGCCTAAACAAGGCAAGAGGTTTAGTAGCTGATCTTGTTGAAACCTACAATTTGAATTTATGTTGATGTATAAAATTGTAGGATCTACTGTTTTATTTTATAATTATGTATTCAATTTTTTAATTTTGTATAACACAGTGGTTGTTTAATCGTTATCATCACTTCAATAAATATGATCATTATTATTATTAGAACAATACACAGTTAATTGCACAATATTATATAACTATAAACAATTATTAGTATCAGAGATATAATAGATCTCATTGAAAACTGTAACTTGAAGTGTAAATGTGCTAACTTGTTATGTTATGTTATTCTGCAGCTTATGTATTTGATTCGTGTAACTTTGTACTTTTGTATTTGACTTAGTGCTGTATTAGGTTTCATGCTGTGCTCAACACTTAAAATAAACTATTATTATTATAATCAAAGCGTGCTTGCCAATCTCCGTGGCGGAGTGGTTATCCCGGCTCGCTACGACGCCAGGAGTCCCGGGTTCGAATCCCGGATCAGACGTGGATGTTTGTGTTCGTCTTTCATGAATGGGAAAGAAAATTGGGATCAGTGATATCCACACCATCCTATATGCCTTTATTCCATGTTTCCACATGCACTTGTACCCTCCCGCAAATTTCAATAAACTGGCAGAACATTTGCACAATAAATAAGTAATGTGGCAACCATGTTCACATTGACTTTATCTCATTCACTTTAATTTAAGGCATAAAGTTCTTTTCCTGGCTTCTTCGTAATAATAAGCAATGATTCAGTCTTCTACGTTTATAATTAACAAGCTGATTACCCGGCGTTGCCCGGGTATTTATTTATCCCAATCTTCTATTAGACAGGAAAATAATGAATTGTAACTATAGTGTAAAATGAACTTGGAGTTCAACGACATTGGGAGTGTCACTTTTCATCTTAGTGATCCCGAAAACTATGGATTCCACACTAATATCGGTCGTTTTCGATTATTTTTACATGTCACTCCCCTTTCCACCCGCACCCCTAGGGGTGCCAGGGGTGACTTACCCCCACAGTATTTCTTTCCAGATTGTGATATGTGTTGAAATTGCTCGAGGATAGCAATATCGCAGCTTCTGTGTAGACAACCAACTTCGCCGTGCTGTGCAGGAAGCATAACTTGCAGGATACGACACGAAAATGCCACACAAGAGAATACTATTTTATGTCCCCTTCCCACCCGACCCCTAGGGGTGCCGGGGGTGTCTTACCCCCACAGTATTTCTTTCGAGATTGCAAGTTATACGAGTACCAAGTTTTGTTGAAATCGCTCCAGGCGTTCGAGAGTTATGCCGGAACGAACACACATACATACATCTATTTTTTTATATATAGAAGATAAGAAGAAGAAGAATATAGTCAAAATAATGAACGATTTTGAATATCGTCCATTTTGATTATTGCAAACTAGTAATATCATTTCATTTCAACTCAACAATGGACACGTGTGAGCTTCTATTGTAACGAATTTCAACTTCTTTCAGCTATTTTAATGGTTAGTCAGTCAACAATTTGATGTTGAATTATGGTGACGTGCTTGTGCAGACTTAATGTAATTTAATTTGATTAGTCTACATATCAGACGTAAGGGGCAATTTTGAAATATTGCATATTCATGATATTCCCCCTTGGAAGTTTCATATCCCTCCAGGACGAAAGCATCTGGATTCAACACTGGTAAGGTAAGGTAACGGTAAAGTTTCCCGTGCGTATGGTACCGTGCCATGAAAGCACATTTAGTGTGGTTTGTTGTGGTAGGGCCCCGCACATTCTCGATCTCTGCCATTTTGGGGGTGATGTGATGAGCACCACCCTCCGGCCCTCTTCACCAATCAGGGTTGCCCCCAGGTACACATTGATTTAAGACTGGGTGAGCTGCTTTATGCGGGGACAAGGCCGGAAAAATTCCGACCTTAGATCACCCACCTCGCGAATCGAAGCTGGGTCTTCTGCGTGGCAGTCAGACGCCCTACCGACTGGCGTAAAGTTATTAGCACCACTACACTTTCCAGTGCCACCTAAGTTGTCGTAGGTTTCGTCAGACAGATGTAACAACAACACGAATGCGTCTTTCTACGGACAGCAGCGCTGGAAAAGTCATCGGTGAGAAGTTCTGGCAGATCGGGAATGTTGAGGAGGGAGTGGGGGTAAGATAAAATAGCACGCACGCACGCGTAAAGGCGTGATCGACTCGTGGGCCGACAGACAAGCGGGCTGGCAAGTCCGAGTTGGCCCGCTGCCTCCTCTCGTCTCGCTTTGCTTCGCCCGCCGGCCGGCAGTTGGCGCTGGAGTCGACTTCGTGCCGCTCGAATCCAGTTCTTCCGCGGCACTCGAAATAGGTGCAAGTGTCGAGGCCAACGTGCCGGAGCTGCGAGTCGGGAGACTTGTGGAACTGCCTAATGGGACCTTGTGTACCGTCAGTTCTGCGTCCGAGTTCCTTAATTGGCTTGTGTTCATCAACGGTACATGCTTCAATCAATGTAAACTTCACCAGTGCGTTTTGTTTTCAATGCTTCATTCCGTAAAAAGTGACTTTAGCACCATTCGGCTCTCGAAGTGACGACCTACCCTGCGCGAATTGCCAGTAAAGAAGCTGCACTTACCCTTTAAATGCTGCTAAAGGAACAAGAATAGTGTGTTGATGTGTGTTCTTACACGTGTACGTGCTATATACATAAAAACTTACTGATACAATGGGAAATGTGGTAATCACAGCGTTTTTCCGCATAATAACACTAGATGTCACGACGTAAAGAGTGATTTTGTATCTGGGAATGCTCAAGTTGAGTCACGATACGCACAAATGAAATGTTAACTGGAAAACTATGAATTCCGCTGTTGATATAAATGAAGCTCGTTTCGAAGATATACACGTATAGTTAATCAGCAATAGCTTTTCGTTTGTTATTTTACGTTAGTAATTTGTTTTATTCCTATATTTAGTTCACATTCAATTCGTGTGTCGATATTCACAAATTTCTCACGCTTTGCGGTTAGTGGTTTAGAAACGTGTAGCTAAGGTAAAGTAACCCAGTAGAATTTTAACTCGAGTGTTCACGAAAAGACCCCACGATTGCCAAATGTGTGTCTGGAAAAACATCTGAAAATCGAAGCCTTTTTTTTATGTGATAACTGTGTTGGTTTGTGTTTCTGTTCGTTGAAGTAAGTGGTGGTGTGTTTCGTTCAAGAGCTAGACCTGTTGGACGAACGGCAGGACGTTTCTTCTTCTGTTTCAAGGTAAGTTTGAGCATGTTTCATGTAGACTTGTGAAATTACCCTTTGCATCTGGTTATTTAACGATTCGTTTCTATATGTTTCTTAATCGCGACGGCGATTCCACATTATCTTTTACATCGTGATTGTCACCGTCACTGTCGTCTAAGCACCTTCAAGGGGTCCCGGGTTGGATACCCGGTGGAGGCACAAGTGGTTCGGATCCCGCTTTAAAGAAACTGTAGGTCCAGTCCCGATTAGCATTACTGTGCATAAAGTGGACTTAAAACAACAAATCAATCAAGCCTAAGAATCTTCTTTGGGCAAAATACCGAAATCCATAAGTTTGTTAATGAGCCCACGGCCATCCTCCTGCACACCCCACCTAACAATCTGTACAACATTAACAACTTTTTTAGTGTTCTCTTCCGCCTGTTTTCATCTGGGCCTATTTCAGGAATGCGTCTAATGCTGCAGCATCAATAGCACCCGCCTTAATCCGTTACTGTGGAGGGGTGGGGGTTGGATTGCAGCTACAACTAAAAGAGCACAGGGTCAATTCACCCCTCCACCCTCTTTGGCAAAGGAAAAGTCATGCTGCTTACATGTCTCCTGAAATATTACACAATTCTCTTTAATCTCTTTTCATATTGATTTGATTTAACGTCGCTTTTCTGTCACTTTTGGCTAATAGCAACAATGAATATGAGTGATGATATGATTAAATTCATGGTCACTCCCGAAAAACATCCATGCCCAGGCCGGGATTCGACCCCAGGGCCCATGACATCCTAGCGGTGAACTACTCTGCCACGGAGGTTTTTCCTCTCTTTCTCGTTCTTCCTGTTGCTTATCTTCTTAATTTGACAGATTATCCTTCCTATCTCTCTCGTTCTTACTGGTTTTTTTTGTTTGCGTTTTTTTACTTTCTTACCATAAAGCATTGTGAAATAATATTTAAATATTAATCAATACTGATAATATATTTGTCTCTTGTCACAGCTGTAGTAATCAACTCATCAATCAAACAAGATAATCTCCAGAATTGCTATTTTCAATTTTCAAATCGCCCCTGCATATACTTTTAGTAATCACGCGGTACCTTATATTCTCGCATAACCTTTACAGTAATACGAAAGATGCGGTCGAAGCGAGCGTGAAAATTTTTATATCTACAACTATTTCTTTGCAAACTAACAATAATATTAATTTAAAAGGCGCTAACGCAGGACATTTCGCAGGACGCTGTTGGAAAATAGGGCATATTTGGTTTTTTGGAGTGTCATCGCAGACCGCAGGACATGGCCCTAAAGAAAAGGACTGTCCTGCGAAAATCAGGACATCTAGTGTCCCTAATCATACCTTCTGCACATTGAATCATGCCATGAAGGCACATGGGGTTGGAGGATGTTAAGGTAGAGAAAGCGCAGCGTTGCCAACCGTACGATCCTGACCGTACATGTAAGGACATTTCATGGCATGTAATGACGTACGGTCCAGACCTTAGTCCGTACGCTAAATACACGGCTTGTTAAAATTTGCTCTTGCAGTTTTATCCCTAATATTTCCCTAAGAAATTCTTAAACCAATCGCATGGACCTGAGACAAAAATACGGCCCGTTTGCCATGTTCGTGCGGTATTGTTGCTTTCAAAAGTTTACAGACAGAACCAGGGAAATCGGGTAACTCCCGTCGCCCATTACGCAATCCCGTTTCTCTCACTGTTCATTGGTGGAGCCGTCTCAAGTCACTACTTGTTCTCGTTCGGCTGGTCTATAGTTAGCTGGTACGGGGTTTAGGTAAAGTTACCCGTGCACATAGCACCGTGCCATGAAGGCACATTTAGGGGGTGTGGGGGTAGCGCCCCACATATTCTCGATTTCTGCCATTTTCGAGGCGATATGATCTTTACCCCCCCCCCTCCCCCAGGGTTGTGGCTTACGGAACCTGAAACACATTTTATATTACATAAAACATCGAAATCTGTCAATTAAAAAAATACTTCGGGGGGACATTGCTGCCACCTGACATGATCTGCCCTGGGAATGGATCCCGGGTATCCCTACTGCCCACCCGACACCATAACGACGGGACCAGCGCGGTTGTATTATTAATACCTACTATATTATTTTTAGAAGCCTTGGGGGCACAGGTCAAAGTCACTCCATCACTATTTCACTCCCTAGCCACTCTCCGACATATTTTCCGATTTCCCGCCTCCTGTCATTACATTATTCAACGCTTCCGCCGAACTGGGCATCCAATATATTTTTTCCCGCTCGCAAAAGCCGGCGGCGTATACGCAGCCCCCGCGCTTTCTCTGAAATTCAATCAGTGGACGCTGAAATCGGAAAGGCCAGGCCGGAACACGCTCTCTGATGGGTTCTTAGTTTCTTTAAGGTGGTTGCCGTGGAAACGCGAAATTACTGCACAATATTTATTCCTGAACGAGATTTGTAGCTTGTAAAAATGGATTTAGGTGATTCCATTTTCCTGGCTGTTCCAAAATTGCCCTTCCCCGTCCGTCCGTCGCTCCCGAAATATCGTAGAAAAAATAGCGCAGTGCTAAAGAGTTGAATTGTTGCTTCCTTCTACCCAATTCTATCTCTGTCTCAAACAATGACTGGCGTACAATAGGGAGAACTGATCGGGCTACAGCCCCGGGGTAAACAAAAGTAAAAATAATTGAAGAGGTAGCATTTTGTGGGGTTGGGGGGATATTGGCTAAGAAAGCCATGAATCCAACTTAAATAGCCTATGAAATGTAATCTTTAAATAATTGATTTATTAATTAATAAAATACTGGATTAAAAGTAATTAACTGTTGGGCCTAAAGATGGCTCAACTTGTAACAGCATAAATAACTATGCAATATATTCTAGTACAGGGTGTTCCAAAAAGATGTTACCACTTTTATGGGAGGTTGAGTTTAGTGTTGCCCACGGGAGGAGACAGGCCAAAGTCTCGTCTCGTGGGCAACACTAGTTGAGTTATTAATATTTATTGATAACGATATTGAGACGAGACGAGATTGATCATGTGTCCCGAGACAAACGAATATTTTCGAGACGAGACAGCATTTCACAGCATTTCCACAACACGAGACAGGCCAAAGTCTCGTCTCGTGGGCAACACTAGTTGAGTTATTAATATTTATTGATGTTACCACTCATTTGGGAGGTTGACTTTTGGTTATGGGGGGATGGTGAAGAAACGTGTTTATGCTGTGAAACCAAGGGACCAGCAAGACCTTCGTCAGCGAATCACCAATGTGGTACAGTCCGTGCCTGTCGCTATGTGTCACAGAGTACTCGAGAGTACCATTGAACGGATGCATGCGTGCATCGAGATCGGTGGCGCCCAGGTTGAAGGTGCTCACTGATTGAATGATGGAGCTGAGCCAAAACATAAAAAAAAATTAAAAAATATATTTCACAAATCAAACAATGTCCAACATAATGACAACAAAATAAACATAAGAACTCAACTTCCCATAAAAGTGGTAACATCTTTTTGTACCACCCTGTATAATGGCCGACTACCATATCGATGGAAATTTTAAAATTCTGCTAGCAACACCAAGGGTTTCGGGTTCGAATCCTGGCCTGGGCATGGATGTTTGTAAGTGTCCATTCATCAATTTCACCACTCATCCCCATCTTCGCAAATTAGCCAAAAGTGGCACAAAAGGCGAAGTAAAATAAAGCAAATCAGTCAATCAATCGGCTAACAACAGTGCAAACATTTATAATAGCATGTTCATTATTCATATTTAATTTTACATGTTATATAGAAAACACACAACACATATTATGCTCGTTTTTTTTGTTGTTTTTTTTTTAAAAAAAAAGCTGACAGAAATTTTCGTGAGCTAACTCCAAATATTAAAAGAAAAGAACTGAATTTAAAAATTCAGGCACCAAGTGAAAATTTTCAGGGTCCATGACGACTGAACACCCTGAATTTTTCCACCCCTGCTGTAACCCATCCCGAAATTTAGAGAACATTTGTAAATGCAGTAAATAACTTGGGAAAACCCAAAGTGGTATATGCAAAACCAACGATTAAATAACCCCGATTACCACCTTTGCCTTTGAGTAACGTTTAAAACTACGGTTAAAAATGAGCCGGCTGGTTTTGAAGTCGACGGATCGCGCCAACCAGCTGCAACAATCACATTAAATCCACAATGTTCCACACATCTACTCTACGCCACCTTGTCCCTCCGCCTTCCCACGATCTCCACATTGATGTTGCAAAGTACGGCAACAGCATATCCACAGCCAGGGGGTGCTATTCCGGCTTCCCGCGCTGCGGCGGCATGTGAAGGTCTTCTGCTAGAGTGACGTCAAAAAGGGGAACCCTCAGCTGCGGGCCGCTTAATAACATGTAAAATCATACAAGTTTATCGCCTCATGGAGGCGATTATAACTCTTGGGAAGCAATGTTTATAACATGTAGTTCTTCTTCACTGCTTTCCCGTACCTTCTCAAGTTAACTGAGGATGGCAAACTAACAAATTCATGCTGAATTCAGCAAAAAGGGAATCCATGTCTCTGGTTCTTTAACACTATTTGTCTACACTTCTACACGCAGCAATAAAGTTGGTTGGTTGGTTGATTGGTTGATTTGGTGTTTTAAGTCCACTTTATGCACAGTAAGGCTAATCGGGACTGGACCTACAGGTTAAAGTGGAATCCGAACCACCATGTACCTTCACCGGGTATCGACCCCGGGACCCCTTGATTACGAGACACAGCAATGAAGTTAAATGATTATTAGATGAGAGTGTCATCTTGAGACGAACACAATAGATAGAACACCCGAAAAATCGTGAAGTGAAACAATTTGAAATGCCTGTGTGTGCTGGAGGGGGGTGGGAGTAGAGTCTCGTGCGCATATTTTCATGCAAATAGTTTACTAACTTAATTAATTATAACATGGACATAACAGCAACAGGATCGAGAGAGTAAGATTGAACCGAAAGGATTAAGCAAGTCCCTCTATATGTATATAACCGGTCTCCATGACAGCATAACGCTTTAGGAAGCCAGAGGCCCCAGTTTGAACAATAGTAAGGCATATAGCAATGTTTGTCTCATTCTCCACTCATTAGTTCATCATTCATCCTCAAAGTAGCGATCAACCCAGTAGAAATTCGTCTTTAAATGAACGACACATACACACATATTGATTTGTTATTATTTCGTTTTTCTGCTACTTCTGGCTAATCGCGAAGATGAGGATGAATCGTGATAAGATGAGGTGGTTGAAGGGACAATCATAAACATGTAAGGACAACACAATACGAGCCCCACCAAGCATTATAATAGCCACGAGTCCAGACGCCAGAGCCTCGCTAGTCACTAGTATGTAAAATACAGTCCAGGGTGTACTGCGTGGAAATTAATACAATTGGGTATATATATATATTGTGTGTGTGTGTGTGTAACGACCCTATATTTAGGCTTTTTTGTAGTCTTTGGGTCCTGTCGAGTTGCATCCACGGGAAGCTCCAAAATGTCGGTGTTGTGTGTCTGTGAGTAAAACTATTATTATTATAAAGTTACAGTTACGCATTAATAAACGTCTAAGCCGTATGAATGCAAATATTGCCATCAGTTTCAATAATACGAATGTCTATAACAGTATCCTTCTTATTTAATTTTTATTTAACACGTAGTGTTTTTTTTTTTTTGTTTTTTGATACGGAAGAAACATGCATCAAATTATGTCAATATATTGTACATATATTCAGGTAGTGTTGTATTTTAAAAATTTCCAGCAGTAGAATTTCAGCAACTTCTTTGCAGGGGCGACTTATTGTTGACAAGAATTAATTGAAGTTACTGCTGCATAACATAATAAGTACGAGTATATTGCAAAATCATATAGAAAATGTAGTGGGCGGAGGATGTCTATGCAATTTATCCTAGTGGGGGAATTTTCTTTAAGAGGATATTCTTAACTAGAGAGATAGCATTCCAAAACCTTTCCCTCTTTGAGCACTGCTGCCTCTCCTGTGAAAACATCTTGCGGGCGTCCTTGTCAAATTGCGTCATTACGAGGCAAATATTTTTTTTCTTATTTTTGGGTTGCTTTCCTGTAACTTTTACCTCATTGGAAGGCGAGGATGAGTAATGAATAGATGAAATAGATGGACACCCGCAAAGGGACAAAATGTCCAGGCGAGACTCGAGCCTTAAACCTTCGCTGGGTAGCGAGATCGTTACTGAACCAATTAACGTTCTCATCTATTTCTATTTTGAGGGCTTCCCGGATGGCGTAGTGGTGGCGTCATCGACTTATAATCGAGGGATCCCGGGTTCGGTACCCGGTGGAGGCACGTAGTGGTTCGGATCCCACTTTAAACTGTAGGTACAGTCCCAATTAGCCTCAATGTGCATAAACTGGACTTAAAACGCCAATTCAATCAATCTGTTTTAATATTTCACGTCGCTTTTTGACATATAGAGCAAACTAGGGAAATGAAATGAAAATGAAAGATGAAATAGATAAGACACACAATGATGCACACCCATGCCTCAACCAAGGTTCGCTTCTGAGTTCATAGAGCGTTATGCTAGCGATTTCTCCAGGTAAGGGATATACGATCGACGATTTGACGTACACCGAGGGGGTTCATACCTGCAGTTGGGAACATTCAAATGGAAAGTAATTGCTTCCAGTTTCCGAAAGCGACATGGCTTTCATTGTTCGGTATAAGCCAATTTCGAGGCACAGATTTCTCCCAGATGTCAGAAAAATCTGCAGGTCTTGTAGTAGCGATCAGGTATTCGTTTACAGAAGTGCTTGTGCTGTTTGTCTTGAATATGAGTATTAAAGCGAGTAATTTAGGTCGTATTACGTGTATTCGGTGTCTGAACCATGAATAAGCGTGCCAAAGGTAAACATTCTTGTGCTCCCCGATGGCGTAGTGGTGGCGTCATCGCCTTATAATCGAGGGATTCCGGGTTCGGTACCCGGTGGAGGCACGTAGTGGTTCGGATATGGAAAAAGTTATTCAATTTGAGATTGTGTTTGCATCCTTCCATGGGTCAACTGTTTCCAAGCAACATAAAGTTATGGACACTCTAAAGACAGTACTTCAGTCAAAATTTTCTGAAGTTAACGAATAGATTATTTCCCTGTATGTCAGAACAAGAACTTTTATTAGAATTCGACATTTGAATAAACTAATAAAACTCAAGTCCATGGAAGCAAGTGCAGCGAGACGTATAGTGAATAACAAAGCACATTGCTAAACCAAGACAGAGGCCAGGCCTATTGTTCATGTATTTGTTATTTGACGTCGCTTTTTTACCACTTTTGGTTAATCGCGGCGATGAGTGTTGATCACATAAAATTGATGAAAGGGCAGGCACAAAGAACATCAATGACCACGACGTGACTCCAAGTCGGGAACTTCAGTGATGGCATTCAAAGTCGAACACGCGGTTGACCAGATTCGCCATCGAGCTGGCACGAGTTTCCTTGAATTTATTAAGGGATTACGCTTTCCAACCACATTGCATTTTATCCATTTATTATTTATTTATTAATTTCTAAAAAACATTTTGATGTTACGGTATTTTAAACACAAATCATTTTAGGTAGAATATTTCTGCAATTTTACCATAGTGTAAACCTTAATGTAAGCGAAAGCATGTGTGCATCACTAGTTAAAGATTTTCACATCTACAAAAAAAAAGATATCCAAAACCCATTTCCACCTCACTAAAGGATTATGTTAATTCAATTCAAATTGTACGCGGGTTCAGTGCCATGAATCTAACCTTTACTCAACAGAATGAGATTGGTTCATAGAATGTATCGCCGAAAACCAATTTCGCTGATATCGCGTTGTCGCTGTTCTATTTTCATTAGATACGAGCTCCAATTACCATTATAATCCTTCGTTTTAAAAGTTATTCAAACACAAAAAAATTATCGGGGGTCATTTTAAAGTTATTTTTACTTCATTACTGTCTTCATTTGATTTTTTGATCTTCTAAGAATTTTGGCGGGCTGCAGTCCCTTAAGCCCCCCCCCCCCTGCGTACACCAGTGCTTGCCACATTCATCTATGAATGTAGAAATACGTAGAAAAGCGACGTCATATAACAACAGCGACAGCGACATCCTATGTATACTAGATATATAAATTATAATGAACAAATTATTAATAACAAACATCTGTGAAAATTTGAAGGTATGAAGGATAATAAGTATTGGTGTGGTAGCGAAATATTTAATACGTAAAATTGTATTTATTTACCCATACGCAACTTCAGATTTCAATGTAGGGGCGATATAAGATTACTTTTTGTTTGATATGTATAACGCCATTTATTGTAATTGCGTGCTGTAAACTTCTTCATATTATTGCCTAGGTGTTATTCCTTGCGTTTTGCTTATTATTCTGCTGCAAATGGTCAATAGAACCAAGATGTAGACAATTAAAAATGAAAATATTTCCCGTAAGCTTCCATTGCTAAGCGAGCCTCGCCACTTGACAGATCCCCTAGGCCACGTCAGAGCTCGTTGCGGCTTCTGGCCAATGGTAGAGCTCCGTGTCTCGGAATGCTCTTCCTAAAATACTTCTATATTCCTTGATCCACAGCCATGTGACTGAGACTACACGTGGAGTAGTATATACGAGCAGAATGACAGCTGCGCCCATTGGCTGAAGGTTCAGTGTGATTGGACGAAAACAACTCGCCCGCTGTTTATCCCCACCCACGTTCGTGGCGGCAACTCTCTTTAGATCTTGGACGTTAAGCAAGTAATTGTGTCATCTATACGGAAGTGCACACACCCCATAGAGTTTCCCAGACGATGTAGGGATAACGCTCTCACCTTCAAATCAAGGGTTTCCGTGTTCGTTACCGTTCGGGTCACTTAATGATTCGGATCAAACTTTAAACTGTAGGTCCATTCCGGATTACCGTGTTTGTGTATAAAGTGGAATTAAAATTCATACACGCACTACAATTAGAGGTCTGCGTGTTTGATTATGTGTGTGCTGAAGTCACTGAAAGCCCGCCGACCTTCATGGTGTAGTGGTTAGTGCACCGTACTACGACGTCTGGAGTACGTTGCTTGATTGGATTTTACTTCCCATTTTGTGCCACTTTTGGCTAATTTGCGAAGATTGGGATGAGTGATGAAATTGAGGAATGGACACTCACAAACATCCATGCCCAGGCCAGGATTCGAAACTGGGACCCCTGGCGTCGTAGCACGATGTGCTAACCACTCCGCCACGGCGGCTGACGTCAGGAGTACGTGTCGTTTGTCGCTTCGTGTGAAATCTTGCTAACAAACGCGCACGTGAAACAAATGTAGAGTCAGAAGAGAATTATCGTAGTTACAGCTTACAAGCTATACTGAACATAACCTTACATTGTGTTTTGTGTCCCGCCTTTAAAGAATATTTCGTGGCTTGTTTGCCAAAGCGGGGCATAGATGTCGTCTGAATTTTTTTGTTGTAAAAGAGAAGGTGGAAGCAGGCCGTTGATATTACAGGAGTAGCAGAAATAGTACATTAATAAAAAACAATTATTATTGTTTTAAAGTAGTGATAAACTACGACTTTTATTATCAAACTGTTGTCACTATTATACACTCATTCAGTGGGTTCAGCAGATAAGTGATAACCTACACAGCTATTTTTAAGAGCCAAGTATAGTTGAACCATTGGCAAAAGAGCCTGCGCAGACCAGTGACTCCTGTGTATCGTCCTCCCGCGTGAAGGGGTAGGCAGAGTGAAGCATGTTTCCTTATGGCCAGAATTGAACAGTTGGAGGGGAAAGTGTGCGAAAGATTTTGGCCGAATGGTTATTTTGTTTGCGGTCGCTCTATGAAACATTTCCAAGATAGCAGTATTCATGAATGTAAATCTAATATACAGGGTGTTTCAATAAGAATCATCCGATTTAAAAGGGCTATATATAGGAACCAATGAACATAGAACCTTGGAGTAAGTTGTAAAATACATGCTGAAATATAAAGTTTTACTTACAATAGGTTTTACTTTGTTGAGGGTAGGTGCGTTCCTGGAGCAGCTCACTCTTTAATCCGCGTCAAGATAGCAACCCACACAGAGAAAAATGTTTGTTTGGATTAACCAAAAAAATGGTAGTGGTGAACAAATCGTTTGTTTAAATAGGCATCAACCAAACAATTGTTCACCAGTACCAAATGATTTGGTCAAGTTCTATTTGTTTGTCGTAAACAATTTTTTGGTTACCAAAACCAATTATTATTTTAGTAAATCTAACAAAATGTAGCCCATTTGTATAGGAAAACCAAATAATTTAGTCAAAAATACCAAACGATTTGTTAAATAATGTATATACTTATGTTATAATCTGGATAATTTTAGATAGTTCGTAGAAACTAACTGATCTCAAAATACACATTCAGAATAGAAAGTTCACATGAACTAACCATTTTTGGAGCGTCTTTGTTTTTCTGCGCCACACTTAGCTTTCACTTATATAGTCCAGAATCAAAAAGGTTGCTCATGGGAGATTCATTTTTATTCACTGCAGTGTATTTTCTTCTTTAACTTGTAGTTACAATGTTCACATATCTTTCGAAGAGTGTTAAAGCACAATTTTTCACTATGATTACAATCGAACGTACCATTATTTGTTGTACAAAAACTTAATGTTTCTTCTACACATTCTGACAGAACCATCTAGCGGCCAGTGTAGGAAACTCAGTATAAAGTAAGTATATTCTGAGCTTTTTTTTCAGAATATTAGGTTACACAACAACATAAAGACTCACTTCGAGTAATTATCTATCTACATGAGTTTCAATTTTCGACAAAGGATTTTCATACTACACTCGACGAAACTGGACAATCGTTATTTCAAATTCGAAAGCACGCTCACGCACATATAGTAAATTTAACCGAACGTTTTGTTTCTCTTTAGTTACATATGTATCATTTTGTTTACGAGTACCATATTTCGTCTGATCAAATTTTTTAGTATTCTTAAACAAAATTATTTAGTAATTACAAGCAACATTTGGTTATCGGAAACAAAAAGCATAACCAAACAGCTCAACCAAACTTATTTGGTAATTCCAAACAAACCAGTTTTTTTCTGTGCAGCAACAAATAGCATTCTGCGTGCTCTCATTTCACAACTTCTCACCGGCAGGAGGCAAATTTAGTATAAAAACTTTCTTTATATCTCTTCATCTATTGTTTACAAATGTTAATGTAACAAAGAATGGACTTTTGAATAGTGTATTAAGTACTGTCCAATGTCGCAGCCGGACTGAGGTCCGGCACGAAACTAATTTGCGAGAACGGGGTTCCAGTGCGTTCCGGTTCACTTTAAGCTCTGCCATGCTTACAAGACGACAACGTTAAGCTCTGTGCTATCAGTGAAACTCAATGCTTCATTGCTAGTGACCGAGTAACCAGATTCGCGTGACGTTGTAGATTGTTGTCCGCTCCTTTATGCAAAGTGTTCTAAAAAAGAACCTGCCTCCTTTTTAACAACGTTGTTAAGCTTTCTTTACGCTCACGAGATCCCCACATATTGCTTTCGCTTCTCGCGCTGCCCCCATCATCTCTCTGCGGATGGGAGTTGGATATCGCAAACTCATTTTACGAGAGGAAAAAGTGCATTCAGCTCTCTGGCCACCGGGTGGGAGCCCATTTCGCACCAGAAACCTCGTCGGTTGTGTTTACGTGACGTAGTTAGCCCCAACCCGCTGCCTGGGTGTTCGAAACAGCGGATCTTTGATCCAGTTATCTCCACGGCCCGAGCTTCGTGTGTGAAGGGTATTATGGGATGCTGGGTGAGGTGGTTTAGCGCCTGATGCTCAGATACCTCTCGGCGATGCTGGAAAATTCGTACGCCCGTACTTCAATCTGGTCAGCCAGGAAATGGAGAATACATTCTTGCTGGCCGACGTGGTGGATCTCGTCTCGATACATACCCGGGTTCGAATCCTGGCCTGGGCATGGGTGTTGTTTTGTGAGTGTCCGTTCATCAATTTCATCATATCATCACTCATCCTCATCTTCGTGATTAGCCAAAAGTGGCAGAAAAGCGAAGTAAAATAAACCAAATCAATTTGTATCATATCTAATGAACAGGCGTATGTCGTTAATTGAAGCATTGTAAGTAATGCTTACAAATACATTGCCTTTTTCGTTCGAGTCGCCTGCTGAACGGCGGTTACCGCGGCGGAAAGAAAGATGCCGTCTGCCGGCAAACATGATTCAATATCCGCGTAACGGGAGCCGCTAGCTATGTAATGGAAGAAACTCGTACAATTATATTGACAGTTACCATTAAAATGAGCACGTACTTTGTTACACTAGGTGTTGGAAATGATGTCCTCCTGCATCCACACATTTACGGCATTTTTAAAGGAAATTTTCACAGACACGTGTCAGTTCCTCTTCCAAAATGTCTTCAATTATTCCTCCTGATATTTTCTTTCAATTCTTCTAATGTATGGCGATAGTTTTTAAAGCTTGGTAGCTCGCCACGCAGACGTCATACAAATGTCTGTTTCTTGTGCAAGCCGCCGAAGGGATTTTTGATCTTACATCAACGTTTCTCCTCATTGAGAACACGCGGTTTTACCCTTTGCTTCTTATCAACAACAGACCCTGATTACCTAATTTTCTTCACAAGTATCCGAAAACTGTCTCTGTGTGAAACAGCAACATTTGGGAATTCTGCTACAAAACGTATCTTAACTTCCGTACAAGAATTCGTAATGATGTAAGAGTCGTGCATAAAAATGTATTGTTTCAAATTGTACAGATAGCCTGGCATTATTAAACTGCTGAAAATCACCAGTAATACGTAAACTAAAACAAAACAATTTAAAACACGTGTTAATACCTTAACACTGCTCAAACACGTGCAAACTGCACAGCAGCTCAAAAGCTAGTGAAGCACTGACGCGTCCAGTGCCAAGGTCAGCTGTGGTTTGAATGGCGGTAGATGCGCTCTTACTTCCCGCCGAGCTAGCCGCCGTTCCACGGGCGACTCGACCGAAAAAGGCACTAGAAGATATTATATCCCGCTCGTAATCCTACAGGGTAAAATATAACGTATTCAAATGCTAATCAGCGTATCTAGCTTGCTGTAGGCCTAGTATTCAATAATGCCAAGAGATGCCGCAGTAAGATTCATGATTGATGCATGCATGCGCGCAGCCCGCTCCGACTAGATACGATAGCTGTTTTTGCACCACGCTGTATGTACAATATGTGACTGTAGCCTACCTTGTAAGCAACTGGAATGTTCAATGTTTCGGCGATGTCTCTTTCTCCGTGAGATCGTCATTTAAAAATGACTGCAATTGTGTGATTTAAAATTCGCTGATGGTAAAACCTTATGATGTAAGAAATGTTCCAGTAGGTGAAGTAGTACAGTAAACGGCAAAAATAATAGTAGGCATACCTATTGTCCATCTCTATTTTCATTATTTTTTATTCCAAATCCTGTGTTGTTTAAACGAATGAAAATCATTTGATTCAAAGGAGGTGTATCTTTATGCCGATTGACGTATTAATTTCAATTTATGATTATCACGTTGTGAAAAACAGAATGAATGAAAACTGTGGTGGACAATTCGCCTACTATTTCTTTAGTCGTTGGGCTACATGTAGTGCTGCCTCCTAGAGGAAGAAGACTGTTACTATGCAATAGGGATGTGCCGAAACCGATTAAAGATGTATGAAAATCGGCACAATTGATATATAGGCCTAAGCATCGGTATCGGAATCGGCATAAATCAGATATTTAAACCAGTACAGATTATACTAGAGTTTTCCCTTCTAACAAGTTTTATATTCTAGTTTTATAAGATTTATTGAAAATTTGGTTATGATTCGTCATTATTGTAAAGTTTTTGTAATGAAATTATTGCAAACTCTCATTCAGAGGATCAACCTAACTATAAATCGGAAATAAAACAATACATTGCTGAAAGGATCTGCTGTTGTATTGGAAATTCAAAAATGAGTATTCAAACCTGAAGCAAGTGCTGAGAAAATACTTGGGCATAACTGCTGCATCAGTATTCAGTGATTGAGTGTTCAGTGTTGCTGAACAGATTTGGGATAAGAGAAGAAGTAGGTTACTTCCTGAAGTGCTTCCAAATCTCGTATTTCTGAAGTTGAATCTGACAGAACAGGAATTCATCTTGCATTTCAAAGAACTGCTTGTGTACTAATATTAAATCTCTAGGTTCACATAACCTTTTAAAGATGCAAATGTACATTCGCATCTCTTGAGAATATATATGTATATACATATGATATGCAATAGAAATGTACGTAACAAATTTATTTTTGTCATGCAGAAAATAACATCCCATTTCTGTTTAATAATCTTATGTATCGGAATCGGTTAAATATCGGCATCGGTTCCAAAAATTATCGGCGAGTAAATCGGCATCGGTGAATTTTCAGCTCCGTCACATCCCTACATGCAATAGTCTGTGTAAATAAAGTCGGAATGTAGTTTCGTAATGTGTAAAGTTGTACGTTCTTTGTGTGTTCCAGAGAGTTTTCCAAATATATGCAATTTGTCTTGATAATGACTATTTCCATCTCTCAACAGTGAGATCTATGACCATTACCGTGAAAATTGTCCATCACCATGTTCGTGCACTTTATTTGACCTAATAAGAGCTTCAAGAATTAAAAGAAAACAAGCTGTTGACAACTTCTGCACCACCATACATAAAAATGCATCGCTTAAAACCATATAGGATGCAAGAGAAAAATTAATGAATATAGTCATGGACAATTTGCACGGTAATACTCATGGATCCCAACTCAATTTTAAATTATATAATTTTCTGATTTTACTTTTAACATGATTATTTGGTGGATTCATCACAAAATTACTAAACTTTACTTTACTGTGCATTCACTGTTTTAAATTTTGTTATAACAGTGAGTATAACAGAATCAGTATAACAGTATGATAGATACTGGCTGTAGCGAAGGACACGGTGAAGCCATAGGTATATACGCAATTTCTCAGTTTGGTGAAACACTTGTCATTATTCTTATGCCATTCGAAGTCATCAGATTTTTTCAAAGAAAGTACATGTTACGACATTGCAGTCTATTACTCTCTTCTTTAGGTAAATATGGATAATGGTGTAATGTAAGCCTTTGGGAGATTAATTGTTTTTGAACTGGTTACTGTAGTTCAAGTTGCTGAGCTGGCAGTTGTCAGTGATTGGTTGTCATTAGGATTGCTCACAGTTTCGAGAACAACACGCCACGCCCCTTCTAATTACAATGAAGCTTGCGTAAAATAGCTACACGTAGAATGACTAAATATGTTTACACTTTTTCAAGATGCGAGTGTCTGAGATATGGCTTTGCCGAGCGTTGCTCAAGACTAATGAGCTCATTTTGAAAGCTCTGTAAGCTACAGGAACTGTTGGTTTCCCACTTCCGGTGTTTCTCAGCTAACCGTTGAAAGCATGGGAGATCAACGCTATCAGCAAAGTTGAATCCCACTGTATGAAACTGTAAAAGTACAAGTCCTGATTAGAACGCCACTTCGGTATCTTTGACACAGCTCGAGAAGAAGCCGACCGGACGCGTATCTGGTGCCTGTTTTTCTGAGAAGAGCTGTTGCCAATTTTACCTGCAGTGTTTAGACATTCATTCATTCACTGTGACGTTATTAATTGATTGATTTGGTGTTTTAAGTCCACTTTATGCACAGTAAGGCTAATCGGGACTGGACCTACAGTTTAAAATGGGATCCGAACCACTATGTGCGTCCACCTCGAATCGAACCCGAGACCAAGGCCACGACGCTACCACTGCGCCATCGCGGAGGCCTCTGCTATGTTATAAAAGAATAGCACAACACAATAACACAACCTAGCAATGATAACCGCAACCTCACGTTAACTCATTTACTCCACGTTGACTTGACATATGGTTGGTTACCTGAGTGAAACTCATCTTTCTGAACTTCCTTTGAAGTAAAGTGGCGTTCGAATCAGGACTTGAACTTTAATATTTTTGTACTTACACACATCGGCGTACGAGTATTTTTGATTTGGATGTTGAAAGTCCTTAAGGAAGACACGCACTATGAGATTAGGAATAGTGGAAGCTGCTTTCAAACAAACGCTGCCACCGAAGTTAACTTGTAAGCAAATAGCTTTAGGATGCTCTTAAAAAACACTTAACAACCTCTTACTTGCCCATAAGCATTCAACCAATTGGCAGGCAAGCGGGTTTTGTACCTCAGTAGCTTGAACACACGTGATAGTAAGTTGTCAATGAAATATGGCGAACATCTGGACATAATTGGTTGCAGATAGCATCTCTGGATTGATAGGTACGACTCCATAACCTGTTTCTGGGGGAATTGGCCCCTCGGAGGAATCTCCCATCGTGGCTGTGCTTGGGAGCATGGAAGAACTTCTTCTTCTTCTTCTTCCAGTGCTGTGACCTTCGGAGCCGGATAGTCATAATTATCAACCCGTTTTGTCGCTGGGATAGTCTGATTAGCAGAACCTGCTTTTTTGAAATGTTGATAGGGATGGAGAGTGTGCCACACTCGCTGCAAGTGTAGCAACCCTTAGACTTAATATATAACCATTAAACATCAAGTTCAATCATCATTTATGCCATGCAGGATATGTGTGAGTGTAAGCTAGTGCATTACACCCTGTCGACAACGAAAAATAACATATTTCTCGCATTCCATTAGGCTGCGATTAGCGGGCAGTCGCCCTCTACTTTTAACTTCTGCACAATAGTCTCTTATGTAAGCCTTGTAAATCTTGCCCTCCTAGCCTAGTAATTTTACCACCAGTTTTAACACCCAACAGCCGCCACTGTTCTTGTGCAGTATTTGTTATGCGCCTTTCCCTGATAACGTAGTGCTGCCTTGTAATCACGTGATTCCAGGCAGTGTTGCCCCCAGTGTGTCCAGGCAGTGTTTTCGATGAAAACTACCACAATTTGAAGATAATGGGACTCTTTATTATTACAGTTTGTTAAGTTTAAGTTTCATATTCCCAGTTTTTAATTTAATTTTATTTTTTGCTGTTCCTTCTTAATTCTGCTTCTTTGAATATAAGCCTATACCTAGATATATTCCTGTTAAGTTTATTGTTCGTCGCTTTTTCTGCAACTTCGGATAATGGTAAGGATGAGGATTTCATAGATTCCTGACCAGGATTCAAACCTGCGTCGTCTGGTCAGTAAGCGATGAAGCTGACATGTAGCTATGTGATTTTTTTAAACATTTTTTTATTCATACGAACATGCACCATCGGAAATAATATTACTATCACCACCACCACTAATAATAATTACTACTTCTGCTGCTGCTACTACTACTTATTATTATTATTATTATTATTTGATGTGCTTGGTGAAGGGAAAAATTAGTCCAAAAAGGGAATTTTTCCCCTTGGAAAGTAAAATTGTGCTCTCAGTTTCTGGCAACACTGGTTCCGGGTTACATCCTCGGTTGGGGCATATTGTGCACAGGGTCACACCCACTCTAAACTGTAGGTCCGGTCCTGATTATCCTATCTGAGCATCAGGTGGACTTTAAAATATTCTTTTGTGGTATTTATCATCAGAGAAAGGTGCCTAAAGACGACCTGAGCATTGTGCTAATCACATCACCTCCAATACTATCGATAACGAGAATGCGTGAAGCCTTATCTCCACACCCTACATGTAGCGGCATGGCAGAAGAAACACACAACAAATATGATGTATCAATTGAAATTGTTTTGATTTTTTTAGTTGTAACTGTTAGGTTACACTAAACACAAAGTAGAATTTTAAAACAAATAATGATTATTGTATATTTTTGCCACTTTTGAGTAATCGCGACAATGAGGATCAGTGATGATTAGATGAAATTGATGAGTGTACACTCACAAAGGCTCGTGATCGAATCTAGGTACTTCGAAAGTTACCACATAACGATCGGTCCCCGAGCTGGCTAATATCATTATCAAACACACACAGGGTGTCCCAAAATAGTGTTTACACTCTTTCAACGTATGTAACAGAGAAACTATTAAAGTTAACATGACTGGACATTTTGTATTTGAAGCTGCGATGTCTACGTTGAGTGTGTGTGTGAGTGCGTGTATGCATTCTGTGGTTTTCAGTTCCGTTACAGGCCGCCAGGTGGTAGGCAGTAGTGTACACAGAAGTGAGGAATTTTACCGTAAGTGTCGAACATCCACCCAGATGTCTTTATTTAACACCGTTAGATTTGTACTTCTGGGGAATTGTGAAGAACGATGTGTACACCACAGAACCACCGACACCGGATGACATGTGACACCTCTGCTTCTCTTCCCGTGAAAACCATATCTGTTGTTTTTTCGATCTGTCCATCTGGTCCATAACTTTGCAGAGGATGTAATTCTGCCAATGATCAGGTATGTGACTTAAAAAAATGTTCATACTTGCTTTTATTAATGTTCCTGTTATTAACGTTCAAAAGAAAAAACAGAGAGGAAATAGTGACGAAAGAAAAACGAGAAATGGGACAAAGTAGAGCAAAGAAAGAGAGAGAGACAGAAAGACAGAGAAAGAAGTTAAAGGGGAAATAATCTCCCAGTTCCCAAGGATGAGCCCCGAAAGAAAACCTCTGTTTCTAGAGAGGAATAGGAAGGTGGAAGAAAGAGTAGAGGGGGGTAGGAAGGTGGAAGAAAGAGTAGGGGGAATAGGGAGAGATAGAAAGAGGGAATTCGATCTTTTCTTCTCGTTCGATAAAGAGAGGGAGAGAGAGAGAGAGAGAAAGAGAGAGAGAGAGAGAGAGAGAACAGTCATTCCTTCCCCTCTCGCTCTCATTAAAGGAAAAGAAGCACGAAAACTCTCTCT
Organism: Lepisma saccharinum; assembly: GCF_977018435.1. NCBI lineage: Eukaryota > Metazoa > Arthropoda > Insecta > Zygentoma > Lepismatidae > Lepisma > Lepisma saccharinum. Next base: position 61,142,492 of record NC_139235.1, on the reverse strand, counting down.
CTCACACAAGAGAGAGAAACAGAAAGAGAAGGATGGTTAAGAAAGAAGAGAAGAGAGAGAAAGAGATAGATAAAGAAATGACTTTGAGGAAGAAGAGGTTGACAACAACTTCACCCCCACCCCCCTGCAAATAAAAGTTGAGAGGCGTTGGGGAAAAACAGAGGAAGGAGGAAAGAGAAAGAAGAGACTATCGCTCTCTCTCTCTCTCTTTTCATCTTTTGGGACGCAAGTTGGGAGGAAAAGGAGCGTGTTGGGCAGCCTTTACCCCCCAGGGTTGCCCCAAGTGCAAATACTATTTTGAGACACACTGTGTCAGTAAAGTTGCATACCCCATTTTAGTTTACCAAACTTTTCAAAATTTACAAATTGATAAACATTGAAAAATGAAATTCAATGAAATGAACATCAATAATTTTAATAAAATAACGGAATTCGAAAATAGCACAATCAAATTCAAGAAACAGATTAATACTTACACAATACCTTCGAATTACAATTCGTTAATTTTGTATAATATACGTGGTTAAGTCATTTTCGGTTGCATTTAAGTATTTTTTTCACTTTTCGGTCACTTCAAAGTAATTCTCCCTTCCTCCTTCACCTAAATCCAACCCACCACACGGCCACTTCAGACTCCTGGCTTGACGTCATTCTGGTCTCGGACGAAAATCGTGTAACGAGCCATGGCCAAATTCCGGTACCTGGGATTTCCTATCATGATTTAATTCATGTATCATATAACATCCGCGTTCCAAAATTTAAGCCTAAACAAGTATCTTACAGGGACATAAAGAACGTTGACGAAACCCGCTTGAACGAAGACGCTGCACTCGTTCCGTGGCACGTAATTAGCACGTTACCAACAGTGGGCGAGCAAGTTCACCTGTTAAATACATTTATTCTTGAGCTGTTCAATAAACATGCTCCCGTCAGAAAGAAACGGGTCTCACGTCCCCCCGCCCCCTGGCTGACGTACGTCGACGTATGGTCACGAGAGACAGAGCTTACACCAAATACAGAAATGACGTAAAAAAAGGTGACTCTAGCGCATGCAGCTTCGAAAATTATAGAACCCTGAGGAACCGCTGCAATCAGGAGGTAAGAAAAGCCAAGCGCCGATTCGCATACGAATTGCTCAACCACCAAAATAAACCGGACGTTCTATGGAAAAAGTTGAAAATTCTAGGTGTTGGGAAACAGAAAAAGGACGACTACATTCCTAAGTTTGCACCAGATGTACTGAATAATCATTTTTGTGACCTCCCGACTATTGAACATAATGTTAAAATTGAAACTATTCGGAACATCGCAACGCACTCCACAAATGCTTGAAAATTTTGCTTTTCCTGGATTTCACAGGAACACGTTAGAAAATCTTTACTTAAGATAAAATCGTCGGCCGTAGGAGTAGATGAAGTTTCCATTCTCATTATCAATAAAATCCTCCGCCATGTCCTTATTCCCATCACGGACATATTCAATTTCTCCTTGCTTTCTGACACATTTCCGTCGCTTTGGAAACTCGCCCAGGTACGTCCTATACCTAAAACAAGCAACGAAATCAATTTAAACAATTTTAGACCAATCAGCATCCTCCTAGCTCTGTCTAAGGCCCTAGAACATCTTATTAGTGGTCAAACCCGTGACTTCCTAGCACAAAATAACCTAATAAACCACTTTCAATCTGGGTTCCGTAGCAATCACAGCACATGCACGGCTCTCGTCAACGTAACCGACGACATTAGGTTAGCCATGGACAATCGACAACTTACAATCCTTGTTCTTCTCGATTTTACCAAAGCTTTCCAAACCATTGATCACGAAATTTTACTCACAAAACTATCATCCCTATTCAGCTTCTCGAACTCTACGGTTAACTGGTTCCGTTCCTACCTGTCTGGACGTCAACAATGTGTCGTCGACCCACATCGAAGATCATCCTGGAAAAGCATCCCCTGTGGCGTCCCTCAAGGCACCGTGCTGGGCCCCCTCCTGTTTACACTGTATATTAACGACCTCCCGTCGGTGCTTAATCACTGTAGGTATCACATCTATGCCGACGACTTTCAATTATACTTTTCTTTCCCTCCTCAAGAAATATTGAATGCAACCGAACGTGTAAACAACGACCTGAAAAAAATCAACAAGTGGTCTGTAGACCACGGCTTGCACGTCAACCCGACCAAAACCCAGTGTATGCTCGTAGGCTCCCCAAAGATTCTCAACAGAATTGACGAATTAAATCTCCCTAATCTTACGGTCAACGATAAACACTTGCCTCTCTCTACCACGGTTAAAAATCTGGGAATTACACTAAACAATAATCTTACCTGGAGAGAACACGTAAACTCCGTGTGTAAAAGAGCTTTCGGTGCACTACACTCTCTTTACCGGCTTAAAAACTTCCTCCCCGAACGCATAAAAACCAAACTTGTCCAATCTCTTGTTTTCCCTATAATTGATTATTGTGACACTGTTTACTCGGACGTTAATCATGAGCAAGCTAAACGCCTTCAGAGAATCCAGAACGCCTGTGTCCGCTTCGTTTTCGACATAAAATATTCAGAACATTTGACACCGTATTATGCGAAGGTCGAGTGGCTGAAATTAAGTGATAAACGGATTTACCACAACCTTGTCCTACTGTACAAAGCCCTAGAAATAAAAGATCCAAAATACCTTTCCAGGCGGTTTCAATATCTTTCGGACTTTCACTCCCGCAACACCAGATCACGTGAAAAATCTCTGTTATCCATCCCTATCCACAGATCTAACTTCTACGCCAATTCGTTTACCGTTACCTCTGCAGGACACTCGAACAGACTGGCTCCCGAAATCCAAGCCTCCTCCTCAGTTGTAACATTCAAAAGACAATTAAAATTATACATGCTAAACAATTGGACCTAGATTAAATTCCCAGAAAGAAATACGTTATACATTTAGCCCACGAAATATGCTTTCTATGTAGGTACTTGTGTGTGAATGTGTGTGTGTGTGTGTGTGTGCATGTAGAAACTGTATTGCTTTTATTTTTAATTTCTTCTAAGCTACATTTTTTCATTGTGTTAGTAAAAATAATGAGCAATGTACGTAATTAATGGTTAATCCAGGGCTTTACTGCTCGTATTCAAACTGTATTGCTTTCATTTTTAGTTTCATTTTACTTTCACTACTTTATTTTTCTTTTATTATTTTATTTTTCATTTATCTTTTTTAATTTTTTAATTGTATACAATTTACTGCAAAGAAAAAATTATCCCTGTAATTAATGGTTAAGTGGAAGAGAAGGCATTAATGCCTTAACTTCGCCATGTAAACAAAGTCGTAAATAAATAAATAAATAAATAGATGGATGACCAAGGTTAAGGGCACTAGAAACAGTTTCAGTATCCAGCCAGACGCGAGGATCCTAAACTGCTCCTCTCCCACCAACCTTTCCCCGTGGTGAGCTGTTGAAAGAGAGGAATTGTTTTGATTTGGTTTATTTTACTTCGCATTTTGTGCCACTTTTGGCTAATTTGCGAAGATTGGGATGAGTGATGATATGATGAAATTCATGAATAGACACTCACAAACATCCATGCCCAGGCCAGGATTCGAACCCGGGACCCCTGGCATTGTAGCGCGATGTGCTAGCTGTGTGCTTATGTGAGTACACCCAACGGCGAAAGAAACAGTAGGCGAATTGTCCACTACCATTTTAATTCGGTCTGAATTACACAATGTGATGGCAATGAATTGAAAAAAAATGACTTCAATAAGCAGAGAACAATGCCTGCTTCGAACCAACATAGTTTCATTCCTTAAAACAACACAGGATGTAGAATAAAGAAGTAATGAAAATAGCGGTGGACAATTTGCCTACCATTATCTTTGCCGTTGACTGTACTATTATTTTACATGTTCTCTAGGGAATATCAAACTTTCGATGGCGTAGGAAAACACACGAACGGAAAGAGGACACGCTGAAGATTTTATTGGTTGCAGAAACGTCGAAACTCCCATTTGATTGGGCCGTGACTTGAAATTGTTACGTTTTTCATAAGGAATGCGTGGAATTCTGAAAATTCATGTTCATCATATTTTTCAAACATCGTGTCTAGCTTAAAAAATCAATTTGAAAAACCGCTTCCACTTGCAACACGAGGAGAAATTCATGCTCCCTTGTGTAGTCGTGGTTATTTTTAGTAGTAGTGCTAATTCCGATGATATTGAAGCAAATGCACATCCGGTGCGAGACTGCCACTCTTCGCCTTAAAGCACCCCTTTCATCCGGATTTGTCCAAGCTTGGTAACATCTTAGCAACGTCTGCAACACTGCGACCTAGTGTGAGTGGGGTCACGCGAGCAGGTCCCTCCTACTTATGCAGGGATCACGAGGTCAATTTGAAGCGTGCCTGGGCAAGGTGAATTTAAAAAGATACACGCGCTTGTTCACGAGTTTCTTTACTCCCCCTCCTCAACCCAGCGTCGTACTCAGGTAGGCTCTCTCTCCCTCCCCCTCCCACATGCTTTCGGCCATTATTGATTTTTTTCCGGTTCGCATCCGAGAGAACCATTCAGATTGTTAGTATGTTCTTTGCCTGAGGATTTTTCTTCGTCCGGCACATTTCAAGGTCACGCCTTTCTTAAAACGCCGCCGAACGGCTGGCTGCTTGCTGAGCGATCGAAGCGCCACATGCGGCCGGAGTGATGTTTAGCGTGAACAGGTTGGCTAAGCAAGATATGTTTTATACTAGAAGTGCTGCAGCGAGAGGATTTCGTTCGAGCGCCATATAGTTCGAACGGACGACGCTAGATAGCGTACGGAATTGGGAGCTGCTTCACTCGAGCGAATAACGCTCGAACAGACAACACGAGCGGTATGCACTCGAAGCCCAGTAGTATTAATAAAGGATTTTTCAATAAGAATGATATGATTTTGAAATGAACTGGCAACTATGCTTCAAATGTTATAACTGTCACTAGTTGTCATTTGTGGTTACTATACTGTGACAATTTATCATGGCTAAATACACACTTCAAAAACGTTTGGTTCTTGGGCTTTAGAGCAACTGAAAACGGATCATAATTTTCGGGCAAAGAATTATCTTCTCAGATGAAGTTCATTTCTGGTTAAGCGGATATGTTAACAAACAAATTGTCGGTTTTGGTGTGAAAACAATCCACAAGAGATTCACGAGAAGCCCTTGCATCCGCAAAGGTCACTCACTGTATGGTGTGGTTTGTGGGTTGGTGGCATCATCAGACAATTTTTGTTTCAAAACGAGGATGGAGATGCAGTTACAGTGACTGTTGAGCGGTAACGATTGATGTTAACAGATTTTTTGTGGCCAAATTTAGATGAAATTGATTTGGAGGACATGTGGTTCCAACAAGACGCTGCCACATGTCACACTGCTAATGCCACTATCGACGTATTAGAAGAACAGTTTGGTGAAAGGATAATTTCAAGAAATGCAACTGTTGTTGGCCTCCAGAAAGTTGTGATTTAACTCCTTTAGATTGTTTTTTGTGGGGTTATTTGAAATATATAGTCTATGCAAACAGACCACGAACCCCGAACGCTGTATTCGTGACATTAGGCCCGAGTTATTGCATAAAGTCATCGAATTCACTCGTTTTTGCACGAAGTCGAGGTGGACACTTAAATGATGTGTTATTCAAAACATAATGTAATATAGTATGCTTCAAAATAATATAAAAAGTTTCGTTGTATCTGAAATAGTTTTTATTTTATTTCATTGTAAAATCATATCGTTCTTATTGGTAAACCCTATATAACCATAATTTTGGGGGCGTTGCGGACAAATTATATAACCGTAATTGGTCTGTAGTAGTGGGTCTTCAAATATGGATCGTGAAGTGAAAGACGGAATGAAATTGAAACTTAAGTGAACATAGTCATCATTAGGGCTCGGATAGTTATGCACTAAAAAAACGCAAAATATGCATGGAAATAAGCACTACAAAAGTGTAAAATATGTACTTAAATATGCACTTTAAAAACCAGTTTAATTTATAAATGCTGTATATTACAAACTATGAAAGATTACATGCCAGGCAATGAATATGCATTATTCTGAATGCTTATTCGCTACACAGATTTTCTGCGTTGAATGAAACACAATACATTACAGAGCTAGATCATGATTGCATTTGATAACAACATGATGTCTCAAATTTTCGAACTTGAAACTTCTTCTGTTTTCAGCTAGGATAGTCTTATATGCAGAAAACACACGTTCCACTTCGCAAGATACAAGTGGACTGTATCTTAGGGCAACAAAGTCAGACATATCAAGTTCCAGATCATCCACACGTTGTCCATTTGTATGCAGAATTTTGCAAACTTTCACCATTGTTGCATACCCACTGTTCATCTTCAATACTGCATCCAATTTCTGTACATACACAGGATCTTCAACCTGGGCGGGGACCTCTTTAACGTCTTCTATAATGTTGATGCTTGTTTGAAGTTGTTGAAAGAAGAAATACAGAGAAAAGATAATGAAAGAAAAGAGAAGAGAAGCGAGGAGAAGAAAAATAAATACAGTATATGCTCGGTGTTGGTTGTGGATACAAAAATATGCACATCATCAACTTATTTTCATATAAATATGCACCTGCATGTGAAATATGCATTTTTAGTTAAAAATCCTTAAATATGAATTTGCATATGCAGTATGCAACATGCATAATTATCTGAGCCCTAGTCAATCATCTACATATTAAAATATAGTTTAGTTTATCAGACTAATACGCATTGATATATGAAAATGAAAGTGAAATAGATGATTGTGTTCCAAGACGGATATTTTGCATGTACGTGGCTACGATTATTGTTACATTAAAATGTTATTGCATTGTATACGCTCGAAGCTGGGAGACTGGAACGAGTATGAGCGAGCGAAAGTTGTCCCATGCAGTACCCTTTATGCCCGACCCCGGTCAAACTAACAAGCCAAAGTGGGAGATCAGCGTTCCGTTCCGTCGAAGCATTCTGCAAAGCCAACATCCAGAGCACAGAGCGCTACGATGTCAGGGATCCCGGGCTTGAATCCCGGCCTAGTATCACTTCATCAATTTCACCATATCATCGATATCATCACCATATCATCGATCATCATCGTCATATTCGCGATTAGCAAAAAGTGGTAGAAAAGCGAAGTAAAATAATTCAAATCAATCAGTATTTGGAATCCTACTTACTAGTAGGTGTCACTTGGCCGTCTCTCATCCCAAGAAGAGAGAGTAATATTCTGTGTGGGCAGTCATTATTATTATACCCCTAAATATCACGTTAAGGTGTACATTTCGTTTTAAGGGGGATCTAAAGCCGAGCTTGCGGTAACTTTTCGATAACAGATGGCAGCACAATTTGTCATGGCAACCGAGTGCCATGTTGCCAGATCTCCGCGTAAATATAACCAAGGGAAATACATACAGGTTGGTCGATTAGGGTACTCGATGTGATATGACGCCATATTGGTTAGAGGTGAGTTGGTGGATTAAATAGAATAGTAGAAATCAGAGAAATTGATAATGAGATTTTAGTTATATGTTCTTATTAGATAAATATTTAATTTCAAATCTGACGTCGTTACTCAATCCTACTGTGCACAGGGATCTGTCATTACCTAGATGTGCCTGTCTGTAATACTTTGAACATTACATCACTGTTGCTTGTTACTTAAAATTTTGAATTTTGTGTTCGTTCCTTTTGTATACAGTCAAGTGTTTAGTGTGTCACAGACAACCAGTAACAGAATTGAGTTGAGTTGGTGTTTTAAGTCCACTTTATGCACAGTAAGGCTAATCGGGACTGGACCTACAGTTTAAAGTGGGATCCGAACCGGGTATCGAACCCGGGACCCCTTGATTACAAGGGGACGACGCTACCACTGCGCCATGGGGGAGGCCTACCAGTAACAGAAGGACAAGTGAATAGACTAATATATGTATTTGTGGCCGCAGAGTTAGGCAACACACATGACGCCTTGCAGGCATTTTTATTGCCGATCAGTGTACGTAACACGTCTATATACTCTTTGTTCTGCTCTGCTCGATTATCAACCCCCGACGATCTGCACAGTCTTAGAAGATATGCCAATGCACACCCTTCCTTCACCCTTTGAAAGTCAAGAAGGAAAAAGGCGTTTGGGTTGTCGTGTTCGTTGAAAGGAGGCTGGGAGGGGTTGGAAGAATTCGGCACGTGGGCGTTGCTACACCTCGTTTGAGAGATTCGCAAATGCCAATGGGTTGATATCACGCAAGTCGCCGGGGGAATGCCTCGCCACGGGAGCATCTTCGAGCAGATTCCAATCTCCTAAAGTGAAACATTATCACGGTCGGGCACGAAAGCATATAGACCGTAGGACATCATTTCAAGGGTCATATTTAATTGGTCGTCCCACAATGAACATGGTAAACCTACTGATAAGTTAATAACAATGTGAGAGGGTGAAACAGAATGTAATGAAGGAGAAACGGAACAAGGAGTAAATTAATGAGGGCCAAGAGAAGGGTGAAAAAGAGAATCGAAGAAAGGCAGAGAGATAAAAGGATTGAAGCCAGGGAAGGAAACAAAAAAAAAAAAACGCTGTGAAGACAGGAAAGGAAGATAAAGGAACGCTATAAAGGCAGGAAAGGAAGATCAAGGAACGCTATGAAGGCAGGAAAGGAAGACAAAAGAACGCCGTGAAGACAGGAAAGGAAGATAAAGGAACGCTATGAAGGCAGGAAAGGAAGACAAAAGAACGCCGTGAAGACAGGAAAGGAAGATAAAGGAACGCTATGAAGGCAGGAAAGGAAGACAAATGAACACTATGAAGGCAGGAAAGAAAGACTACGGAACGCTATGAAGGCAGAAAGGGATGACAAAGGAACGCTATTAAGGCACATATGGATGACAAAGGAACCCATGAAGGCAGGAATGAAAGACAAAGGAATGCTACGAAGGCACGAAATAAAGGAAAAGAAGCTACGAAGGCACGAAAGGATGACAAAGGAATGATACGAAGGCAAAGAGAAAACAAGTGTAGAGGACTTAGAGGTTAAAAAATATGAATAAATACTATTACACGGTTCTGGACGATGAACGAAGATACAAATAGAAAACAATAAACCATGAAAAATAGAATGAAGGTAATGAATGATTAAGAAAGAGGAGGGTAATGAGTAAAAGTAACAGATAAGGCGAGAACAAGAACGGATGGAAAGAAAAGAAGGCCAACATTTGAGAGGAAACAGGAACATGAGAAAGAAGAAAAAGTGAGGATCGAAAGAAAGCAGGAACAAAATAACAGATGAAACTGGGTGATGGATAAAAGGAAAGAATAAAGGGAGGGAATACAGAAGGAGGACGAGAAATTATATAAATAAGATATTAAACACTGTCACAGACACTCCCCCACCACATACACATACAGAGAGTGAGAGGGGCATTCTAGATTTTTCTTAGCCTGTAGTTCATATTGATCATCTCAGGAATAATGTACAATGAATTAAGAAAGAAATAGTCGTAATGTTATTGAAGTTCTCGTTCTATAGTTACAGGGCTTTCCGTTCTGATGTGTTTGATTACGGTCCTAATTTGAATTTGGTGCCATTGGGCAAGCGTCCTCCTTTGCGAGTCCCCCAACGCTCCCGATGCACTCAGTACGCTGGGATTGGCCGTAAAACTGTAATGCCTCGGATGATGTCCCACGGGGTAACAAACCTTGGACCGGCTCATTATGGGGTACTGAGCATAACAATTTGGCTAACATGCACGCCGGGAGCGAATAAGGCACAAAGGGAATGTTAGCGACCTTTCTGAAGACGAAAAGCCTAGAATTTTACTCGATCTACCAAGAGGGCGAGATGAGTAGATAAATGCGGAAATGAGACCTGTTCTGGTAGCGTATCACGCCAAAGGCATGATTCGAACCCGGGACCCCTGGCGTCATAGCTTGATAGACTAATCATGTCTCCAAGGGGTCCGGCTGAAGCGCTGGAAGTAACTTGTTACAAGCAAATTACACCAGTGGGTCTTTAAAACTCCGCTGACACGGAATTGACAGGAAATCATTTGAAATAACGTAACGTCAGCCTTATGCAGAAAGTAAGCTTAACGACAGACAGGATGGAACTGGCTCAAAGGCTTTAACGATCGAAAATTTGAATCCCTTAAAATAGATCGCGATAACAGATCTCGCCGCAGTTGTAGTCCTAAAGTCATGGAGTAAACGGTTGTTGTCTCCAAGTTATAGATTGAATATCGGTGCTACGCTAGAGTTAGAAGCGGGGAGTTGCGCTCCCTAAAGACGTTTTATTTCAGGACCGTGCCTTATCTACCAAATCAACGGAGACGATCATCTCTACAGGAAACTACAGGTAAACGAACATCCTTTCTATTGTTATCATGATCCCGCCCTGTCCAGTCAATAGAAGTGTTAAATAGTGAATGTCGTTCGTGTTCTCCTTATTTCACAGGGGTGAGTCCCCTTACATGTAAAAGGTACCTCTCGTAGAGGCGAGTTGCTCTAGGCTGGCACAGCCTAGATTCGATCACCAAAAGCCCTGTAGGGGTTTTATACGGTAGATCGGTCAGGCGCCACATACACAAGGAACACAATCTAAAAAATATCTACACATTAAACTTACGGCTCCAAATTCTTCATTGTTGCAGGGATTAGAGAAAGGAACAAACTACCTACAACATTGGCTAACATATTTGCCGTTAACTATTGCCCCACCAACAGCATCAACTTATCTATATACAGTCACAGTCAATACACAACGGTGACCCTTCAGCATATCATCGCTCAACTTTGCGATTAGGCAAAAGTGTCAGGATAGCCACGTTAACTAACAAACAATAAATCTAATCTTATTGATTTCATCTGCACATCTGTACTTGTAACGCATACCGATTACCCCTCGCACCGTAGTCATGAGACTTTTTTGGGCTGTAACAGTCACATTGAAAGTTGAATGGGATTGTTACAACCCAGAAGTGTCCATGACTGTACAAGAAATAATGACTTATTACTTACCTTTAATTAAGTTGATATATTGATAAATTCAAGGTATTATTTTATCATTGTATAATCTCTTTACGGTACAAACATTTCTTTATGATATTTTTTTTAAAAAATTCTAATTGATTCATTATATAGGGTGTCTCAGAAATGTTTTCGTTTTTGAATCCGCCCTCTGGGGCAATTGGCACATTACCGAGAAATGAGATACTTCGCAAAAGCTTGGCAACATTGTTAATATTTAGTTGCCATGGAGCGCTTTACGGGTCAGCAACGTGCTTTTTGTGTTCGTGCGTTTTATAAAAAATAATGATTCTTATGTTGTTGTGCGTCGATTGTACCGGCATCATTATAACCTGACAGGAATGAGAAACGTCCCAAGAGCAAATTTAATTAAGTATTGGGGTGAAAAAGTTTGAAAACACTGGAAGCACTATGACGAGTAAACCGGCGGGACGTCTAAGGTCATCAAGATCGAACAGAAACGTTGACCAGATTAATCAATGCTATTCCTCGTGCAATGCTTCGGCGAGTGATCAAAAACTATAGTTCAAGAATAATTGAATGTGAAAACATGAACGGTCACCATTTGTTCAATACTCTTTTTCACAAATGAAAATTTAATGTTTAAGCTTTCTTTTGGTAATACATTTATCTTTATACAAAAATTTAAGTATTTATTTTTATAGTTTTAAAAAACGAAAATATTTCTGAGACACCCTTTATTTGTGACGAGAGTTGTTTGTAAGAACTGCCCACGAGGCGTAAAAACACGCCTACTTGTATAAAGACCCACTCTACTCTCTCCAAGGCACTGAATATAACAACAATAAAACATATCCAAAGGGCTCGGGTGTAAAACATGGTAAGGGACATTTTGGTAATTTTTTAGTTACAAAGTAAAATGTGCCATCCTTCAATTTCCGAGTGAAATTACCATGTCATACAATTTGCATTGGACTCAGTGAAGCCTTCTGAAATTGGTAAACACAACACGAAAACAATTTATCTACAGTATAACTTCTAATAACCTTTTTTTCTTAATTAACGCAGAAATGACCAATATGTCACTTACCATGTTCTACACCCGAGCCCTTCATTTTGTAAAAATTACATATCGTATCATTCTACTGAATTATGGGATCGAACCTGCCACTCCGAATGGGTGATGTAGCTAATCATCATTCATCCTCATAACTTGTCATAACGACAAGTTAAATGCTTCGCAGCAAGAGCCACAACTGAAATAGAATACCTTACAAAACAACTAGAAATGGCAAATAGTCACTCGTTGGATTTTAGAACCTTGAACCCGAATCATACATGGTAAGGATTAGGATAAATACCTGTCTAGACTTAGAAGAATGATGATGAAGTTAATATCGAAGAGTAAAATAAAATTATCCTTTCTCCAGGCTTGGTAGGTAGTTCACCTAAGTCAGGCAGAGGGTTCTCTTTCTCTCCTTCCCCAAAGTGCTCTTGCCTGTCTCTCATCAAACCGAAAAGTCAGTCCCCTGCCAGTCCGTCCGCTCCTCTAAACCCCTGTCTCTGGAGACTTCTATACGCTGATTCGTGAGTTTTTACCTTCCTATTATTTTCAGCTGCACTCCTTGTTTACCTGTTGTAAACCTTGTAGCCTCAATACATCAGGAAGTGGAAGTCTGCTTGACATTCGACTGTGCATAATTCAAATACCTGAGATGAGTGAACAGCTAGAGTAAACACGTGAATGAACCTTGATGAATTGAAGCTTCTAGAGAAAGTTAAAATAAAATAAAAAATAATCCTATGGATTGATACGATATACAATGTAAATGTATTCATACGTTTTTATGATTTTTCATATATAATATTAATAGTTTGTGTGTGTATGTGTAGGAGAAGAACAAACAGTAAAGTAACAGAATAATCGCCGATCTTCGTGGCGGAGTGGTTAGCACAACGACGTCTACCTGGGCAAGGGTATTCTTTGGGAGTGTCCTTTCATCATATTATTATTCATCCTCATCTTCGCGATTAACCAAAAGTTGCAGAGAAGTGAAGTAAAATAAACCAAATGAATCAGTGAATCAAGAGAATCGACGAAGAGAGAGATCCCACAAAATATAGGTTATACAACCATATTGAAGAAAGTAATGAATGCAATTAGACAGATGCTTGGCATTCGGAAGATACATTACACGCCACTAAAAGAAGAATGAAAGACATGCTAAATAATCAGATGCCTAACAAAAAGAGAACAAGAGAAATGATGCACACACCAGAAGTGGAAGCAACAGGGAAGGATTTACATAAACAGACGGAAGTCAGTATTGATAGAATTATGAAGACCGCGCAAGGATACAGAAATAAACAGTGAAGTGGTCGATGTAACTGAAGACACACAACGATAATGGTGACGTTAAGAATGGAAATGACGAGAAGACAAAACGGGAACGCTGAAGACAAATAAAAGCAGGTACTGAAAGTAGGCAGTCAGAAATAGAAAAAAAAGAAGCAGGTATGAGAAGAACAAGAAGACTGTTGGAACGTTTCCACGAGGTCGCATGGCGTTGAATCAGTACGAAACGGAAACGCACAGATAAATCCGTGAAGGACATATAGCAAGGGGAAGAAACGTTGGAGAAAAGGAAAGCAACATTGTCATCGAGGAGAAAAAACGAAACAGGAGTTGCCAAACTCAGTCGGGGCGTAAATTTCCCTTGCGCCCCCCTTGTTTTGGCACGGTTCTCCCGATCCTGAAATAACCCACGACGACACCTTCTGCCAAGATGGGAAAGCAGAAATATTGCGCGTGTGTTTATATCCCTCACTCAACACTCAGAAGCAAGTTTGTTGTCGCATTGCGGTTATCTCATCGACAAATTCGTTTCACTCTCCTTTCGAACCTTCGTCATCCTGTTCCCCCCCCCCCCCTTTGCTCACGCATGGCGGCTCCTGTTTCCCTCGTTAGAATCGGCAGGGAGGCTGGGAACGTCCCCGTCTTTCGCAACGGACCCTTTGAGACTCTGAGCGACTGCCAGAACGGTCGTTACGTAACAGGTGCAAGATGTGGAATCGGAAGGAGTGAATACCTTCAGGCGAGCAGGGAATAAGAGGAACGCACAGCTCGTACAATACGGAAATATAGGCATTTGATTGATGAATTTGGTTTACTTTACGTCGCATTTCTTCCACTTTTAGCCAATCGCGACGATGGTAATGAGTAATGGTGGTGTGATGAAATTGACCAAGAGACACTCACAAATAACTCATGCTCAGCCCGGGATTCGAACCCTATACCCATGGCGTCGTAGTGCACTATAGATAACCAACCCGCCACAGAGGCCGGCGGAAAGAAATAATAGTAAAACAGAAGAATACGTACTGTAAAGAAAAAAGAAACAATACAAGAGACTACGAAGATTATACAGTGTTCAGTTTGAGTATTATTTATGTACATTTTTTTTGTAGGCTGGTGATAAAAGACAAATATTTATTTAGAAGATTCCAAATACGGCGTTAGACATTTTACAATGGAACGAATTAACAGAACATAAGGACAAAAATAATAACATAAAACAACAAAAATAATAACATAGAATAATATTACATGTGGTTAAGAGACTTACATACTTTTAGTTAACTTTCTTTTAAAACGGTCCAGATTTTCAAAAATGTATATTTGGCTTCCTAGATTATTATATTCGCTGGGCAGTTTATGGAACAGAGAGCGCTGGATGAGGCACAATCTCGGCCTCTGAGAAGCAAAAAGTTGAGTGCTTCTTATAGGAGTTGAATATATCTCTTTGGTTTGAGATGTTTAAACCAGGGTTAATAAAGGTCCAAGAACCTATACTGGACCTATAACTGGACCGGAACCTTTTTCCTCGGACAATTTATATCCGGTTCAAGTTGCGTGTTGTTTCATTTCAGTACGAAACTTGGGACCGTATTTAAATTGATCCGGAGAAAAGGTTCCTGGACCGAATTGAAACACTTCACAGATAAAAAGGTTCTTCACGGTCCAGAACCCATTTAAACTTGCTGATTTTTTTCTCCTGGACCGGAATTGAATTTATTTGAAATTCATTGACCTTTAACAATCCTGGTTAAACTGTTTCCGTAGCCTATGGAAATAGGAACGTTGTACGAGGAGAGTCTGGGTGTTATTGTGGAAAGTTGCATTTTTTCGTGTCTTATGTCCAGAAAGTCTGAGGGACACATTTTTGAACTTGAGTGTACATTTATTTCGAAGCGGACTCTGTTGGGGTTAAATATCGTGGTATGGAAACACTGACATTTTTCTCCAACTTGAGGCCTTTGCAAACGCCAAGGCCACGGTGCAAACTAGAAGCATGGTTTGTGCTGTGGGTAGAGGAGCATCCTTGTCCCGAGGGGACGTAAGACTGTGGACCTCCACGTTGAAATCTGACGTAGACCTCTCTCTCTCTCTCTCTCTCTCTCTCTCTCTCTCTCTCTCTCTCTTTCTCTTTGCCAACTTCCTCTGGATCCAGTCTCTGATGTTTATGGTACACGCGTGTGCACGGGGGTATACGTGGAAAATGAACCGTGAACATGTTCCGAGTTTGGACAGCTGTCTTTGCAAGCAACATCTAGTTAATTATTTTTTTAGAACAATTGACTGCCACGGTGCATCACTAAGCATTTGCCTCCCGGGCACCGAAACGTTACCTTTTCTCCCCCCTCCAGGTTCGAAAGCAAAAACGAATTTACGGAAATAAAATTCCAGAATTTTTTTTGTTTGCAAAGTGCACGTGAAGCGGAATTACATG
Source organism: Lepisma saccharinum (assembly GCF_977018435.1). Taxonomy (NCBI): domain Eukaryota; kingdom Metazoa; phylum Arthropoda; class Insecta; order Zygentoma; family Lepismatidae; genus Lepisma; species Lepisma saccharinum. Next base: position 61,126,693 of record NC_139235.1, on the reverse strand, counting down.
CGACCGGATGAAGTCACAGCCTCCTTTCAGCAGCAAATTATGTTAATGGACTGCCTGAAAGGCGACAAAAGCTGTCATGGTAACGGTGAGAGAGAGAGGAAATAGTTTCACTATTATCTGAAATAGTACCTGCCCGCAAGAGGGCTGGAAACTGAGTCGCTGGATACCACAGTCCAGCATGCAGTCACGTGATGAATGCTGTCCTGGTCAAATGCAAAGAACCGAGATTTATCTCGGCCTTTTTCCGGAGATGATTTAGCATCTGCTTTCAGTGACTCAGTAAATGAACGGAAGACGCCTGTTATTTTAATTTGCTGCATGATTTGTACAGCCAACCGCAAATTAAATAGGAGAAAAAATATTTTGCCGACGGAAAATAAGTTGGCAATGCTGCGAACACCAAGGCATTCTTGATAAGACGCTTGAGGAGCGTCGAGCAAACTTTCCCGAAAAGCACAACTTCAGTATCCACGGTCATGCTACACGTGGATTGGCAACTTTCGGGAGTATGCTCTCTGTTTACACAGTTATCCCCAAACACCTGTTTGAAGATAAATCTTCCTCATTATATTCTTCAAATGTAGTTCTGACATTGTATTCATTTTACAATTATTTATATTTGTTCATATTTTGCTTTGCTTTTATGCCACTTTTATAATTAATCGCAACTATGAAGATGGATGATAATTAGATTAAATTGATGAAGAGACACTTAAAAAATAGATTGCCAGACCAGGACTCGAACCCGGAACCTAAAGCGGGTAGGTTGGGGAAGACCGTCACTAACTTCCGGCGATGAACTGGCTTATAACATTTGTAATTGCTCAGAAGTATTTTTTGTTATGTTCATGCCTAATATCTGCTTTCGGACACTTAATTTATAAGTGTCACACTTCGTTCGTTTAGTACAAGCCACGTATTGTTTGAGAGGAGGAACACATCTCGTTCATATACTAGATACAATCATGGACTATACTTGAAATGTGACGTGCTAGACACTACTTTCGGAGATCATTTGGACATGGCAATATTGATATACAAGTTGCATTTTCTCTACTTAGATTCATTATGTCCAAATTGTATCCTAATAGATAATCTCGCAACAACGCAAAATGTTTTAATAGACACGAATTCACAATGACTAATATATAGCTACTGGACCTACATTTTTTAAATGAGAAATCTAGGTGACGAAAATATGCTTCAACACGAAATAAAAATGCAATATTCATTCAATACACAAAAATGCTAAGCAAAGCAGACCTTATTATACTGCATAGCCGGTGATTTATATTAATAACACTACGCACGTAACGTTTTCATCCTCTAACAGGCTTTCCTTCGGAGAAAGATTCACAAGGCTTAATAGGATTATCATTCACTAAAAGCAATAGCTATAAATATTAGATAAATGAGAGGTTAGTATTCACCATAAGAGAGTTACAGCAGGTAAAACAAAATACGTACATTTGTAAGGAAGAGGTGTGTAAGTGTAAGTTTCTAGGTGAAAATTAGATAGTGTAGGAATAGACGATTTTACGTCAGGGGTCCTAGGTTCGAATACCGGTCTAGGCATTGGTGTTCTTTTAGAATGTCTTATTTACTATATCTTCACTCATCTTCATCGTCGCGATTGCCCAAAAGTAGCAGAAAAGCGACGCTATATAGCAAAAATAAAAGTATATATATGTGAAAATTAAAAGGCGAATTAAGAGCTGATAGGTAAATTATATTTATTAAGCGTTGTTCGATAGAAGTTCTGTTAAGATGTCAAATCTGTAGGAAGCAAATAGCGAAGTTGTGTGAAGGATTGAAGATAAGCTTCTATCACATTTAATCTAAGCTCACACGAAGAGCAATGGAAAGCACAGAAAGCACTTAATTATTGAGAGAAAGAATGAATTTCAGGGCTGCAAATTTCTGCAAATGTCAGAATTTGAACTCCAAAATAATAATTCTTATGTGACGAATAGTATCATATTGTCATCCAGTGTGGATTTGAGGTGCTTGGCGTATTGTTGCTTTTCAAAATTATTTTCGTTGTTACCATTCTTGAGATAGGCATCATTTTGCGACAATTTGGTTTTTTGTTTCAAGTCCATTTTATGCACAGATACTCTAATCGGAACTGGACCTACAGTATAAAGTGGGATCCAAACCTTTATGTGTCTCCACCGGGTATGGAACCCTGGCCCCCTTGATTGCAAGGCTTGACGTTATCACTACGTCATCCCGAAGACCCTCCGTAATTGGTTACATCTGCATGGATTAACATAAATTTATTTTAAACATATTTCTCACACTAAATAGAGTTCGTTATCACTACAGACTGGAAATTAGTTTTTGCGAAAAATACGAGGAATACCTATCGCTCTTCTCTTGTTACTACTCATTAGAAGATAAGGATAATTTCATTTCTATCGTTGTTATTGATTGACGAAACAACACTGCTTCAAACTCAAAAGCCAATACCGAAGATTATATTTTTGTTATTTCACGCAATTGTTCTAACACTCTCCGTTAGTTGCGGTGATAAATAATAAATATGTAAGGTGAAGGTGGGATGAAGACCAGGTTCTAAACCCAGCTATTAGACTTTGAAGCGCGTTACGCTAACCAATTTGCCACGGGGTTGGGTTGGCTTTTTTGTGTATGTCAGTTCATCAAATCAATATATTCGTCATTCAAATTCCAGAGGTAACAAAGCAACGTAAAATAAAGAAAACAGAAAACAATAACATATACACTTATCATGACCCACCAAACCCACACACAAACCTCCCATTTCCTGGCTTAGCTCGAGACAATTCAGGTGCCTTATGAAAGCTGCCCTGAAGCACGCAGGGTTTCTAACCCACTTCGCCGTGCGGTCTACTATTATCTTTGCCGTTGTTTGTACCTGTGCCCTCCATACGATTGATTAATTTACTTTACTTTTCTTTGCATTTCTGCCACTTTTGGCTAATCAAGAAGATAAGAATGAGTGATGATATGATGAGATTGATGAAGGGACACTCACACAAAGAACACCCATGCCTAGGCCGGGATTCAAACTTGGAACCCCTGGGTTCGTAACGCTAACCACTCCGCTACTGGTCGGCAGTCCTCGATATGAATATCTCAACTTGCATTCATTTAAAATGATTTATTTTATTAATTGTACTTCGCTTTTCTTCCACATTTGGCTAATCGCAAAGATGAGGATGAGTGATGATATGATGAAATTAATGAACGGATGCGCATGTGCATACATTCAGTTAAACTCATCAGTAATGCAAATACGGTTAAACCTGTCCGTTACACCGTTGCGCCATTAAGCAGGTACAGCTCCACACTTTCACGGTCCACGGTGTAGAGTAGGTGCATAAATTTAGGCTCGACCAAGACTCGATTTCCCTTACCATTGCTCGACCAACTAAGCTATCGACATAACCTGTAATTCAAATGCAACACATTATGTTGCACTGGTTAACACACTCCGTGTTGGAATGGTTAGCACAGCGACGCCAGAATTAGGGGTTCGAACCCGGCATGGGTTTTCTTTGTGAGTCTCCCTACATCAATTTCGTCCTCATCTTCAACGTCGTGATTAGCAGAAAGTGGCAATAGTCAACCTTTGTGGTATGAGAACCGTCAGTAGCTTTGCCAGTTTCCGGTGGGCTTAAGGTCGAACAACATATTTTCAGGTGGGTTTTGCTCTTCATCTTTCTCTCTATCTGTCCTCTACTTTTCCTTTCCTTCTGTTACTCCAGCTTTTCTGTCTTCTCTTCCTCTTTCCCTCTTTTTATTACTGTCTCTCATTTATTCAGCTTTTCTCTCTTTTTCTGCTTCTGTATAACATATATATATTTATTTATCTCTCTCCCCTTTTTCCTATCTCTATTTTCTCTTTCTTTCGTTATTTTAGTTTCACTCGGTTTCAAATTGTTTCTTTCTCTCTCTTCCTTAACTATCTCCCTTTTCTCTTCTTGATTTCTTTGTCTCTTTTTTCGATGGATTCTTCTCCCTCTCTCTTTCTCTCTCTTTCTGCATCTTCATCCTTCCCCTATTCCATTTTCTGTTACGTTCTATCTTTACATATTTACTCCTTCCTTTCTTCTGTCTTTAATTCTCCCTCTGTGTCCGTCTGTTTCTCTGCATTTTCTTTATCTCTCCATTTCCCTCTCATTCTCTCTGGAGAAGTTATCGTCCTCCATCACTCCATCTCGCACATGCTCACTCTCCCAGAATGCCGAAGTCCTCCACTCTTCTAATAAGTTGTTTCCATAAATTGTTTCTTGTGTCTTGGTTGTTTTTCACATGCATGCTGGTCGGTTATGTCCCTATTTATTTTTTTCCCCTTAATTTTATCTAGCTTTGTTAGCTTTACATTTTTCATCTCTGTTTAGCATCTCTGAATCATTCTCCCACTCTATCCCTCTCCTAGAGTAACTCGTGTAACTATTTGGGTGGGCAGAATGGTGATCTAAGAAAATTTCACGTTGAGCCACTACCCTCTCTCGTCTACCCAGTGGCGACGCCTCTGGGAACCGTGTCTTCCGAATCATTTCAGTTCCACTTGGTCACCGATGATATATCCCGGGGAGATACAAACGTACCCTAAACAAGGAGAACTTGACGTTGATCTTCCAGTACTGAAAATCCCGGTCCTTGTCTGTGAGGTCAATAAATCAAGGCGGGCGCAGCTCAGGCTGTTCCAATCTATTTCGGCAGTTGGGCTCCATTGGCGACGCTATTCGGTAACCGCAGACTGTGAATTTGTGCGGGGCGAGCCGGCCACGAATTGCACCGCAAAATTGCCCCACACATCTGCACTGTTTGACTGTCGGGTTGTTTGTTCCGTCTGGCAGACGAAGTAGCGGAAGACTACTCTGGAATGGCGGGAGGGGATGGATAATCCTGCAACTTGGCCAAGCACTGGTATATGTTGGGCTGAAACAGACAGCGTTTGAATTGGCGGGGACAAATGTGACACGTGTCTACTTTCTCATTAGCGTTGTTTTCTGTCTTGTATTTGTCCAGCACCATCGTTGCGAAGAGTGTTGCCATCTTTGGGAACAAAGAAATGCAACCAGAGCGTCATTACTGGCTTCTCCACCCCCTTGTAGAACCGAACAAGGCCCTTGTTGAGTTCCATATCTTTCCATTTCGCCAACCTCCTCGGCGGAGTGGTTAGTGCATGCGCGCCAGGTCGTCTAGGATCCCGGGTTCCAATCCCCCCATCCCGGGCAAGGGTATTCTTTAGGAGCAGGGTCCGGATGTTGATGACATAAAAATCTTTGAAAAATGACCTTTAAAATGACAACAAATATCCTGTAAAATGACAACAAATATCCTGTAAAATGACCAAGAATCTTTGAAAAATGACCCAAAAATTCGTACAAAACTCAATCTGCTTATTGAAAATAGTACCAGGTGGTTATAATTAAAGTGAAGGTGTTCAGAGTGGTACAGTATGGGCTGTAATGAGAGTAGCAATCTGAAACTTCGTATATATGCTAATGAAGCAATGCGCTCGCGAATTATGCAAAGAAAAAAATAGTTCAATTCTCGCCACCAGGGTAAAAAATGGCGCTGTAAGCAGTCAAAACTTGATATAGTTACAGGAAAATGGCACTATACATCGCAGAAAACAATACTCTTTGTAATAAAATATCGCTACAATTTCACTTCGAATTACATGAACATTACTAAAGGAAAAAGCAACAAGCGTTACCAACAACAACCAGGGAGCTCACACAATGGTTAGGCAATGTCACCGACTTTGACGTCAGAGTTACCGAAAATTCCACGTTTTGACTGCTTACAGCGTCATTTTTACCCTGGTGGAGAGAATTGGAACTATTTTTTTTTTTTGCATAATTCGCGAGCGCATTGCTTCATTAGTATCTACGAAGTTTCAGACTGCTACTCTCATTATAGCCAGTGCTCTACCACTCTGAACACCGTCACTTTAATTATAACCACCTGGTACTATTTTCAATAAGCAGATTGAGTTTTGTACGAATGAATGAAACATACTTTAGAATAAAAGGCCCTAAATGACTGGAGTACGAAACCACCCTGAGCCTCCCCGCCTTGAAATCATGGAGGTCCATAGTGGTTCGGATCACACTTTAAACGGTAGGGCCAGTTTCGGTTAGCCTATCTGTGCATAAAGTGGAATAAATCAACAACACAAAGAAATTCTTCTGCAATGCATCCTTACCACCACCACTGGTGGTTTTATTATTGTATTGCAGACTAACCAGAAAGGCCACCAAACAAATCAAATGCTTTGAATTTTGTGTTTTAGGTGGCCATAACATTTCGGTGTTTTTTGTGAGCGCATTCAGGTATGAGCCTTTTCTCAATTTGATGCCACAACATGCCTTTGGGATATACGCCCGATAGTGCGAAGATAATGATTAAATATTGGGTTGATGCATAAGTTCGTAGCGTTCGTGTTTGGTATGGCAACACTGCGGTGTTAGGTGTTTGTTTATCGTTTTTACGTTCATCAATTAGAGTGGCATTGTTGTGCTTCTTAACGCATTGAATTTTGCAGGTTTGAAGGAAGACAGTGTAATTTGTAGGCTAAAGAACAATAAGTGTCAAGTGGCAAAAAGCGAACACTTGCGACATATTCTTCAGTCTGGGTTTAACAGAGAAGGAAATGCAGCGGATGCGGCTGAAAACATTTGTGCTGTGTACGTGGAAAATGCCAAGAGTAAAGCTTATGGCAGGGGAAGAAAATGGTTTTGTTATTTCAAAGAGAGCAAACAATTTTGGCTTTAGTGATTGTGCACTTTCAGGGAGACCATCGGGCTATAATTAAGGTCGTGTAAACTCTTAAAAATCTACGATGATCCACGTCAGTCGAGCCGAGAATTGGCAAATGTGACCATTCAACCATCGTCCGACATTTGCATTCCAAGAGTAAGGTTCAGGATACCGCAAGCTTTAAGGGAAAACAACACAAATCAGAGAGTAGGCCAGGAACGCTGCATGAAGTACAGTTCCAACACGATAATGCACAGCCCCACACTCCGCTGACATGACAAAAGCTGCTATCCAAGGGCTTGCTTGGGAGGTTTTTCCAAATCCTCCTTACTACTCCGATCTTGCCCCCTCAGATTTCCACCTTTTCAGCTCTCGATCCACCAATCTTCAAGGAAACTCCTTCGGTAAAGAAAATGCTCTTCAAACTTGGCTTGACGACGTCTTTGGCCCCAAATGAGTTGATTTCCTCATGCGTGGAATCCAAAATTGTCCCAGCGCTGGTAGACAGTAACAGACAATGAAGGAAAATACAATACTGATTAATTTTTGTCTTTTTTTCATCTCAAATGATTATGAAGTAAAAAACAAACTTTTGCCACGGTGAATAAACGCCACGAACTTATGCATCAACCCAATATATGGAAAACCGTATGCGATTCGAATTGGACTCCTGCATAGTCAAATGGTTAGCACTCTCGCAGTTAGTGCGGACTCAGGCCTCGAAAGCCAGAAAACAGCGGCGCTGCGACTCAAGCACCCAATGAAAAAGTCGCTCTGGCAGGCTCTGGCCCGTAGAGGGCTGTAGCGCCATCAAATTTAGTTTTTAGTGTAAGATTCGAATCCAGAACCTCTGGTTTCGAAGCACACACCATTAACCTTTGGCACATGGAGGTCTGAACCTAAAATTTAACACTTTTCAATTAAATATTCGAATTTGTATAATTCATGTGTACTAAAACATTTAAACTATCCAGTCTTGGACACTGGCATACGCAGAGAGTGGAGAGGGGGAGTCCCCTCCGAAATTTTGAGAAAATCAACATATTCAAATAAAAGCAGTGAAGAAGAGCTCAGGGAAAAACCAGGCTGGTAAATGCAAACCCACCTTAAATTGCCCCCGATCGTCATTTCTGAGAGTTGAAAGTTCTAAAAATACGAAATATCTTGTCCTGTACCCCCCCCAGGAAGCAAGTATGAATCATACACCTTTAATATTCTAGCCCCTTCCGAAAGAAATTCTCCGTACGCCAGTGGTATTGGATTACCTAGTAAATGAATATCAGAAAATATTTATCTTTGAAGATGTGACCACCCATTGGTCCCACGCACCGGCAGTCTGACGCCGCCACTGCGTCACGCCCTTCGTTGTTAACCTAACGGTATAAACAAGAGACGTCCATGCAATCCAAAAATGCTACTGAACACACAGTGTTTGCCATTCCAACATTTCTGGTCACAGTCCTAACCTGGGCGTTTATTTGGAATCGTCAGTTCATTACTTATCATATATCTAATCTAGGGTGACCAGATATTTGTTGACCAAAAAGAGTATAGTCTATAGGTTGAAGGTGCGCATGCACAAAACATAAAAAGAAAACGAAAATAAGGGTGGCTCTTTGTTATAAAATAGGCCTACACTCTACAGATTGAAATTACTTATGGGTCTAATGTATTTAGCTAATTACAAATACTTCCTCACCAATGGGCACCATCGTTCATACTTCTGGGATGATTTTGCTTTCTTGAGTATTTTCAAGTCATTCTTTATTGAAAGTCCAAATTCTTTACATGTCATGTCCACATTGAATTTCACTTGCATTACTTGTTCAAGTGTTGACACCAGGAGTGTACTTTTTCCACTCTCCAATAAGATTTCATGACACTGAAGAGTCTTTCACAATCAACATTTGTACCAGGCAGAGTAAACAAGAATTTTATAAGAGGCACAATCACTTTGAAATTTGACTCAGCCTGTACTGATCTCCACTTACCCATCATTGTTTCTTTTCTTTCTGTGGATTTTAACGCATTTTTACGCGTAAAATAATGAATGAAATTAAATAGCAAGGAAAATAGTATATTTGGGGATTTTTGCAAATTGAAAATAGTATAGAGTATATGAACCTCTAAAAGAGTATAATACTCTTAAAAAGAGTATGTCTGGTCACCCTATCTAATCGTCATTATCCTTACCGTCGCGATTAACTTTCAGAGCGACGTAAAAGAACTGGCCTACTCGATATTTCAACAGCGCAACAAAGGCCGCGTATAACAATAACGCTGCAACAAACAGATAACTGCTCCGTTATCAGGCTTCGACTGGAAGCTCCGGTCAACAATGCAGAGCTCGGATTCATATTTCTCACCAACGAAAAGGCACGTTGAATGTTTGTGACGTACAATGGCATCTCTGTCCAGCAAAAGAAGCTTTGTGAGTAAGAAGCTTAAAAGAGAAGTGGAGAAAAGAACGACAGAGAAGAGGCATCACGCATCCTCTGGAATCCCTTCTGGGAAGATCTTTTCTCCTGCTCGGTTCGTTCTGGACGTAATCCTAAGGTGACTCCAGTGAATTCACGTGGCCCCTTGTAAATCTGGTCTTTTTCTGTACCCAAGCTCCCTGTTCGTCGGTCGTCCTCGCCTGGTTGAGTCGAATTCTCCCGTTGGGAACGCCCTAGAGCCAGCCCCTCTCGGGTGCGAAAATTCCCAAGAATCTTGAAAATAAACACCGGATCACCAGGCGGCGCTGAATACTCCGAAACTAAACAATTTGATGGTAAAATAAGCATTCTAATATTGTTCCACGGCTGACATCACATTTGTTGGTCGATTGTATAAATATGTTGCTATTTCAGTGTGGAACGTTGTTGCCAACCTCTTTTGAGAATATATATATGCCTGTACAAGTAGATTCCCACACTGCCTACTTTTTACATATCTACTGTAAGTCTGAAAGAAAAGAAAATATGGTCATATAATACAATATAATTATACATGGCGATATGATATTTATCACATTTATTTCCTTTGCAGGGAATGAGATTGCTTGCTTTATACACACATTTGAGATTACACAGTGACAGGCAAAGGTTTGAGCAATAACTTCTGTGACAATAACATTTTCTGCAGCTGAGGTAAAAATGAAAGCATACGTCACTGAACAAAATATGTTTATATTTATAGAGAACTAGCTTATTACCTGGCTTTGCCCGGGTATTTATTTATCCCCATCTTATTAGACAGGAAAATAATGAATTGTAACTATAGTGTAAAATGTAACTAGTTTTATTTGCAGGTATTTAAAAGTATAACTACGCGAACGCCTGGAGCAATTTCAACCAAACTTGGTACACATATGAAAATTGCAATCTTGAATGTCACCAGTTAGCTTAGCGACTCCAAAGAACTATGGATTCGACACTAATGTAGGTCATTTTTTATATTTTATTTTTCACCCCCTCTCACCCCCCATGCCGATAGGTGATGAACTTGGAGTTGAACGGCATTGGGAGTCTCACTATTCATCTTAGCGACCCCGAAAACTATGGATTCCACAATAATATCGGTAGTTTTCGATTATTTTTACATATCACCCCTTCCCACATCCACCTCTAGGGGTTCCAGGGGTGTCTTACCCCACACTATTTCTTTCCAGATTATAAGTCATGTGTGTACCAAGTTTGGATGAAATCGCTCCAGGCGTGCGAGAGTTATGCCGGAACAAACACGCACACACACACACACATACATCCATTTCTATATACAGAGCATTCCCTGACATTCGCTACGAGACTCGGCGGCATGCAGCCCTGCATCAGCACTTGTCTTTCCCGCCGAACGGGGTCCGCGACAGTCGGTAGAGTGCTATTAAAATTACAGTTTTCATATTAAGTACTAACCTTGACTACAGAAGGTGTTGAAAATGACGTCACTCTGCTGCAACACATTCCTGGCATCTCCGAAGGAAATTGGCATTTACTCCCGATTAAGAATTTTAGCATTTCTAAATGCTGTAGTTTTTTAAACACCCGTTTCTTGTGAGAGGTGGCGGATAGATTTCCGAGGAGACTGTTCTAACCTTTGTCCTATCTCATCGAGTTTTTCCTCAGTAAGCACACGTGGGTTTTTCTTTCCACTTTTATTCAGAACTGACCCTGTTACTCTAAACTTTTTTAAGAGGTGTAATATAGTGGTCCTATATGGAACGGGAACACCAGGAAATTTCGTTTCAGAACGTCGTCGCACTTCTCCACAATTCCTCTTTCCGAAGTAACACTCGACAAGATAAATCCTTTGTTGTAATGTAAACTTTCGTGGTGCCATATTAAGCCACAATCTTCAACACACGGACACGACACAACACAACTTCCGAGGGAGGATTATACTGTCGTCAGTCTGCAAGGGAAAGGGGAAGAGAGAGAAGGCAGGAAGAGCGAAAGGAACAGACTGTAGCGTGCGACTGTTCACCGTTCACCGGGACTCGTTCACCGGGAAAGACAAGCGCTGATGCCGGGCCGCTTGCCGCCGAGTCTCGTAGCGAATGTCAGGGAATGCTCTGTATATAGATTTCAACAATGGAAAGTGTATTTTCGCTGATTAAAGGATCGTTTCTATATTTGTGAAGGACTCCCTAAGAAAACAGTGTTAAGGCTGGTTGTTAAATTCACTGGAAATAGGCAGCAATGAACACTGAGAACTAGGGAAAGAGGTCGTGGAACTAATAAGATCTTAAAATCACAAATTTCCAGAAAAGTGAAGAAGCTTGTTCCGTACAAAGAAAACAAATGATCTCATGAATATAAGAACACCCTGTACACAGCTGATCCGTGGCTGAGTGGACCCAAGTTTCAGGTTTCGGTTTCTGGTTAAGACATGGAAGTTGTCCCATCAATTTTATCCTCATCGATGCGATTAACCCAATAGATAGAATGGGCCTCCTCGATACCGTAGGGTAACGTCGTTGCCTTGTAATCAAGAGGTCTCGAATTATATACCCGGTGGAGGCACATAGTGGTTCGGATTCCACTATAAACTGCAGGCCCAGTCCCAATTATCCTTTCTGTGTACACAGTGGACCTAAAACAATTCTTCAGTACTCCAATAGGTCAAGTAACTATGTCCAAAATTATTGTTATGGTCTCATATACGCTCGGCACCTTGTAATCAAGGGGTTCCGGGTTCGATACCCGGTGGAGACACTTAGTGGTTTGGATCACACTTAAAACTGTACGTCCAGTCCCGATTAACGCCGGTCCCCGTGGCGGAGTGATTAGCACATCGCGATACGACGCCAGGGGTCCCGGGTTCGAATCCCGGTATGGGTATGGATGTTTGTGAGTGTCCATTCACCAATTTCATCTTATCACTCATCCTCATCTTCGCAAATTAGCCAAAAGTGGCACAAAAAGCGATGTACAGTAAAATAAAGAAAACCAATCCATCATTCCCGATTGGCCTTACTGTGCATAAAGTTGACTTAAAACAGCAGCTCAATCAATCAATTAATCTTATACCGTTACCAAAACAGCTTCGAAAATTTTTCCTCTTCGAATTGTGTGACTGCCTCCCGATGGCGAAGTGATACCGTCTCCACTTTCTAATTAAAGGTCCTGGGTTCAATACCAATTTGACACACGTAGTGGTTCGGATACCACTTTAAACTGTAGGGCCAGTCCCGATTAGCCACTCTGTGCATACAGCGGACTTTTTAAATATCGCTCCTCCAACCTCACGTTATAGATTATGTTAAAGCTCCTCAAGCCCTCCCCATTGCCTGCTTTTGCTAGAACATTTTCCTTAGGCATCCAAAGACGTCCAGAAAGCTTAACAGGCAGTTCCTTCCTGCTGATGTGATAATGTGGATTTCGGTTTCACGTGAAGAAAACGAGGGTGGAAATATGGAACTAATAGCTGTACTCGGGAAGGGAGGCTGTTAATCCCCACTTTTAAATCTCCTTCCCTCGTCTTCCGGAAGCATTGTTGTCGGCTTAATTGGATAGAAGATAATTAAGAGCGAAGGAGCTGAGCTCTGTGGGAAGGAGGAGCCTTTGCACTGCATCAATCCATGTGGAGGAGATCCGGCTGTTTCTGTTTGCAGAAAATGTTGCGCAGTGTTGCAAGCTGAGGAACGTAGTATCCGTTCTTGGACAAGTTGCAGCATCAGTCATCTGAATTTACGTTATATGTGGGTTGCGAGTTACTCCTTAAGTCTCTCGCGGTCTGTTGAATGCTGAAGTCCTTATTTGGTGTGAGAGTGTGATGTTAAAGCAGAAGGTGCTGTTACTTGGTGTGAGAACACGGAGTAAAAAGATAATAATGTAGAATAGGATGTTACTTATATCCGTTTATTAGAACCTGTCCCGTTTCCCGCGCTAGCGATGGCTCGACAGTTTCGGTGCCAATGAGAAACGAAGAAAAAATCGTCTGCTGGGCAGCGAGGAGCGAATGGAAGGCTGAAGAGAGGCGCTTACGTAGACGCTGTTGCCACGTTGCGGTCCAACTCATGTGTTTTGTTTGTGTCTTGTTGAAGAAGCTTGTTTTGTAAACGTGGTGCTGATGAGTGTGCGTTTTAAAATTCCAGGATGGATTTTTTTCTGGTGATATTTGCTTGTGTTCTTTTTGTGTTTAGTGTCATCTTAGCTGGAACATTCAGGAAGGGGAATTGTGTATATTTGTGCATCTCCGCGTATTTTATTCAGAGCCTGGCTTCGGGTCTCCCCAGCACGGAATTCACGCCGTCTGCAGCAGCAATGCCGCGTGGTTTCCGCTAGAGAAGCCAGCGATCAGCAAGCGCGGGAAGCGGAATAGGTTGTAACAAACGCGGTATAGTGTGAAATTACGTAGTTAAGGAATAATAAAGCAGAAGAGGTTCTTACGTGGTGTGAGAGTACGGAGTTAAGGAATAATAAAGCAGAAGAGGTTCTTACTTGGTGTGAGAATACGGAGTAATAGGATAATGAAGCAAAAAAGGTTGTTACAATCCTCAAGGAGCTACACTACCTAAATTCGATCCCACATACGTACCATAGGGTATGTTACGTGGCGGAGATGCTGGGTAGTGTAGTTCATTCATCATTCATCCCCAATAATGGCAAACTTGCTGCTCATGGATAGCTTGGTGGTAACGTGCGAGAGGTAATAAATACACACATGAATGGCAAAACACAACACTTTAGTTTTATACCCTCAAAGACTGGATCAGCATGGTGAATGGGAATACCTGTCTCTCACAGTGTGGAAGCGCTCCCTCGAGGTGTCGAACTACGGACTGGTTAAATAAACAAGGTGTTCGTTTGTAGTGCAAGTCTGAATGCCCAGACTTCACTCTCCTTCTCCTAGACTTTTATCCCGTCCTTCTGCACCCTCTGACTGATAGCTTAAAACTGATCAATGACCTCCAATCTCCCTGATATTTATTGTGATGGATTTTACTAAGCAATGCAGAGTCAGTCACTTGTAGCCTCTTCCTGGATTACACCTGTTTACATGTTTACGCCGTTCGAGACCAGGAAGAGCTTAGGTAATGTCTGACGCAGCATTCCCCAGTTGAGTTCCTGTCTGAAAAATTAAGGCGAGTGTCTGGGATTTGTAGCTGTTTTTTAATCTAATGTATCTGAGGATTGTTACGACTTGGTGTGAGAATGCGCATAAAAAGGATAGTGTTAGAAAGTGGAAGAAACATAATTTGGCGGACGAGGGTGTTACTTTGTGTGGAAGTTCTTACTTAGTGTGAGAATATGAAGTAAAGGATAATGAAATATGATCCGAAGCACTATGTGACTGCACTGAGTATTGAACCCTGAACCCTTTGATTAGAAAGTTACGACGTTACGACTACGTTATCGGGGGTTAGTTTTAGGAGAGAATGACGTTATCAGTTTATTATTAGTTCTTTGGTATTATGACGCAGCAAGGGATGGATGGAAGTATTTTTAATCGCATTTCACAAACTGCAAAACTAAAATTTGCTTGTGTTTCAAGAAATACGATCTTCCATAAGCTTCTTCATTGCACACATGTACAAAATGTACGAATTATTGCGAACTTTCAGGAACGAATATAAGAGCATTTCGCAAAACCGCCACAATTCGCCAATACTCGAGGGCGTCTGCGTTGTACCAGCACCGGCGTCTGGGTTATGAAGTGCGACGTTCAGTTGTTCACTTTCGCAAGGAAATCCAAGGGTCGACCTCGTTTAACCCTCGTTAGCGGGGTATCACGACCTGCGGGACTTCATACCAGAAACGCTTGATTCGGCTAATAACCTAGGGATGGCAACACTGCTCCTAATTACAATGACTAACCCCATCCCGCGGTTTGGCCACTCCTGGTTCGATACGAGGAACCCCGAGCCCACCGAGGCGGTGTGTAAGGACGGAATGGAATGCTGCAAGTTCGGCTCTAAATGAGTTCTTAATTATTGAATTCGGGCATTCAGAGAGACGTCTGGCTGCACGGGAAATGGTCCCGGGCCCTCTCTGCTTTATCAAAAGGAACAGGATCTCCCAGTAACTTCGCGAGCGAAGGGGTAATTTTCTTCCCCGTATCTTGCTTCCTTTGGCGCGAGAGTTGGACAGAGTGGTTCGCGCGGAAACTTTCTGGGATTCCACGGAACTTTGATTCCAGACAGTCTTCAGTAACCGGCATCGTAGATTCCCTTCCTTTTCCTGGGATAATCAGGACCAAAATTCTGCTGCCTGCATCTCCGGGAGAACCGACTTTTGAAAATTAAGATGTTCCTGAATCCTGTGCCAATGCCCTCAAAAGGAACTCACGCTCAAGATAGTACAAAACTGAACAGTTCAATTAAGGATCAATATTAGTCTTGTCGCTGAGTTAGATCCCATAGAAAGGACAGAACTGGTAGAAGAATGGGGCCTTATGTACGCACTTAACTGGATAATGCGTCCCCGATGACGTCGTTGCCTGGTAATCAACGGGTCCCGCGTTCGATACCCGGCAGAGGCATATAGTAGTTCGGATCCCACTTTAAACTGTAGGTCCAATCTCGATTAACCTTTCTGTGAATAAAGTGGACTTAAAAACAAATTCCAACGATCAAACATTTACAGGGTAATGAAAATTTTGGTGGACATTACCAGTGCCAGATGATAGACTGAAGTTTGCTATTTACCGGCTCTTTTCTACCACTTTTGGCTAATCGCGACAATGAGGATGATATGAAATTTTTGAAGGGACACTCACAAAGAACAACCATGAACAGGCCGGGATTCTAACCCGGGGCTAACCCCTAACCACTCCGCCACGAATATCGCGACATTGCCAGATGATCACGTTTTTTTTGGGGGGGGGAAGGTCATTTTAAGAATGACGGCAAAAATTAAATGTTTTCCATAGAAGCTTCTAAGACAAGGAAACATAGCCAAGGTACCTAGTTATTCTCTTTACGTACAAAATTCAAATTAGATACGTTGAAAAGCCATTGTTGTACTGAAAAGATGTTTCCTAGAGGCTCTGTAGAAGTTTCTGCATTAGAAAAATCAAATTTTGGGCTAAATTTTGAAAGCTGTCCCAGCTCACAAAATTGCAACCATTGCTGATGTCTAGACAATTTTTCTTTACTTTGGGAACTGAAATGTAATTCTACTGCCCAAAGAAAAAAGGAAAGAAAGAAAAGTGGATAAGAGAGAAATAGACTGCCCTTCTCGATGGCGCAGTAATAATAATGTTTTCTTGCAATGAAGAGGTTCTGCGTTCATTCCCTGGTGAAAGGAGTGGCTGGTATTTACAAAGTTTATAAAAATCTTATATATACACATAAAAGTAACAAAGGAATTCGTTCATACATATTAAATAATATATATTTTTAAATATTTAGTAATTTACCTTTTTATGAAATAAGATATATATAGGATGATCAAAAAGAGACGCAACCTTATGGGGAAACTATTTATTGTACGATATTTACAGTAAGTTGTGGAAGTGTTCGCCATTTTGAGAGTCACACAAGTGAATATGGTGAATCATGTTTTTAAAGACCCTTCATAACATTTGCTGTGAAATTGCATCGACACAGTTTTGAATATTTTCTTGCAATTTCGGAATACTGTGGGGATGTGTTACGTAGGCAGCATCTGAAAGTAACCCCATAAGAAAAAGTCGGCTGGTGATAAGTCTGGAGACCGAGCTGGCCACAACCGGTGAGAGATTACTTGTCCATGAAAACAGTGTGCCAAATACGCCATTACATTGTTGACGGTATGAGCTGTAGCATCATCCTGTTGAAAACAGAAACCTGTCTGCCTGTATGGTGTCAACAAACAAACTGTCACACCATCTGTACGTATCGGTCACTGTTCACTGTGTCGAAAAAGAATGTTATGAAGATGCGTCTGTATGACATGGAACATCAGACAAACCTACAAAAACAAGACAAAACAAGAGAAAGCTAATCATATGTCTACAGCAAGAATTTTACATAATAAGCTGTTTATGCAGTTTTCACTGTTACTTACCACCTTACTAACTCCGGTACTTATGTACGCCTAGCAGCTTGACTTTGACACTCCTAGCTCCTCTTGAAGTTGACCTTCGTCTACCAACTCTTCATTTAAAAGCAGTATACAAGCAAAAACAAAGATAAACCAAGAATCCAAATGGTATTTAAATGTTTGATAGTTCACGTGATTAATAATAACGATCTTGCTTTTCTAACTTTTCAAAGTGATAGACGGCAAAAGCAAATCCTAGGATCATGAAAAATAATAATCAAGTTCATTCCTCCATGAGGTTGCGTCCCTTTTTGGTCACCCTGTACATATCGTATATTTGTGTGTGGGTGCAAAATAATATCCTCCTCCCGCACCAATGTTCAATGATTTCGCACCCCAATATGGCGAGAGAAGAAAAACAGGAAACTGAGATAAAGAAAGGAAGATGGAGGACAAGAAACAAAGGAGAAAGATCGTAAATGGAGAAAGAAATGGAAGGGAGAATTCAATGACTACCGAAACAGAGATTACCTGAAAATTTTTAGTCGCCCCACAAACGGAATTCTCTGGAATCGCCACTGTTCCAAAGATAATGTTAGAATAGGTAAAGATTAATATCGAATTAGAATTATATGCTAATGAAGAGCTACTGAGTTCAAAGAAATTGCCACTTGTACACTGACTATGCTTATACAGGACGTCTGCACGAATCTTCTTCCCTGTAACATCCAAAGTTAGTGATGTTTTTATACTTGCACGAAGCCTGAGAAGTTGTGGAAGTAGTATACCTAGCCATGGGTGCTCCCCTTTGAGATTTCTTCAAAGAGTTAATGTAATTGGAATGGTGAACTTGTAGAGATATTTTATAGCAAAAAGTATTGTTTTCTGTGACTTACACCAACTATTATTACTATTATTATTATTTGAAATAGGGTTACATTTAAGCTTACAGTCTATTTTACACAGTATCTAACTTTTTTGTCGAACATGAATTAATGTTAAGTATTACAGTTATGCAAATTGAATAGGTACAGATATGCAGAATACGGAAATTAAAAATGTACCGTCAAACGATGTAACTTCGTCTTTGAGGGTAACTTCGTCATGAGACCGATAGATGTCGGTAGCAGTGAAGATGATGACTGATTGTATTGTCTATGTTTTGTACCGGAACACTTTGCTCTTTGTTTCCTTACGATACATGTGCTGAACTTGTTTTGTTTTCAGACACGTTGTAAGATTTCAATGTTTGAAAACCATTAAAAAAATTAAAATCAAATAAGAATAAAAGACACACAAACGTCACTACATTGACAAGAGGATATATTTTGCAACACATATCATTCTGCGTGACGATCTTATCTCTTCATGGCGGTAATTTTGACCTGCTACGAACGTAAGCAGAGATGACGATGTAACTTCGTTACGAAAATGCTGACGTATTTGCCCCCCTAATATTTTGGAATTTCTTTGGTATTTCTTCAGTACATTTGTGAAGGACAAAGTGTTCCTCGCGTATAATTTTGGTGTTGTCACTCGCCACGGATTTTGCAGGGCACATTAGAATATGACAAAATCTGTTCCAAGTTTGACGGTATGTAATTTAAAAAAAAACGTTAGTAGTAGTAATAGTAATGTAATAATAATAACAACAACAACAAAAATAAAAACAATAATAGCAGTAATAATAATAATAACAACAATAATAAAAGTTTGTGACTGCCCCTACCTCCCTGAGAAAATATCCTGCCCACGCCCTTGACCCTAGCTCTTAAGCAAGGAACAACAGACGATGTCCCTTACTACGGAGTGTCTAAGATGAACGCGTACCACCACGCACGATATTACACTGAAAGTTGGATTTCAAGCAATTTTGGTACGAAGCAAGGTCCTGGCGCTGTCATTGCTGACGAAGTTCCTAATCTCCTCGTTCTCTTAGCTCGAGCGTTGCCAAGTGGTTGAAGTTTGTCAACAACTGCCGTAACTCCTGTCGGCTTCGTCGAGAGATGAATCCGACGCAGCCGGTGTCCTGTCTCTCTAAACTTGCTACGAAGGATGAACTTTCGAAGTCTCCTGCCGGGGAGCCAGATATTGTCCCGGACTTGGGATCAAGCCCGGAGGAGTTAAGTGGGCACATCCGGGCAATTTTGACTTCTCAGGAGTCGTAATTAAGGAATGCGCCACAGTTTGGCTCACAATTCTCTTAACTCCTGGTGGCGTCATGGTAGGTGTACTCTGGCATCTTAATCAAGTCATCAAATCTCACCTACGTTGCATAGTGACAGCACGGTGCTTTTACGTTTCAGTAACCGCTTCTGCAAAGAAACTCCAGGACGATACAAAAGTAATTAAAAATGTAATTAAGTGCACCATTTAACCAGTTGGTTCCAGTGTTCCCTCTTCAGAGGTTTCAGCTACTGTATACAGTACAGTACTCGAGCGTCTACAATCGAATATCATTTTAATGTGACAATATTCGTATATAAAATATCCGTCCTGGCAGTTTCAGCCCACAATCATCTATTTCAATTTTATATATCACTGTGTATTGGTAAGCCTAAGTGTCCACTCAAAAGGGACCTAGGTATTATCATGGATGAAAACTCACTTTTAATTATCATATTATAGCTACCACTAAAAAAGCCATGCGCCTTCTTGGTCTTCTATACGGATTTAGTGAAATTCAAAACCCATCATCTCTTGCCTTATTCTTTAAATCTTTCATCTCGCCCATCCTTGAATACTGCTCCCCAATTTGGGCAATGGCCTCAAAAAACAATCTTACCAGAATAGATTCTGTTCTCAGTTTCTTTCTTACCATTGTTCGCCATAGAATACCTTCCTTTCGACATGTATCCAAATCAGACACCATGGCTGCTCTGAATATTCACTCTTCATCCTTTCGTCGCGATCTAGCTGACATGAAATGACAAAATCAGAACTGATCTCCTAATCAGTGAATTTACAGTTAGGGTACCCCAAAAGCAAACGCGCAACCCGCAACTCTTCCACAACCCAACCACTGGGCTAGCCTAACGTAACCTAACCTAACGTAACCTAACCTAACCTAACCTACAAACTTCCCCTGGATGTAGATATTTTCCTTCCATAAATAAATTTTTGTACATTACGGACCAAGAACCTGTAAATCTATCCCATCCTGTTATTGTTTTTATCTTTTGTTATCTTTTGTTTCTACTTGATGTTGTTTCAGTGTAAAATGGCCAAATAAGACTGTATCTGAAACTCTGAGTAAATAAATAAATAAACATTTTAACATTGAGATTGTGACTATGTTCACTTAAGTTTTAATTTCAGTGCTGTTTTCATATTTTAAGTCCCACCACCACAGACAAATGACGGTTATACGTGTACTGGGCTTCGAGTGTACAGATAGTGTTAAAAATGTAAACATAAACATTGGTTCCCCCGGAACGTTCGGTTTAGGTCAGTTCTCGTTGTTTGCAGTATAATTCACGAGTATACGAAGTAAGAAATGAGCACTTGTTTTCATTAATTGTGCCACAGACTGACAATAAATAGTCAAGAGAAGCATTTGTGCAAGTTTTACCTTGAAGGCGTGAGCTTGTTGAATCCTTTGGATGAGAAACTGGAGTGAATATTATTAAAGACAACGTTTCTTCTTTAAAAATATCAAAAGTGCTGTGATACGTTTAAAATGTTTAACGATAGTTGGACTTACATTGTACATTTTCAAACCCGAGGGTAGATGGCAGCAGTAATCATAGTCTAATTACACGTCTATATTTTCTACAACCTAACATAATCTCATTCGCTTAATCATACGGAAGTAGGCTACAAACGAAATATATTGTGGTTCTGATTGCTTCACAAGAAAATGGTGATTTAATTAACACTAAACCACATATATTTGTTTTGTGACGAGAAGATGTTCATAGATTTCATCAATTAATATTTAAAGGTATGTTGTAGAATTATTTTTTTTGGTATATTCAAACATACAAGTTCTCATGTATTTATTCTCTCTATGTCCTTCGGAAACCTATGAAGTGATACTTGACTCAATACATTTGTTCCTTATCGTACTGTGCAACCATATGCTGCACAGCTGCTGCATCCTGTTTCCTTGTAAAATAATCTCCACTTCGCCGTTTCATATTAACGTCCATAGAACTGTCAGCGTAACCGGATGTTGGAGGGGAACCAGATGAGTGCGCATGCTCAGCAGTAGCTCCGCCTTTAACGCCGTATATACCACTCGTTTTGTCTGTTTGAGAGTTATCCGCTCGAGCGAAGAAGCTCTCAATTCCGTACTCTATCTAGCGTCGTCAGTACGAACTATTTGGCGCTCGAGCGAAATGCTCTTCCTGCAGCACTGTAGCATACAGTTTATAGACACCTATTTCGAACAAGCGTATTCGGGGAAGGGAGGTTTTTGAGCTTCAGTCACCCATCATGAACGAGTTCATTTGTTTCAAATCAGCTTGATGCACAGATAGACTAATCGGGATTGGACCTACAGTTTAAATTGGGAATCAAACTATTTTCCCCACCGGATATCGAACCCGGGAGCCTTATTACAAAACGAAGATGTTACCACTGCGCCATCGGGGAGGCCATAACTTCATAGTCATTGACAAACCTGTAGGGTTTTTGGTTGTTAAGATATTGTAGTTGTTGAGAGATTTTGAAGCGTGTGTATTCTGATCCAATAATGTGTCGTTGATTTTTGTATAATTTTTGACAAACATAATTGAAGAAAGTTTAATGGATAGTATTATTACTACATGCTTCAGTGTTTATTTTTAAATGTGTAATATACGGGGTGTCCAAAAAGTCACGCAAGCGAAATTTTCAAGGTACGGGACTTTTGTACAAAAATCGATAGAGACGTGAAACGTACACTGGGTATTAACTTTGTGTTTGTAGATATTTTTGAAACATTGAACAAGAAAATCATGTTCTACATGAACGTTCAGTGTGCGGAAAATATTACTAAGGCGTAAAAAAAGTTTTTGTACAAAATTAACAAAAGGGAGTTTTGAGTCTCTTGCAATAATTTTCGATTTTTATCGATGATATCTGTGGGTGTTTATCGAACTGGTAAAAGAACGATATTTTTTACGAATTTTATGCACTACAGGCGATTTATGGGGTTAATATGAGATATTCATAAAAAATAATGTTTTTGTTCATAAATTTTTATTTTTTTTCGAAATTACGAGTTGTACTGGCACATTGGTCGTATCAGAGGGTAGTACAAAGTGTGCCCGACATTATGTTGTTGAGCCAACGCCGGGATGAAATAGATTTTGGTGTAATAAATTTCAAGTTTTGGATGCCAGGATGTTAATTTACATTTTTTCTAATTCAATAATATCTTGACAACAATGCAAGCAATAATACATATTTCTTCTAGATCAGCTACATACTCTAGAAGAAGTACTAAACTTGCTGCAATGAACCTGTTTGTATGTGTCCGACGGGAACAATGACGAACTGCAGAGATGTGAAATCACAAAAAAATGCACCGTAGAGACAACCCCTCCCCTATAGGCAGAGATTACTCTTCCAACCGCAAAATCCGCGCGTCGGCACACCAAATCCCACCGAAACGATTTTGGATTTTGTTAGGAGCTAAATATGGTGGAAGGGGAAATCATTGGAGATCTATAAAATACACGATGAATAGGGAAGGGTTCGACGGACAGAAGGGGAAGAATTGGTAACAATAGTATCCCCAAGAGAGAACATTCATATACTGCGTGCGTGCGTATATATATATACGTAGGGGAGCCCGTAACGGCTGAATGCGAGAACGAGACAGTATGCAAATTCGCAAAACAAGGGAGTCGCGCCGGTAGTCTACCCAGCCAGGATACAACAGGTTTTTCACCGGGCAGCCCTAAGGCTAGTTAAGCCGATTTCGTTTTTGCGGGATATTCAGCGTGTCATCGCTTTATTTACTGTTTAATCCGCTTTTGCCATCCGAAATGAAAACAGGGGAAAGAATGGAACGGATAAACGGTGAGCCATAATGCTGGTTGGGGTCGGTGGAGGAGGGGTTTGCTCCCCCACTACAAGTTAAGATTCCGTGCGAATAGCATTTAAATATAATTCTGCAGTTAATGAAGACCAGGGCCACGCCCCCCGAGCGTTATCCGGAGGCTTAATGCCCATTCTAATATTAAAGTGACGCAAGGGCATTCGGAGGGTTAGTGGCTCGAGGCCACGGTACACCCAGGCATTTTTGCATCGCCTTCCAATATGTTAATATGTAGTTAATATTTGGGTCATCCATGAGAGTATTTTCTTAACCTGTGCCTCTTTAAATGTATTTTTGTTCGTTTCCACCACTTGGCCAGCGTTTGTCTCAAGAATTAATGAAATTAAGAAATAATTCAATAATACGAGGGCTGGGGCACAAGTCATGGCAACTATATTGTTTTTCTAAATTATACTGTGGTGTCATAATATGATCGTTCCGGAGAACGTGGTACCTGTAGTATGAGAACACGTCACTAGATGGTAGTGTGATGAACGATTATTGTACAGAGTGCAATAGTAATTCATTGTTGAGTCAACTGTCACTCGCACGTAGTTGACAGCGTTCGTTTATTAAAATAGTCGTCCTTCGGGGGAGAAATGGCAGAGAATGCCACAGATAGCTGGTGGAAACTGTAGGGAATAGTGTCCTACCGTAGTAAGTGCCTCTTTTGTTGCTGTAAAGTTTGTGTTTTCTGACGCCCATTGCCCATTGGTTCTTATGGGCCTGCTGGAGCATGTATGCAGCTCCCTACAAGGGGAAGTATGTTTTGCACCAGGTTGTCCAGCGAGGAAGACGCTCCCACTTCTGGGTGGCGGCCTCGTTGATCTATCGGAGGGTTTGGTGTGTTGTGACGATTAGCGATAGCTCTCTTCAGGAGTGTCCATGCACTTTCGATGCAGTTGAGGTTGGAAAATAAGCTGGCATGGCTGCAATGAATTCTGTGCTCCTGCAGGAACGGGTGATGATAAGATCACGGTGTGCCACACAATATTTTCCCAATATGCAACAATTTTTTTGAGTACTGTAGAATTGAAGTCACAAGAAAAGTATTCTGTTTCGAATTCAACACTTTAAATGTTGAATTTCTGGTATTCATGCCCCGCCACAAGCGTTTCTCGCTTTTCCCTCATTTCCACCCTTCCTGCTCCTCTTCCCGCAAATCGCTGTTTCTGTTTTCCGGCAGCGCTTCGATCGATGCCCGGCAATTCGTTCCCGCCGAAGACGGATGGCGAGAGGAGAAGATTGTCTGAAGGCTGATGGCGGGCCTCGGCGACGAGTCATGGGGATCCGAAGACTGATAGAACGGAATCTTCCTCCGTAGGGTAATTTGGAAATTGGGCTACCAGTCTACGGCACTTAACAGCCACTACAAGTCGATCCCCTTATCTTGGAGATCCAATGTTGCCAACTGCTTCTGCTTGCATCTAAATGCGGTGACTTGCGATCACTGAATGTTTCAAGATTTATTCAAGTCCATTTTATTTATTTCGTCTTGTTTTACGTGGCGAAGTTAAGGCTGTGGAGCCTTTTCTTCCGCTTGACCATGTTTACACATTTTTTTATGGAATGTAGTAGTCTACATTGAAATGCTGAAACCAAGATAAAGCAATATAAAAATTACAAGGGAATAAAAGACGCAAAGGAAAATACATATAAGAATACAGGTTTAAGCTATAGACACGGGCACAACAAACAAAACACACAAACAAGCTCGTATATTCTTCTTAACAATAATACGGAGTTTGAAATGGGTTGAAGTATGGGTTTCAGCACTTGCATGCAATTTAGAAAATTCAATTTGTGCTTAATAAAAAGTGCTTTGCGTGCATCTTGAAAACATGTACAGTACTGAAGGCGCGTTCCGGATATCAGGGGAAAAAGAGTTCAAACAACAGGAGATGGAAATGCATAGATATGCTAATCGAGGCATATATAAAGTGGGATTCGAACCACTGTGCCTCCACCAGGTATCGAACCCTGCGATTAAAAAGCGACGACGTTACCACTACGCCATCGGAGAAGCCCTGTTCACTGAATATGACTATCGTATCCAAGTGATCATAGGCAAATACTTTAGTTGTCAAGATACTTTCCCGGAGAACCTCAAGATGTGCAGAGTAGCATTTACCTCCCCCCCCTCCCAATACACAGTCTGAGTTAAGATTTTTTTTAAAAAAATTAAATGGTTTAGAACATGCTACGTGTATATCAAAAACATTGTAAGGTTACTTACGCAAGAGGTTGATTATAATAGAAAAGCACAGGAGGCTGGCAATTATAAAGGAAAAAATGAATAAACAGAACCAGATTTTGTTTAGAAAAGTTACTTTTAAATGAGCACCACCTGCACAGGGTGTTTCAAAAGTGGCGCAACCCAAATCTTCATTGCTCATAACATGAAAATCATAGGAGGTATTTTCACCGGGCTTTCTGCATTATAAAGCCTCATTCATGGTGATACGTCTCAAGAATTGACATTATAAGTTTATTCAATACAGGAAAGTCTCTAAACTATTCAGTATTTTATTTCCAGAATGCTGCTAGTTACATAAACTTTGCAGGAAAGCTATATGTAGTTGAAGAAACGTTCAGTAGATATTCTGTTCTACCCAGCATCACGATAGGTGTTGGCAGAGACTTTAATACGATTGGGCTGAAGGATGGACGAAATACTTCTTTGGTCTTGGTTGCTGAGATGTTCTTTCATTGTTTCTCTCATTTCCTTCTTATCTTCGTTTCTCATTATTACTCTATTCTCACATTCTATCTTTCCTTCTCTTTTGCCTCTTTTTCTTTATACTTTTTTTTTCTGCCCTTTGTTCCCTTTCCCTTTTTCGCAGTTTCTTAATCATTTCCTTTTCAGTTCTCTCTCTTTCTTCCTCACGTTCTCTACCTGTTCACATCATTTTTTCTACTTATCTGTTTTTCATCATTTCTACCTCACTCTCTCTCCTATATTATCGCTCTCTTTTTCTAAGTTTCTCTGTCATTGTGATTGTTCTTCCGTTCTCATTTTTTTCCTCTGTTTCTATGCGTGCATCACTTTGTGTTTCTCATTTATCTCTCTCTCTGATTTATCGCTTTGTAGATCTTTTCATTTTCAATTCTCTCTTTTTTTTCTCCATCATGATTCTTCCTCCGTTCTTTTTCTTCTGTTTCTATATAGGTTTGCATCACTTTCTCTATATATCTGTAATTTATGTCACTCACTCTCTGTCATTTATTTCATCGCTGTGTTCGTATTTTCCCTCAGATTGTAAGGAAACTAACTATATGGATCAGTACAGGAACCAATCTGAATAATACAAAATAATAAAGAATTAGAAAATCAATTAAACGGACCTGGCATTGCGAGGTATATTAAAGCCCAGAGAATTAAATGGCTAGGATATGTACAGAGAATACCCTCCACATGGTTACTAAAATAATAATGAACTGGAGCCCGATAGGAAAAAAACCAAGAGGAAGACCAAAATTACGATGGATGGACAATTTACATGAGGACCTGAGGAAACTTGGTGTAAGAAACTGGAGGGAATTAGTACACGAGAAGAAGACATGGAATGACCTTGTTGAGAAGGCTAAGACCTATAAAGGGTTGTAATACCAATGGAGGAGGAAATAGAATATATTTTCTCTATTATTATGTTTCTTCTGTTTTCTCTTTCTTCCTCTAGTTTTCTATTTGTTTCCATAACTTTTTCTACTATATATCTGTCTCTCAAGTGTGATAGATAACGTTTCACTTACGCAATTTGAATGAACTACACTATTCCATTGTGGGCTAGAACCCACCCTTGTCCATCTGGTGGCGTCGCCCTTTAAGATAACACTATCCTGTACATTGGCTTATTTTCCAGACAAGACAAAAGTCTCAGTTCTCAGTAGCAATAATTCTGCAAAAACCTCTTTCAGCAACGATAAGAGGCGACTCTCTGGCTGTCCTAGATCTCTTTCCAGCAAGCTGCATCTAGTAACCCAGGCTTCTTTGACTTGGCGAGGTTTCTGCAATGGCTGTACATCATTGTCTATTGTTTCATTCGTGAAAGCGAAGATCTGGGTTAGCATTCCTTTGGGATGGGATTCTATTGCCTGAGTTATTCTATGGCACCGCCATATACAAATCTGTGTTTTTCTTTCGTTTAGAATTTTGGCAAAAATTCCTAACGGCTCTGCAGCCACCCAGAAGAACTGCAAAGGCATTTGGAATATGCGTGTGCATCCATATGCATTGCTGCATGTAATGTAATTGTATTAGCTTAAGTGATCGTTCAGTGACGAAGAGTATGAGGTATGCAATCAATTTAATCTGTCAGAACTCATTTTATCCGAATCTCATGGACACTGGACAAATCTATAGTCTCCTCTTGTTATACATAGAACTCAAGATGCATCAAATCAGAGCTGATGGACTTTGGGGCATTAGTGGACACTGTTACACGTGTCAATTGATTTCTTTGAAATTATCGTATCTGATACCCTCAACTGATTAATTTTAGTGCATCACACTGATAAAATGTAGCGCTTTATGCATTCCTGTGTGTATTACGATGCACTAAAGTTGGCTTTATAAGCAAACCGACCAAGTCTAGCCATCTAGCAAATAGTTCAAGGTGAGCGGGTCATCGGAAGGGTCTGGTGCGTGGCTCACCCTGCTTACACCAAACGTCAAAACTAAATGCTACGAGCTCTAAACCTGGCCCTGCTAACCTAACCACATATGCATTATTAGACCTCAGCGGAATTATAGGTCGGAAATTATAATGTGAGGAGGATTTAGCTTAGCATTTGTTGCAAGCTCGGTGTGTTCCGTACCAGACCCTTCTGATCTGCTCTCCATAAACGGTTTACTAGATAGACTCGGCTAGTTTGCTCTTGAAGCCCACTTTATAGTCTGATCGAGATGGACCTAGAATTTACAGTGGTATCCGAACCACCACCGCTATCAACACAATTCCAAGGCAACCTTAACCACTATGCTATCTACACGCAGGTCCCAAGATGTGTCAATTAACGCCCCGTCCCGCCCGTAATTAGCTTAAGCACCTAATAACCTAGTAACTTACCTCGCGAAGTTCTTCAATATTCATTCTGCGGAAATCTAACAGGCACCTGTCAGCTGATTCAAGAACAACTCTGCGAATATTCAGTTTCTTCGTCCTATATATTGATTCGTAAAGAAATTCTTACCGGAATTTAATAAAATAGACGCAATTAATGGAAAACTATGTAATGTTCTGAAATGTAGCGTTAAATTCTTATGAAAGAGAATGGATGACAGAATGTGAGCAAGAGTAGAGTCTCTCAGATTGATTTGATCACAAGAAAGAAAAGGAGGAAAGAGGGCAGAAGCCTCTAGTGGGCACTTTCCGAACCAATCTCTGTTCGGGAGCGTAGGGGATACGAGAACAACGTGTTTCACAATCAACTGGAGATCACATATTGACATTCCTCTCCCACAGACGCCAATTATTTCTCCACCTGGGGAGACGAAAGTTTGTGAAGAAAGGGAAGTATGTCTCTCAGTCGGCTGCGAAGTTTAACCGAACTCATAAATTTTTTATTTTTTTATAGTTTCGATTGGGTTCGTGGACGTGATTGGCCAGAGTTGAAGAATAAACGGGGAGAGGTAGTTCATCCGTGATAAGGATAACCCGCTTTGAGATATCAAATGTCACTGGTGCCTCCACGATGGCGTAGTTGTAACGTCGTCGCCTTGTAATCAATGGGTCAAGAGTTCGATAGCCGATGAAGGCACATAGTGGCTCGGATCCCACTTTAGGCTGTAGGCCCAGTGGACTTGTGTTAGAGGAGGCAATGACTCAAGATCACCTACTAAATAAAGGGATCATTATTATTACAAAAGTTTGTTGTTCATATAAGAAAGATTATGTTTGACATTTTTTTGTCTCTCTTTTATTGTTGATAATAACATGAAAAAATATCCACGAATATACAGGGTGTCTCAAAAGTAATTGCGCAAACTGACACAGGTGAAAGTACATGATAATAGAAGCAAAAAAGTCTCAGTAAACATGGGTCTGCCAACGAGCCGTTTTCGAGATAATCGCGAATGTGTGGTTACAAGCCGCCACTGACTTCATTGTTTGTAAACGTCGTCCTAGTTGGTAATAATACAGTAAGAAAAGTCATTGGAGAGCTCATTGCTTTTATTGAACATTCTACTTACATCCTGTTTGATTCCAACACCACCTCTCGGAAATGTTCTGTTTTGCAAACAAAGAGCAAACCTCGGACCGCGCAAGGAGTAAAGCACTCGGTGTTTACAAAATGCAATCAATTACGGCTTGTAACCACATTTTGGCACACATTATTAGCATTTTACCAACTAGGACGACGTTTACAAACAATGAAGTCAGTGGCGTCTTGTAATCATACATTCGCGATTATCTCGAAAACGGCTCGTTTGCAGAACCATGTTTACTGAGACTTTTTTGCTTCTATTAGGCTATCGTGTACTTTCTCCTGTGTCAGTTTGTGCTATTGCTTATGAGACACCCGGTATATGTAAGGGAACAGAAATATTGAGAAATACTGCTTAGTACCAAAACTTGTAAACCAAAATGTGATTATTTATGTGTTATTCATTTATGTTTCCGTATAAATACTGAATACTAACTGAAAACTTTATTTCTCCTTCAGGTGAGTGCCAGAGAGAACTAGTGAGTGAAAATCGACGAGGCAGGTGTGAAGTGAATGATAGAAGGTCCATAACAGTAAGTTTATTTTATTGTTATGCACTTTATTTGTCTCCGTATATGTCAGGTCAATGTGGACCTTTTTAGTGGAGTAGATAGCACAGCGCGCAACGACGCCAGGGGACCCAGGTTCCATTCGTGTGTAAGACATGGTTTTTGTGCTTATCTGTCCTGAATGAAAAACAGAGAAAAGGATGAGAAAGGAAACCACTCGCCAGGTAAGTTTTCGTGTATGAATCCCAGCCCTGGCAAGTGTGTTATTTACGAGTATTCCTTCATCAGTTTCATCATAGAACTCATCCTCATCGTCGCGATTAACCAAACGTGACTGAAAAACGCCCTAAATAACAAAAATACTAGTTAACTCAGTGTACTTTTTGGTGTTGTGTTGTAATGTGACTATGTGAACAGCCTCGATTAGTTCGCTGCACCTTTTCACTCTACACGCACGTCCATGAAAATAGGTGTCTGGGCTGAATTGCGCTGGTGCCACATATGGGAAATGCAAAGCGAGAGCGGGACAAAAGTCGCCAGTTCCCGCGCACTGTGTGCCAACGTCAACGTCAACAGGGCTGCGTTGCCTAGTTCGAGCGTCACACCGACCTCTCTCCGGGGTACCTTTGTGTCATACCTGACCGTTCGAGCCAATACTGTTAGTTGGTATCACATGGATTACAAAGAACAAATCTACAACGAGATCTTTCATCCTCTTAAACCTCCGAACACGCGGGGTTGTGCTCCGACGTGGCAACAGTGCGAACTTCTGCCACCCGCGTAATTTCATGGCCTTGCGTTTAAGCATAGTGCAGGTGCAAGGAAATTGTGTTAAACTAAGTATACCTTTACGAAAGAATTGGGGTGTTCAAGTTCAGAATATTCAAGAAATGCCTGCCTGCTGTTTCAACGTTCATTTGATTGGTTAACACGTACCGCCACACGCTTCAGAACATAGTGCAAATGGTGTAGACACCAAATACAAAAATAATAATTATAACACCATTAACCCTTGTTTCCATGATATGAAAAACTCAATATGCTGACCAAGGCAGAAATTTATTTTATTT
The DNA here is from genome assembly GCF_977018435.1 of Lepisma saccharinum. Lineage (NCBI taxonomy): Eukaryota > Metazoa > Arthropoda > Insecta > Zygentoma > Lepismatidae > Lepisma > Lepisma saccharinum. The sequence goes on along the minus strand of NC_139235.1, from coordinate 61,095,669 downwards.
TATTTTAAAACACAAAAATTAAACCCCCTCCCCCCTTCAGACACAAGATCATTAGAAAGTTGTTTATCTGGAACATTCCTTTCCAGGTGTTCCAGCAGGTGGCCTTCCCCTGTCAACTGTTGTTTCACCTGATAGTCGATTTAGATGAACATTTTCTTTAATCTGGAAAGTGGTTGCACTCCGTATCTCACGCTCTTTTTCCTTCATTCTTCTTCCTTCTTCTCTCCTTTTCGCTGTTGTCCTTTCCAATCTCTCTAACACCTTCTTCCATTCTTTCTTTATCTTCAGTCCCCCATTCCAGTTCATTGTGTCTCCTTCCCCTTTCTTCTCTATTTCCTTGGCTTCCTTCCATTTTCTCACTAGTATTCTCTTCTCCCTTCCTATCTGCTTAGCCTCATCCCACTCTATGTCATGTCCTGTTTCTCTCGTTTGCTTAAATATCACATTTCTGTCTCTCTTAAGTCGTACATCATCCCTATGTTCTTTCAACCTATCTTTCAGCCTAATTTTCGTTTCTCTTATGTACACACACTGACATTCTTTACACTTCACTTCGTAGATAATCCCTTCCTCTTCCTCTTCTCTGTTTTCCTTTTTCTTGTTTACATTCTTCGCTATTCTTAAGATGTTTCGTCCTCCCTTTTTGTAAGTTCTAATACACTACATGACACCAGATCAACTAAGAAAACGACTCGGTGTTGCACTTTGTAAGCAACTAGACAAGTGATTGATTGATTTGCTTTATCTTACTTCGCTTCTTGTGCCACTTTTGGCTAATTTGCGAAGATGGGGATGAGTGATGATATGATGAAATTGATGAATAGACGCTCAGAAACATCCATGCCCAGACCAGGATTCGAACCCGGGACCCCTGGCGTCGTAGCGCGCTGTGCTAACCATTCCATCACTAAGGTCGAAACGTGAGCACGGGACTTCTTTGTGTGGTCATCATCTTTAACGTCGCGATTGGTCAAGGAGTGGTAGGAAAGGGACGCTAAAAGCAAATAGAAATTCTCTTGCGCTTGTTAAGTCGTATTCATAAAAATATAAGATGCGGTTGAGGCATTTGGTGCCTGCGCTTAGACTAAAACCACCGTGAAACTTCTAATACGCATCGATGCTGCAATGACAGGCTCCCACGTACTCTGGACCGTGTAATGAAACCAGAGATACAATCCCATTCAAGGCTAGAAACCAATATCGCATCAGCTGAAAGATTTCCGTGGCACGACAGTAACTGATAAAAGGGTTCGTGGTCCAGGAATGAAATACGTTATGTTTATTTTAATCTTTTTCAGCTCCACGAGGGGTAAATTACATTTCTTCCTTTTCATTTTTTTCCCCTTTGAGGGTGATAAGTTTCTGGCAACAGCATGGATTGAAATACATTTTGCACAAATATCTTCATTGGAGACTTTTTATTTTTTTACCTCTCCGCAAAATTCGCAATATCTCTTTCTCAGTCATCTCGCTGCGTGTACATACGCACGTGTGTGTTCATTGAAGGGCCGGGGGAGCCAGCTTTGATCTTGCTAATGGTGACATATCAGTCCGAAGCTTCAGCCTTCGTATCGACCCTAATAAGATTTTTATGTTGACCGATAGGGAAAGTAGGGTGGGGCGATAGGGAAAGAGACAAAAAAGAAAGGCCGAGAGAGAAAAAAAGAGACATGCTCATATCAACGCCGAACATTTCCCAAACTCGTTTCAGTTTTTTCCCCCCCGCGAGAGACAGAGAAGGGGGAGTTTTTGTAACGCTACCGGAGATATTTGTCCATGGACGGCGAAACCGATCAGGTACAACGTACAAATGATGTTCGTGCGAGCAGCAGGGAGAAGAGACACGGTACGATCGAACGAATAGCAGAATTGTTGAAAACACTCCGCGAGAAAATAAACCCTACGGGTGCGATAATGCGTTATTCTCTCAGAATGACGTGTTAATTTCTAAATGGAGGGGGTGTGCGACGGCGACAATGGATACTGTAATTTGTTATCCTTTCCCAGTCTTCCTCTGCGTTTCCGACAAAGGCATTGTCGTCACAATCCACGCCCCGAAGCACGCACTCCAATGATCGTCGATTACTATAGGATAATGTTACCGTGGGAACAAAAGCACTACTTTCACAACTAGGCTCGTACCCAGGTGTGGGGTAATGGGGGCCATGCCCCCCTTCGAAGTATGGAGTATTTTAATTTGAACCCATAAAACTTTACGAAAATAACACAAACAATTTTGTTTGGAGATTTTCCAAGAATTTCGATTTCGTCCTTGTGTAGATGAATGGGTCTTTGCAAGGTTGTTAAAGATCCAGGAATTTTAAATAAATTCAATTCTGGTCCAGGAGTGAAAATCAGTAATCGTAAATGGGTTGTGGACCGTAAAGAACCTTTTTATCTGTAAAGTATTTCAATTCGGCCCAGGAACATTTCTACCAAAAAATTTAAATACGGTCCAGGAACCTCTTTTCCGGGTCAATTTAAATTCGGTCCAGTAACCTTTTTTAAATGAAAAAATACGCAACTTGGACCGAATATAAATTGTGCGAGAAAAAGGTTCTAGTCCTGCAACGGAACCCAATAGAACCCATTAGAATTTAACAACCCTGTTTTTCCAGATTTAGTCGGGACAGTCAATTCTTTCTAATACCTGTCCTTTCGACTCCCCCCCCCCCCACACGCAGTACAAAACACCGACATTTTATGTGCGTCATTCGATATTTTCTTCTTGTCCCATAATTTGTAATATTTACATCCTACAAATTTTGAAATGAGGAACGAGGTAAAACTCGTTATAGATAATATAGGTTATATTTGAAGGTTCATAGTTTGCATTTCTAATTTTTTTTTAAATGTTTAGTATGTTTAAGAATAATTTAGTTACTTATTAGTGTGTGAAGAATATCTTTAGAAACGTGTACTTAAAGGAGCAGAAAATTCCAGCAGTGTGGTACCAGAATATAAGCCTACAAGTAAAAGAAGAAATAATAATCATAACCGAGTTTAATGGTGGTATCTAGGAGTCACATCATCACTTGAAAAATCTTCACTGGGAACAAGGGTCGAGTAGCACCTTGTCCCTTCTCCCCTCACCTCTGACAAATGTAAATTTCTCCGTCGTATATTCTGACTTTGTTGTTCTTTTTATATACCATATACTAGCCGATTATCCGGCGTTGCCCGGGTATTTATTTATCCCAATCTTCTCTTAGACAGGAAAATAATGAATTCTAACTATAGTGCAAAATGTAACTAAAAAGTATAAGTACATTATACAAATTATAAAGTAAAATATTTTACAAATTCACTATAATATTAATTTGACTCAAAACTTGATTATAAACAACATTTTCAGTTCCACCTCGAGGAGTAGGAATAAATAAATTGAACGGCATTGGGAGTGTCCCTATTCATCTTAGCGACCCCAAAAACTATGGATTCCACACTAATATCGGTCGTTTTCGATTATTTTTAAGTGTCACCCCTTCCCACCCCGTAGGAGTGCCAGGGGTGTCTTACCCTCAAAGGATTTCTTTCCAGATTGTAAGTGATATATATATGTACCAAGTTTGGTTGAGTTTGTTCCAGGCGTTCGAGAGTTATGACGGAACAAACATACATATACACACACATACATCCATACCATATGTATAGGGTGGAGCATTTTCGACTACACAGTTTGAGGTTGGCAACACTGCAAAACAGATGCATTGGGAGGGCGGTTTCCTCCTGCCTCGTGTACACTGTGAGTTTGGATTTCAGTAGGAATGGAACGTTGGCTTCTACAGCAACGTACGTATATTTTGAGTGGAGCAGTGCGTGTTGACGAAGTCAATTGTAGGGTGCAGATTGCATTCCGTAGGGAGTATGGTGATCAACAATGCCGTGAACGAGTTCCTAACAGGAAAACAATCAATGAATGGTGGAAACAATGGCGTGAAGTTGGAAGTGTTCAAAATAAACCGCATGGGAGAAAAAGAACAGCCAGAACACCAGAGAACATGGGTCATGCGTAGCTTTCAAGACAGTCTTGCACAATGTGTTGCCTGCCAGGGACGTCATTTGAAAGATGTTATTTTCAAGAAATAATTGTGTGCACATTGTTCATGTATACATTTTCTGTAATCCAAAGGTGCGATGTTTGTTCTAGAAATGAATAATGAAAGTAAATGTAATCAGTAAATCATCTGTCTTCATTATAAAATAGGTAGTCGAAAATGCTCCACCCTGCATATATATATATATATATATATATATATATATATATATATATATATATATATAGCTATATATATATATATATATTCAGTAGCGCCCCTCTGTGCATGGCGCCCTTGGCTTCAATCTCCTAGCCTACGCCTCGCTACGGGACTGATATTCATTGCAAAGCTAATCCGTTCCTGGCAAATGTGATCCCGTGGAGCGTGGTTGCATACATTCGGGATAGAATTAATTATTTCGACGATTCGTAGCGTCGAAATGTGGTGTCAAAGAGAAACACATAAAAGCTGTTTCCTTTTAGCACCTCTACACACTATATTTGTGCAATAGCAAGTTCTGCGTGCTTGCGTGTGTGTTTCGAGATGAGATTAAACCGAGATCGAGCCGAGAAGGGCTTCACCACCAACTGCGCAACGAGGGTAACCGGGACTGAATTTGATACTGAGGTAAGTTCGCGACTCATTTAATAGTGTGCAAAAATACGGTGCTCTTGGTGAACCCGCGAGACTTGTTACAAAAACCTCCCCCATTTTTTCTTTCCATGCAAGTTTGCATGGAGCCCTCTTCCTTACCATAACCAACTTTGGTTCTCCGAACCGCCGCCAGCATTTTCTTGAAAACTCTCTTTCGCCTTCCTCTTCACACACACACACACAGAGAACGGAAACTTAAGCGTAGTTCCACAGGTCGACTTCTCCATATCCTCCGTCAGTGTTGCCAACCACAAGACGAAAAATGTGCATATTGCATTGAGCAAATATCCTGAAAGGTCCTATTTAAAATGTCAAAATTAAACATAGCAAAATATGAAATGAATATTTCTGAAATGTCTTGATGTATTTTTCTGCTTTATCTTTAACGAACTTTTGACAGTGCGTCAATATAACGAGAGAAATGAACAAGTTATCCATAAAATAAAACCAAGTTCTGAAAAAAAATTAAATAGGATTTTGTGGTTCATAAGATTATCATTGGTTATGGTACAGATGTTATTTGTAACATATGTAGGATTTGGGTATGTGTTAGGATGATGAGCCAATCTATCTAACGCAGTGATTAGCTTTAAACGATACGAACCCGGAGTTATATATGTTGGTCCTACTCGGCGCAATGAATATACCTTACTGAACCAAAAGCTTGTTGTAAGTCCAAATTGTGTTTGCGTTTGAGTTGATTTTTAAGTCCACTTTGTGCACAGTAAGGCTAATCGGAACTGGACCTACAGTTTAAAGTGGAATCCCAACCACTATGTGCTTCCACCGGGTATCGAACCCGAGACACCTTGATTACAAGGCCTGGACGCTACAACTGCGCCATCGGGGAGGCCCTCTAAATTTATGTGTTCCCAAACGTGAACAGAACTGGATTTATTGCTCACAAAATCTAGGTGTTAGCTACGGCGCTTTTGGGAGGTTCCGAATGTTTGTCATTCGTCATCAGTGGCGACACTAAAGTGGGGCCAGAGGGGCTGAGACCTCCCATAAAATGTGGCTGGTCAGAGGCTCTGGTAAAGGATGGTGGCTTATTTGTAGGGACATTGAATTTCCGTGATGCGCGAAATGTGAAAAAAAAGATGCAATTTTGAACATTCTGCACGTAACTACACCCCCAATGATGAAATATGCATGAGTTTTATTCGCGAAGTAATGCGAAATGTGTGCTTTTCCAGGAAATGGATGCTTTTTGGCGAAATAACCGTGAAATATCATCAAATTAAGTAGAAAACACGAAAAGAAACCGGCAATCGAGGTTGTGCGCGCAAACTGTCGATTTGTAACGAAACGTTTGCCTAAAGTTTCCTAACACTTGCAGCTGAAGAACGTTTTATCTTCGATCACATCAGATAGACGCTGCAAATTGGGATTTCCTATGTACATAATCTCAGTTCGAAAACTTCGCTCCCTATCAAGCTGCATTCCTATCTTCCTCCGAATGTCTACTCAACTTCCAGTTTCATTGAACTTGCTAGCTGTAGCAGCGATAAGATTAGTCTGTTCCCGCACATCAAGGGAAACAATGGTGTCATTTGTGTTCAGTCATGAATGAATTTTGTTTATCATTATGTGATTTTCAACATGTGTTTGTGTGCAGTAGTGATTATTTTATTTGTTGGACAGCAAGGATATCCTTTAAATACATACATTGAATAAATCACTTGAGATATGCAATTTAGATATGAAGTGATTTTGTGTTGAAGTTTTCTTTTTGGTTGGACAGCTAAGTACTTGTGTATGTGTACAGTATATAAAAATGAAGTAGTTTATCAATTTATAGCCCTTTTGCATGTTGTTTCCTCTCATAATGAAAAAGTGTGTGCCAATTTTTTTTTCCCCACCGCTGGTATATACCGCTGATCTAACATTTTATTTACCGCTCTCCTCAGTTTTTATTTACCATAAATTTGTCTCCCTACTTATTTGTAACATATAACCAAAGAAACGTTCTACATTAACTTTCAAATTGCTTTAAACATTTTGCAACCAAACATAGGTGCGGTATATATTTCAGGTTCCAGGCCTTGAATATTTTACACAAAGGGCTTGGAAAACTCATTCACATTACTTCTTGCCGTTTCGAACGATCTCATTAGCCTCCCGATGGCGCAGTGGTAGCGTCGTCACCATGTAATCAAGGGTTCCCGGGTTCGAGGCCCTGTGGAAGCACATAGTGGTTCGGATTTCACCTTAAACTGTAGGTCTAGTCCCGATTAGACTTACTGTGCATAAAGTGGACTTAAAACACCAACACAATAATTCAATCAATCATCTGTAACGTGACGAGTCGCCACGTTGGCAACAACGGCTCACAAACGAGAAAGCCCTCAGTGGCGGGAATTGTATCATGAAAATATTCTGATATATAGAAGCACAATTCGACTCCTGGATCCCGGGTTTGATATCTGGCCTGGGCATGGTACTCTTTGTAAGCGTTCCTTAATCAATTTCATCATATCATCACTCAGCATCAGAGTCGCGATTAGCCAAAAGTGGCAGAAAATCGACACTAAATAAAAAAATAAATCATTATAGGAGTTGCCGCGCTGGTCCAATCGGTAGGGCGTTTGACTGCCACGCGGGAGACCCGGGTTCGATTCCCGGGGTATGATCTAATGGATTTTCCCGGCCTTGTCCCAGCATAAAGTGGATCCGTGGCTCACCAAATCTCAACCCTGGTGGTGTAAAGGCAGCCGGAGCGGGGTGCTGATCACATCACCTCCAAAATGGCCGAGATCAAGAATGTGTGGGGCTCTACCCTCACATCCCCTAAATGCTTTCATGGCACGGTGCAATATGCACGGGGAACTTTACCTTTACCTTACCAAATCACTGTAGGAGCACGGCGCGCGATGGTGTAATTTTTCGGAAGCGTAGGGAAATTATGATAGGGTTTGCAACGCTTCTTTCCCACCCTCGCCCTCGTCCCGCTCCGAACCCCGCCTGCCGGCGACTTTTGCAAGTAATGCACCTTGCCTTATACAGACGACCTCCTTTTATGGTCCACTTATACGCTTGCCTAAAGCGTTTAACAAGGGCCGTGCATCGTTTTATAGACCCCGCCACGGACCCTCTGACGAGGGACAGTAATCGTCTTCGCCGTTTTGCATATTGTGCCGTCACGAACAAAGGCCGAGCGCCAATAAAAATAAGCGAAGGAAAAAATAGAAGTAATGAGGTTTCTAACGAAAGGAATGGCTCTTTCGTTTTTTCTGGCTCTTTGCTCCCTACCGTCGGTCATTTGCTGAGCACGTCACCTGATTGGATGGGAATGAGCCTGTAAATGGCTCTGTCTACGAGGGGCGTTCAAAAAGTTCACGTTTGCCGCACCCTGAATACAACCAAATTCGAAACGAGACCGAGCCAGACTTATGTATAATCAAGACGAGACCGAAACTTCGGTATAATTGGATATATTACCTGAACAAAGTGCTCTTTACCAGGTAACGTCTTCAAACATGCGGAATTGACATGAACCTAATTATTTGTAGATATCATACGTATATTTTCTTTAGAGTAACTTCAAAGTAAACTCATTAGTGGGAACTCTAAGCTTGCGCTGCGTGGATGCATATACGAGTATACAGAATGAAAATGCGTTTTTCAAGGGTTCTGAGCGTCGAAACGAAGCGTCAAACAGAAAAATGTTATTTCGAAAAGTTGTGTGGCAACTCTGAGTTTGTGCTGCGTGGGTGCATATATACAGGTAAAAAAAGCGTTTTTCGAGGATTCGGGGCGTCGAAACGAAGCGTCAAACAGACGCTGTGTGGGGTGAATAGGTATATACTGAATAAAAATGCGTTTTTCAAGGGTTCGGGGCGTCGAAACGAAGCGTGAAATAGAATAATGTTAGTTTGAAAAGTTCTGTGCTGCGGTGAAAAGCTGTATATGTTGTTTATACTACACTACGCGTATACTTCAAGACTAGAGAATCGAAAGTTCTGGGTTCGTTTCCTTGCGTGTCGATCTTCCCCTTTAAATTGTAGGTCCATTTCCGATAAGCACTATCTGACTATAGATCGACCACAAGGGAAAAAAACCTTGGGACGAAAAGTCCCCGCGCAGCTTTCCCTTCTTCCCTCCACCTCGGGCCATAAGGAAGCATGTTCCACTCTCCCCCTCCCCTACTCGCGGGAGTACGGTGCACAGGAGTCGCGGGTCTGCGCAGTTTGTTTTGTTCGTGGTTCCACTATACATGTTGGTGTATACTGTGGTTCTTACCTGCAAAGCTCATGGAAATTGTCACAAGCTGCCTGTGGATTGCTCATATCCTGTGATATTATACACCCCGCAACACACAAGAGTTGAGCGGACTTGCATAAAGAATAGGATATTTCTGTTTAGACAACACTGCCATTCGCCAAGTTTGCATCAAATACACGTTTGGCTAACGACACACCACCTGGTGGCGGGAACTGTACCAGAATAGACATATTGGCCTATAGTTGACGAGAGCTCTGCGTCAGTTATCTCGATCTGCCTGTCTCTCTGTCTGTTCGATTCGATAATCACAGGTATCGAGACTACTGAGATCTCTGCGACGCCTCGAAATTCGAGGCGATCAGGAAACGAGACAGCAATGTTGATTTATTGATTTGTTTTATTCTACTTCACTTTTCACCAATTTGGCCAATCGCGAAGATGGAGATGAAAAGTAATAAGATGAAATTGATGAATGTTTAGTCTCAAACACACATGGACATCAACGTCAGCCTCACAGTGGATTTTACTATACCACTCGCAGTTCCAACTGGCGGATAGGAAACAACGAATTGGCGATCAGTTGAATTCTCTTTGACTGACATCGGGCATATTCGAGTCGCAAGGAACCGAAATTTCCTGGCGGGACGAGACAAATGATCGTCGGATACACAGCACGTTGCCAAACGTTCTGTAAAACGGGGGGGGGGGAGTTGATCAGCGCCGTTGCTGGATAAAAGTTGTACAATTGGACACAAAATACTCAAACTCTGTACAAACAAGCTAATAAAAACAACTGATAAAAACAGATGTACACTTGGCAACGTTGTAACGAGAGAGCGATGTTACCCCTACAGCTTTTACTTCGCTCCTAAGGTTGTTGACACTCATCGAGCCACACATCCCCGAAGACGATTGGTAGACAGACAGAGCTATGTAGCAAAAAGTAGGTCAGCCACCAGTTGGGTTTGCAATCGGTATAGCTGTGAGTTCAGACGCTAGAGCCTGGTTAGTTCACAATAATAGATTCCAGTAAGGTACTACGTGGAAGTCAGCCTTACATTCGGCTCCTGTTCGGTCACTCCGTACAGACCAAGCCATCTTCTATAAAGCTAGACGAGAACCAGATTAGGTCTTTCAATATATCGAGTCGAGACCTGGAACGAGACCGACCCGTGCAAAAACGAGACGAAACTGAGACTCTCGATCTCGTTCGAGAATTGGGACAACTCGAGACGAGACCGAACTCTGGCAAGTCTCGACTTTTTCGAGGATTGAGAACTCGATGCGAGAACTAGCTCTGACAAGTCTCGACTTGTTTCGAGAATTGAGACAACTCGAGGCGAGAACTAGCTCTGACAAGTCTCGACTTGTTTCGAGGATAGAGACAACTCGATGCGGGAACTAGCTCTGACAAGTCTCGACTTGTTTCGAGAATTGTGACAACTCGAGGCGAGAATGAGTTCTGACAAGTCTCGACTTGTTTCGAGAATTGAGACAACTCGAGGCGAGAACTACTAGCTCTGACAAGTCTCGACTTGTTTCGAGAATTGAGACAACTCTAAGCGAGAAGTAGCTCTGTCAAGTCTCCACTTGTTTCGAGGAATGAGACAACTCGATGCGAGAACTGGCTCTGACAAGTCTCCACTTGTTTCGAGGAATGAGACAACTCGAGGCGAGAACTAGCTCTGACAAGTCTCGACTTGCTTCGAGAATTGAGACAACTCGATGCGAGAATGAGTTCTGACAAGTCTCGACTTATTTTGATGAATGAGACAACTGTAGGCAAGAACTAGCTTTGACAAGTCTCGACTTGTTTCGAGAATTGAGACAACTCTAAGCGAGAAGTAGCTCTGTCAAGTCTCCACTTGTTTCGAGGAATGAGACAATTCGAGGCGAGACCAAGCTCTGACAAATCTCGACATCGTCTCTAAGCGGTTACATACAACTTCCATGAGAATATGGATTAAGAGTCTATCGTCACCTACCACATATCCATCTCATTTACTAATCTACTGCCTTAAGCACAGCTCCAACTCATTGACGTCCCCTCCTGCGTTCACTGCACACTTCACCCTACTTGACACAAATCGTTACATGTTCCCTTCTCCGTATTCTTTTGTTTCTCCTACATCTTTCTTCTTTTTCCCCCCTGTTAGTTCCTTATTTATTCAAGAGAGGGCGAGCCGCGTGCTGGTTTCATTAGGGCATATCTCCCCGCCTTGTATTAATGCGCCAAGTTTACTTAGTGGCCCGCTAGGTGGTGCTGAGTCCCTGTAGGGGATCACGGAAGTGTTGTGACAGGGTTTTGCAGTTAGTTTAGGGGGCGATGGGGAAGTGTAATTGATGGGGTTACGAGATGAGGTAAATAATTGAAACCAAAAGTTGGGGGAGGGGAGAGTGTGTTTCTGTATCGTCTACGTGCATAACGTGTACCTTAGTTTGAATAGGCCGTTAGGGGAAATTCGAGCCATCCCGGGAATATGCGTAGATGGTGGGCGAGCCTAGTGCTTTTCAGAGAAAGAAACGAATTTTGCATACAGTGTGCCAACCGCCGTGTTATTTTACTAAGCTTAAGAACATTTTCAAAATAAAGAGTTGCAAATAGCAGAACTGTAATAAAACGTGTTCCAAATGTCACTCGTTAGATTTGGAAGGAAATACATGAGAGGGAAGTACTGTCCGATCCGCGGAAGACAGGCTGGCTCAAGAGGACGAGAGGCAGAAACATGTACGAAATAACGCTGTAGGTATAAGATCAGTATTTCGTTTGTACCAGATGGTCTATTTCAGAGCTCTCTGGAGCCCGTTAGAAACAACGGATTGTGGTGAAACGTGGTATAGAGGCCATGAGGAAGCGAATGTTGAAGAAAATTAAATAGTTAAAATTTTCACCACCAGGCGGAAATGTGGCGTTTGAATATGGTGTTCAGTAAACAATATCCCGAGAAACGCACCGTGACCAGTGATCACGCTGTCTTACGCTTCCAAAGGGTCATTCACGTTAACGGCGCGCATATTGCTATACAAGCATAAACTAGAAGTAAATTTTTGTATGTTCAACTTATAGTTGTCGCTATTTCAGGGCTACATTTCCACCTGGTGTTGAAAGTTTGAACTATCTTTGAACAAAAATTCGTTTAACAACATGAAGGCGTCCGTAGTGGTGAAATATATAACGCATGTACAGTCAGCGACCAAAAAATTGGACAACTATATCCTGAAATGTCTGCTTCCCCGCAAGGCGTTAGTTGTGCTGCCGAATTCTACGGCAGATCTTGACATTGAAAATTTGCTATTAAAATCCACTTATCGCCATAGGCAACACACATCGCCTTGCAGAGAAGCGAGTATTTATGGATCTACTAGTCTCATTTTTATTGCCGGCGACTGTACAATATACCGACTATAAATAATATCCTACCAACCACGTCAAGAACATTAAACGATAACCATGCAGGTATCGTAAAAAAACATAATATCTGAGCATGTGGCAAACGATACTTCAAAATGATGAGAACTTGGAAACTTGGTTCATGGTCCTCCAGCGTATTCACGTCTTGGGCCAAATTTTACAAGTCCGCCGGCCGTAAGTTTCGTTGCCCATCCGAGAACCAAGACGAGTCTCCTCTTTATGGACCATCACTGCTCTCATCGTCTTCGATGTCGTAAACCTGGAATTGCTCATTACGGGTCGCTTTGTAAACTCGGCCGAGGTGCAACTCCCTGCGGACGCTTCAGCGTGTGTGTGTGTGTGTGTGAGAGAGAGGAAGGAACGCTCTTCTCTTATGTGGATCTTCACTGCTCATGTGTCCTCTTCCGGCGAGCTTCATGAATTACAATGTGTTTCAACATATTTATCGACTTGCTTGCGCTTCATATGTTTATTTTTGCATATTTTTATATTATTTTGTCTCCTAAAAAGCCCAGTATCACTTATTTGCCTTCTAAATGTCTATTCTAAATGCCATTATTAATAAATGTTCCTCTACTTAGAACCTCTCCTAATGAATCCAATCTCATACTTCTAATGTCTCTTTACCCTGCTTATGGTCTTTTCTAATACTTGTTTCCCTGTTAAGGGCCTTTCATAATACCTGTTCCCCTTTTAAGGTTCTCTCCTTATTCCCGTTTTCTTGTTAAGGTTCTCTCCTTATACACGTTTCCTTTTTAAGATTCTCTTCTTATACCCGTTTTCTTGTTAAGGTTCTCTCCTTATGCCAGTTTTCTTGTTAAGGTCCTCTCCTTATGCCAGTTTCCTTGTTAAGGTCCTCTCCATATACCCGTTTTCTTGTTAAGGTTCTATCCTTATACCCGTTTTTTTGTTAAGGTCCTCTCCTTATACCCGTTTTCTGGGTATAAGGTCCTATCCTTATACCCGTTTTCTTGTTAAGGTCCTCTCCTTATACCCGTTTCCTTTTTAAGGTTCTCGCTATATTCCCGTTTTGTTGTTAAGTTTTTCGCCTTATACGCGTTTTCTTGTTAAGGTTTTCTCCATATACCCGTTTTCTTGTTAAGGTTCCATCCTTATACCCGTTTACTTAAGGTTCTTTCCTTATACCCATTTCCTTGTTAAGGTTCTCTCCTTATACTCGTTTTCTTGTTAAGGTTCTCTTCTTATACCCGTTTCCTTGTTAAGGTTCTCTCCATATACCCGTTTTCTTGTTAAGGTTCTCTCCTTATACCCGTTTTCTTGTTAAGGTTCTCTCCATATACCAGTTTTCTTGTTAAGGTTCTCTCCATATACCCGTTTTCTTGTTAAGGTTCTCTCCATATACCCGTTTCCTTGTTAAGGTTTTCGCCTTATACCCGTTTTTTTGTTAAGGTTCTCTCCATATACCCGTTTTCTTGTTAAGGTTCTCTCCATATACCCGTTTTCTTGTTAAGGTCCTCTCCTTATACCCGTTTCCTTTTTAAGGTTCTCGCTTTATTCCCGTTTCCTTTTTAAGGTTTTCGCCTTATACCCGTTTTCTTGTAAAGATTCTCTCCTTATGCCAGTTTTCTTGTTAAGGTCCTCTCCTTATGCCAGTTTCCTTGTTAAGGTTCTCTCCATATACCCGTTTTCTTGTTAAGGTTCTATCCTTATACCCGTTTTCTTGTTAAGGTTCTCTCCTTATACCCGTTTTGTTGTTAAGGTCCTCTCCTTATACCCGTTTTTTGTTAAGGTTCTCTCCATATACCCGTTTTCTTGTTAAGGTTCTCTCCTTATACCAGTTTTCTTGTTAAGGTTCTCTCCTTATGCCCGTTTTCTTGTTAAGGTTCTCTCTTTATGCCCGTTTTCTTGTTAAGGTTCTCTCCTTATGCCAGTTTTCTTGTTAAGGTAAAAAAAAAGGTAAAGTGTTCCCCTGTGCATAGCACCACGCCATGAAGGCGTATAGGGGGTGTGGGGGTAACGCCCCACACTTTCTTGATCCGGTCGTGAGTGGGGGTGATGTAATCAGCATCACGCCCCTGACCGCCTTTACCCCCCAGGGTTTCCCCCAGGTACCCATGTTATTCGACGCTGGGTAGGCGCCGGGGCCGCTTCCGCCGTTAGAAAAGTTCCCGGATTTGAACCGGCCGGGGTTCTCTCCTTATACCCGTTTCCTTGTTAAGGTTCTCTCCTTATACACGTTTTCTTGTTAAAGTTCTCTCCTTATACACGTTTTCTTGTTAAGGTTCTCTCCTTATACCCGTTTTCTTGTTAAGGTTCTCTCCTTATGCCAGTTTTCTTGTTAAGGTTCTCTCCTGATGCCAGTTTTCTTGTTAAGGTTCTCTCCTTATACCCGTTTCCATGTTAAGGGCTTTTCATAATACCACTTTTCCTGTTAAGAACCTTTCATAATACCTCATTCCCTGTTAAGGACCTTTCATAATACCACTTTCCCTGTTAAGGGCCTTTCATAATACCTCTTTCCCTGTTATGGGCCTTTCGTAATACCAGTGACGTGCACTGAGGAGTAGCTAGTCTAGCAGAGATAGATCAATCAATCTCACATCTCTAATTATATTCAAATCACAATATTTATTGTCTTGTTAAAGCCACCACAGCTCATACGCAACACTTTCTTTTCCACGCGCTTCTCGTCCATCGGTGTTCTCCGCGGGCAAAGATGGCTGGATACCCTAGCTCGCTCTTCTTCCGCCAGACCAGTTTCCAGGTAGAAACGGCCGGCCCAAGAAAAAGGAAGATTTCTACCTCTACCTCTCTTGTCCCCTCGCCCCCCGCTGCAATGGTTGAAAGCCCAGGCTTTCAGGTCCCCCAGTCTATCTCCTATAGGACAGATAGGGGATTGGTTTCTCATAATTTTTTTGTAACACCTCTAAAGAACACAGGGTAAAATTTTCTGCAGTACTTATGTTCTCTGTATTTACACAACCTTTTACACGTTGTACAATATGTGCGTATGTATAATATGGGATGTAGTTATATTATTTATGAAATGGGAACGTGTTATGTGCAGACAATAATGTTATGCTTTTTTCTTTTTTCTTTTTCAAATCCAATATATATATAGCCCCAATCCCACCACTCACTCACTCACTGACATAAATGTTCTCCATGAAGGAAGCCCCGGAGGCGAAAAATGCCCGATTACGACCCCCCATGAAATTGTCCCAAAAGGCTGAGGAAATTAAAAAATCCCTCAATCGGCCCTTCCTTAACGGTGAAAATGCCCTTTTCTCACGTCCTTAGCAACCGTTGCCACGGACATTTTTTGCAGCACACATTGTTTTAATTGTCTAGCTACATTATATTTCTCACAGATCAATAGCACACAGATGAATGAACTCATGACTTTGAAAAGGTGCCTGAAACAAGGGTGACATCTACATAATAAGGAGTTTCAGCCCAGATACAATTACGTATATATTGTTATACTCAATGCGTAAATATCTACATCGTGCTTGTTTTAACTAAATGTTTAGGGGGTATAATGACATGCAATTCCTTAGAGCTTGCAGTGCCTGTTGTTGTCCATGGAAACGGACGTTGCTAGGGAACTTAAAGAATGTTTATTTTCACCCCGAAAACTACTGTAAGTGAATTATGCTAGACTCTTCGAATTTCAAAATACGAGCATCAAAATTTATTACAGAGGCAAGGTAGGCATTTTAGGGGAATGACGGAAAACAGTTATTATCCAATTACGTTCAAAAATGTGAAAGTGACAAAAGAAGTAAATATAACATTTTCAATTTAGTGTCGCAATTTAATTCGCAAATGCAAAACATCCAACTAATTATCTTGAAACGGTTATTACTTACTCAGTTCATTATGAAGAAAATAGACAATAATAGTTTGAATATTTGTACCTTATTAGAGCCCATACACACACAAAGTTACTTTCTAAACTTTTCAAAGTTATACATATGTTCCCCATCACCCAATACAACATGCAGACATTTTCAAAGTCGTTAAGATCATTGAGGAACCCCATATATAACGTGATTGCATTCACAACGTGGCCAAAGGTCAAGCATGCGAGCGTACAAGACGTGGCCAAAGGCCACGTCGAAAGTACGCGAGAAAATTAAGAAATCGCTCACTTTGCCCTTCCTTAAGGGTGAAAATGCCCTTTTTTCACGTCCTTAGCAACCGTTGCCACGGGCATTTTTTGCAGCACACATTGTTTCCTTCAATTCTTAATTGTCGAGATACATTATATTTCTCACAGATCTACAACACACAGATAAATCAACTCCGGGCTTTGAAAAGGTGGCTCAAACAAGGGTGACATCTACATAATAAGGAGTTTCAGCCCATATAAAATTACGTATATATTGGTAAACTCAATGCGAAATTATTATCTACATCGTGGTTGTTTTAACTAAATGTTTAGAGGTATAATAACAAACACTTATTTAGAGAGTTTGCCGTGCTTGTTGTTCACCATGGAAACGGACGTTTCTAGGGAACTTAAAGAAAGTTTATTTTCACCCCAAAAACTACTGTAAGTGAATTATACTAGACATTTCGTATTTCAAAATAAGAGCGTCAGAATTTATTACAGACGCAAGGTAGGAATTTGGGGGGAATGACGGAAAACAGTTATTATCCAATTACGTTAAAAAATGTGAAAATGACAAAAGACGTAAATATTGCATTTTCAATTTAGTGTCGCTATTGAATTCGTTTATGCAAAGACATCCAACTAATTATCTTGAAACGGTTATTACTTACTCCGTTTATTAATAAGAAATTAGACAATACTCTTTTGAATATTTGTACCTTATTAGGGCCCATACACACAAAGTAACTTTCGAAACTTTTCAAATTATCGAACTTATACACTTGTTCCCCTTCATCCAATACAACATGCAGACAGACAGGGGCCTCCCCATGGCGCAGTGGTAGCGTCATTGCCTTGTAATCAAGGGGTCCCGGGTTCGATACCCGGTGGAGGCACAAGTGGTTCGGATCCCACTTTAAAACTGTAGGTCCAGTCCCGATTAGCCTTACTGTGCATAAAGTGGACTTAAAACACCAACTCAAACCAAACAACATGCAGACATTTTACCCCATCTATAATATGATTACGCCCATAACGTGGCCGAAGGTCACGCATGCGAGCGTACAAGACGTGGCCAAAGGCCACGTCGAAAGTACGCGAGTATGGAATATATAATGATTAAATTACAAATATGTGCTCAGGCTCTCTCACTCTCGTTTTAGTAGTCTTTTATTTAAATATACTACTCTTGGTCTCTAACTATCTGTTGTTTTAAGTCCACTTTATGCACAGTAAGGCTAATCGGGACTGGACCTACAGTTTAAAGTGGGATCCGAACCACTATGTGCCTCCACCGGGAATCGAACCAGGGACCCCTTGCTTACATAGGCGACGACGCTACCACTGCGCCATCGGGGAGGCCTTGGTCTCTAACAGTCATAAATACGGATGTATTTATTTGGGCAAGAGAACGCGTGTTCATATTGTTGTTGGTTTGGTTTATTTTACTTCGCTTTTCTGCCACATTTGGTTATCGCGAAAATGAGGATTGAGTGATGATATGATGAAATTGGTGAAGGGACCTCATATGAACAATCCAGGCCAGGATTCGAACCCGTGATGAGTTCGCATTCTTGCCCTATGTGTTGCAGTGAATAATGAAATAATTTGGAGTTAAAAATGTGTCTCAGAACTCAAAAAGTCAAATTAATATCATTGAAGAAACTACAAAAAAGTGTGTTGTGTTTTGTTACTTGTCACCAAATCAACCAAGCGTGGGGGAGTGGTTATCACAGCACGCTACGACACCAGGAGTTCCGGGTTCGAACCCCGACCCGGGCATGGGGGTTTCCTGTGCTCGTCCCTTCATCAATTTCATCGTATCATCTTCGCAATTAACCAAATGTGACAAAAAAGCGACGCTAAGTAACAAAAATGAAATCAAATCATTGATTAATTGCTCAATTTGGTTTATTTTACTTCGCTTTTCCGCCACCTTTGGTACGACAAAATTGATGAAGGGACACACACAAAGAACACAAATGGTCAATCCGAGATTCGAACCCAGGATCTCTGGCTTAGAGTCAAATCAAATAGTTTTTTTATTTTCGAATGTGGGTGGGGTTACGTGTACTTTTTTCTAGTACTCATTCATAATTTTGCAATCTTTCCTGCTATTGACATTCTTATTTTTTGTAGGAATACTGGCCCTAAAGGGAGGAGGGGTGTGACCCACACCAACCCCCCCCCCCTTGAGCACGCCACTGACTGCTACCCCAAGTGTCGACGTCACCGCACGTCACTGCGTAATACCTCTTTCCCTGTTATGGGCCTTTCGTAATACCTCTTTCCCTGTTATGGGCCTTTCGTATTACCTGTTTCCCTGTTAAGGGCCTTTCATAATACCACTTTCCCTGTTAAGGGTCTTTCATAATACCCATTTTCTTGTTAAGGGCTTCTCCTAACGCCTTTTTTACTGATTTGGCACTCTTAATTCCAATTTTCTTTATTTACGCCTCATTTTTTTTAGCAAGACATTGTTCCTTTTCGATCATGTAGTGACATACTGTCGTATTGTAATCAAGGGGGCTCAGATTCGATCCCTGGTGGAGGTAAACACCACAGTGGTTCGGATCTTGCTTTAAATTTCAGATCCAGTTATATTTAGCGTATCTGATCGTAAGGTGTACCTACATAATCAATTCTTTGGCTAACGTATCCTGGAGTGTCCGAAGTGAGCAGGATCGCCACCCTGAAAAGGCACAGAAGACTTACTTTGTAACTGGTGAAAATAAAACATGCTGGTTAGCAACACTGACGAAAAAAGTCTCAAAGTTCGTGATTGCATAGCATTGAATCCAACGCGGGTGCCATGACAACGCCAGCATATGTCCAACTCCGCGCTAGAACAACTAACTGCCTCCTGGTGGCTCTGTTGTGTAGGCCCTTTGTCAGGATATTAAGCTGCAAGGAAGTAATGGGATTTAAGATGCCACCTGCCGGTCCTTTCATGAAACTCATCAGATAGTGCAAGATGATCCGGGATCTTGTGTCTATTGTTCTCTAATGCTTCTAAAGTCTAGCTGCGGATTAGGCGTTCAAAGATCGTGAACGCTTTTAAAGAAACAAATTTTTCAGTGTGCGAGACATCTTTGTTTCGTCGCGAGAGTGACGAACCAAAATTTCACCGATATACGAGAGAACGTTGAAAGATAATTATTGCGTGTTTCCTGGCAATCGTTTACCTGCATTTCTTATGCTAAACAGCACTTTTCTAAATTTTACTTCCTCCTGTTTGGGTGAACAGATGAAGCGACACCGGCCCCGTCTAGATCGCTGCACTTTCTGACACCAGGTGTAGTGCATGTGTATCTCGGTGTCATTCTGGTGCAAGTAAATGACTTTCAACCAAGAAGACGTAATATATAGCGGTGTTCAAGTTCAGAAGATTCAACACATGCCTGTCTGCTGCTTTAAACGTTCATTTGATTAGTTAACTTGCACCACGTGACTATACACCATACACCCAACCGCTCCAGGACGTAGTGCAAACGGACACCAAATCAACGAAGCAGACGAGTTGGTGTTGCACAGTGTAACCAACTAGACGTGCGAGTGCAGAGAGTGTCAAAAAGTCCAGCGAACTAAACGGGGCTATTGATAAGGAAGCAGTTATGCCCAGGCCGGTATTCAAACCCGGAACCTTCTTCGGTGGTGGGACCATAAGTTTGCCCTCCACGTGCTCGGGACACAAATTTTGATTATGTCTGGAGGGTTTGACCTCAAATGCATTTTATAATCTTTTCATGTTTGTACTTTTTTGTGGGGATGGCGAAAGGAGGGGGATAACTGGGCGAAAGTTGTGGTATGGCTATACTCGGGCCCCATCTTCGGGCCCCATTCACAGCGGATATTTTGACAAAATCCTGTTTTCCTGCTGGCCGCAGAAGAGATTCTAAGGTTGCTGCTTGATGCCCAAACAGGGGGTGAGCGGTAGGCCTATTCAGTTCTTTAACTACAAGTTTCTTCGTAGGTAAACGCAGTAACAGAGGGTCACTGGTAGAAAGGCGGGTCCCACTCTGGCACTTAGCTTGGCCGGACTATAAGGTCGAATCGGAGAGCACCAATATATCACTCCGCTCCAAAGCCATGTGCAAAGTTGAAGCCATAAAATCTGCAGTGAGAAAATCAAAATAAAAGAATAATGTGAAAAAGCGATAAATTGGGATATACATTGCACTGAGAAAGTGAGAGACTAGTACGGTGATGTGAGTCCCAGATGGCGTTCCTGAGGATGGATATTGCATTTGCCACGGAGCTACTGCACACACGACTGGGGCATTACTCCATTTTTCGGAAGATATTTTTGGTGGTCGAATAATCTCCCGTGGACTCTGGCCTGCTAGGTCTCCAGACCCAACTTCCCCGGATTTTTTTATGTGGGGTTGGCGAGAACAATCCTCACACACTGGCGGAGCTGCAGAGAGCCATTACCTCCATAAAGAGTTCAACAATATGAAGTGTCGTGTGCAGACATGTCTTCAGGTCGAAGGAGGACATTTCCAGCATCTCTTGTAGAGAACACTGCACTGCCGTAAGTACAATTTCAAATTTCACTGCAACATTTCCACTGCACAGTTACTTTTCGGACACCCGGTAGGTGATAGTCCTGGCCAGGGGACAACATCATTGTGTTTGTCGTATCATCCACTTCATCCTCATTATTGAAACTGAAGTAGAGATGGATGTGAATAGTGAAATCTTTATCACTCCCCTCAAAACTTCTTATTTGACACTCTCCTGTTCTTATCTGTGTTTCCCAGGACCTAGTGGCTCCTCCCAAACACCGAGAGACGTTGTCGCTTTGTACTCTATGGTTCCCGGGCTGTGGGGTTAAGGGTAAAAATACGCTCCAACACTAACCTCTCTTCCATACAGTACATCCCGGAAACTGCACATTTAGAGGTTAACGAGGCTCTGGCATCCGGACGCACAGCCAGTATAATTTCCTTTACAGCAGACCTCCGTAGCGGAGTGGTTAGTACGGAGCGCTTCGTCGCCAGAGCTACCGGGTTGGAATCACAGCCTGGGCATGGATGATCTCTGTGAGTGTCTATCAGTTTCACCACATCACCACTCATCTTCATCGTCGCGATTTGCTAAAAGTAGCAGGAAAGCGATGCTAAATAATCTAATTAAATCAAGAAATGTCCTTTCATCCATACTCAACGTTCCGATTAATAAAGAGTACAGAAAAGCGACGAAAAGCAAATACAGATACAATGTCGTGAGGGGGAGAGACATATCTATCCTCTCCCCATCATTGTATACATGGCTGCTCCCAAGCACCATAGCCTTTTTAGGATGAATTTTGAGTTTTTGTTTGAAGTCCACTTAATGCACAGATGGCCTAATCGGGACTTTACCTACAGTTTAAAGTTGAATGTGTTTCACCTTCATTACAAGACGCCATCGAAGAGACCCGTTCTTACGGTGTACGAGGACAATATATTGAGGCTGGAGTCCGCAGTAAATTGACACCCTAAAATGTATCTTAACTAGCGATTGGTGCTGGATTATCGTCAGATCAATGATAGGGAGAAAATTTAATCTTAAAGTGCCACAATGTTCAAGTACAAGTCGTCAAAAACATCCCGAGGTTGTGACGTCATCCCTGATTTTGCGAAGTGACAGTTTATCAAAACGCCACTGTTTGATTGCGTCGTTAACTTCTAAATCCTGCTTGGCTGTCAAGAGCGAGGGGGCTGCTGCTTCTACGGAAACCCCCCGCAGGTTTCGCATCCGCCTTCCATACATATCGTGAGAGAGAGAGAGGTCTCCATTTTTACAGTCGGTTCACCCTCTTCTCTACCTGCACAGCTTCCTCAGCGGAATGCTTTTTAAACAGACTCCCACCTGCCGAGCGAGTCTATTTCATGAGCTGTTTATCGAACCAATTTCCGCTCGGGACGTCTTGGCTACAACGTAAGTTTCGAGGGCGGAAGAGGAAACTGGGAGCTGCGTTGAAGAGGGACGGGAGAGGCATTTGGAGATGATTCTCTCCAGAGAGTATCGGAACGCGCGGACGGATCCCCTTCCGTAATGAGGTGCTTGACTTTTGCGCGTGTGCCTTTTGCTCTCTGGTTTATTTATTCCCGGATTTGTACAAATCTGTTTGCTCCTTGCGAACTCGCACCGTATCAATCTCCGCACTTGTTTCCACGACTCTTCATAATGGAGAGGCTGTGAGCCTTATTAGGCACGGTTGGCTACACTGCTTTTCCCACCCTCTGCATTCAAGCACCTTTTACTCATTAGTCAACACAGCCGACCTCTGTGGCGGAGGGCCCACGGGTTCCGGGTTCGAACCCCAGCCTGGGTATGTGTGTTCTTTGTGAGCGCCCCTTCATTAAATACATATCATTACTCATCCTCATCTTCGCGATTAGCCAAAGTGGAAGAAAAGCGAAGTAAAATAAACCAAATAAATAAATCAAATCAAACAATAGACACGTATTTAAATTTTCGCGGATGACGAACCCGGCTTCGAGTCACTGTATCAATTTCATCTGATGATCATTCTGATTTATGTGGTTTATTTTACCTAGCTGATCTGCCACCTTTGGCCAATCGCGAACACAGGATGAGTGATGATATGATGGTTGAAGAAGGATCACTCGCAAAGAACACCCATGCGCAGACCGGGATTCCAACTCGGAACCCCTAGCGTAGTAGCGCTCTGCTAACCTATCCGAAACTGTGGTCGGATGATGTGGGGGTGTTGAATCCCCAAAAATACGCTATTGGTCAGGGTTTGTCGATCGGTATCACTTTGATCAGACCTCCCCAATGGCGTTAAACGAATGGGAATTTTTTGAAGTGAAGTTTAGGGGAACAGTGGACGCGACATTTTCATGAAGGAAAATGTCCATTAGAAAAAAAAATACAGTTTTAAGTGGGGGAGGATTTCGAATATATCCTCTTGTGGGGATGAATATTGAATAGGAGTTTCAGATAAACAAATCTGATAAAGAAAACAGAGAAATTAGTCTCATCTGTGGAGAAAAATCTCCGGGGAGAGAAAAGAAATAAAAATTATTTTCGGTCTCCAATTGCAACAGAATGTTTGCTTAGAATGCCTCTCTGGCTCGTTTGAGAGGGAAAGCCAAAGCTGACTGGCAGGAGGGCAACATCTGAAAAGTTGATGTACTCGTAGACATAACACGGTTCACGAGTTTTGCAAACAGAGTTTGAAAACAAGCGTCAAAGCAGTCCCCTCGCATACGAAATGCAAGGCTTAGTGCGGCGATCCTGAAATGCTCGTGCTTTTGAAACTGTGAAAGACAGACGAGCGATTTTCATTGTTGGAGAATTTTTATGATTAGGGAATTGTTTCGTTTGAGAACTTTATAAACTCACGGCGGCAGTATGTAGTTCAAAAGCTTCACCGATGGAGTTTTAATTAAAAATTACACCGATGGAGGTTTCTTTCAGTTAAAAATTTAATCGATTGAAGTTTATTTAGGTTCCAAATTTAATCGATTGAAGTTTCTTTCAGTTAAAAATTTAATCGATTGAAGTTTCTTTCAGTTAAAAATTTAATCGATTGAAGTTTCTTTCAGTTAAAAATTTAATCGATGCAAGTTTATTTAGGTTCCAAATTTAATCGATTGAAGTTTCTTTCAGTTAAAAATTTAATCGATTGAAGTTTCTTTCAGTTAAAAATTTAATCGATTGAAGTTTATTTAGGTTCCAAATTTAATCGATTGAAGTTTCTTTCAGTTAAAAATTTAATCGATTGAAGTTTCTTTCAGTTAAAAATTTAATCGATGCAAGTTTATTTAATTTAAAAATGCCATCAATGGAGATTTACTTTGTTACGAAGTTGAGATTTACTTCGTTTAAAAATCCTATCTCTGAAGATTTTCTTAGATTAAAATTTTCATCTCTGAAGATCTATTTCGGTTGAAAGTGTTAGTTATGGAGATTTACGTCGGTTAAAAATGTTCACTGATGAAAAATTCCTTTAAATAAAACTTATAATTATTTCATCCAATTAAAAGAATACCAATGGTTGAAAGTGTCCCTGGTGATGGAAATGTATAATTCTTTAGCAATATCTTCTTATCGTTTCAATTAATCTAGAGAGGTTTGATTGATTTATTTGGTTTATTTTACGTCGCTTTCCAGCCCCTTTTGGCTAATTGCAAATATGAGTATTAGTCATGATATGATAAAATTCATGAGGGGCACTCATAAAAAATACCCATGCCCAGGCCGGGA
This sequence comes from Lepisma saccharinum, assembly GCF_977018435.1. Lineage (NCBI taxonomy): Eukaryota > Metazoa > Arthropoda > Insecta > Zygentoma > Lepismatidae > Lepisma > Lepisma saccharinum. Next base: position 61,071,038 of record NC_139235.1, on the reverse strand, counting down.
GTCAAACCCAGGACTCCTGGTGTCGTAGCGTGCTGTGCTAACCACTCCGCTATGGAGATCCGTATCTAGAGAGATAAAAGGCGACATAAAATAAACAAAATTTTTAAAAAAGTGAAAAGTAACAAACTTTGTAGTAATTAGTGTCTGCAATCGGATTAAAAGTTATAGATACTCGATTTTGGACTCCAATTAAAAATTATCAAGTAGACCTACAAAAATACGAGTTACATCACAATTTAGCTTATTCAATTCTGCGTTAATTTATGCTAACCACTTTTTTAGAACATGCCTTCTATTTTTTTTCGCCGTGAGAAAAAAAAGGGCCGTTTTTTATTTTAGTTTCGCAAACGATCGCTCTTCTTGAAATTCTATAAAACAGTAACGGGTTGTACGATTGTGATGAAATTTTGGTATAGTGCAGGCAGAAATGTTTGAAAATAAATCTTAATTTTCAGATTTTCAAATTTGTCAAAAGAACGACAACAGTTCCGTATATCGGAGACACATTTCTTCATTTTTACAGAAGAAACTACTTACGGAAATGAGTTTATCTAAGGTTTCCAACGTTCGTCGAGGCATTTTCTTTCATCGTAGAATTTATTTTAACCGGGAAATCATGTATTTTTCAAGAGAAATATCTCACCGACACACAAGTGCCATTGCTTTAGCTACGTGAACCGGATGCTGCATACGTTTGATGACAGAGCCCCCTGTCAGTGTTTCCAACCGCTTTTTTTAAAATTATGCTTGCCTATCCTAACCAAACCTAACCTAACCTAACCTTATCGGAAATGATTCGTGGTGCTATTCGTGAATGGTTCGTGGGGCTATCCGTCAGCTACCCGAGCATAATGTACAATTTGCACACGTGACGAACACGATAGTAGGTATTTTTCGATGAATAAGGTTGGAAACACTGCATACCTACAACGGTAGTCAACCTGTGCCCGCCATATTGTGTGTTACGGAAGCGAAAAAAGGAATAACAAAAACTACTCTCTATGTGAAAAATTGTGTTTGTTTCCGTATAGAAAGCATAATGGCACCTTGAACTATGTTTCGCAATACACAATTGGTAAGTACGAACCATGCGAAACACAAAATATCCGATTTTAATGTGTCTCCGATATACCGAACTGTTACCAAGAGAACTATTATCATCAATTGTGAGAAAAATAAAATTCTTAGTATTGGGTAGTCCTATTAATACAATGTTGGTCTTGTGTGGAAGCTCTTTGAATCTGTTTTCAAAATCCATTATCGTTGTCAATTCACTTTGAGAAACCGATTTTATTCAGATTTTTATTCAGCGGAGTAAACCTGTACGCGGAACGTGGCAACACCGCTCGCAGTGACAGCCTGCAGTTTTCCATTGTTTAAAGGACATCACTTTGTGCAGTGTTGCCACTTTCCGCGCTCATCCTTACTCTGCTGAATAAAAATCTGTATAAAATCTGTTTCTAAATGTGAATTGGCAACGATAATGGATTTTGAAAACAGATTCAAAGAGCTTCCAAACAAGACTAATATTGTATTTATAAGACTACCCAATACTAAGAAAAAGTCGGTTTGCAAAATTGATGATATATTTTTTTGACAAATTTTAAAAATCTGAAGATTAAGATTTATTTTAAAACCTTTCTGCCTGCACCATACCAAAATTTCATAACCCTCGGACAACCCGTTATTGTTTTATACAATTTCAGGAAGAGCGATCGTTTGCGTAACTAAAAAAAAATGTCCTTTCTTTTCTCACGACGCTAAAAAATATAAGGTCTACTCGAAAAAAAATGTTTAGCATAGATGAACGCAGAATTGAATAAGATAAATTTTGATTTAACTCGTTTTGTTTTAGGTCTACTGGTTAATTTCTAATTGGAATCGAAACTCGAGTATCTACAGAGCATTCCCTGACATTCGCTACGAGACTCGGCGGTAAGAGGCCCGGCATCAGCGCTTGTCTTTCCTGGTGAACGTGTCCGCGACAATCGCTATTAAAATTACAGTTTTCATATTGTGTACTAACCTTGACTACAGAAGTTGTTGAAAATTATGTCCCTCTGCTGCAACACATTCCTGGCATCTCCGAAGAAAATTGGCATTTACACGTGCAAGTTCGTTTACAATAATTCTCCAGATTTCTCGTACAATACTCTCATTTAACTCACGGATGGTGTGCGGATTGTCTTTGTATACTTTATTTTTTAGTTTTCCCCATTTTCTTTCCACTTTTATTCAGAACTGACCCTGTTACTCTAAACTTTTTAAGAGGTTTAATATAGTGGTCCTATGTGGAACGGGAACACCAGGAAATTTCGTTGCAAAACGTCGTCGCACTTCTCCTCAATTCCTCTTTCCGAAGTAACACTCGACAAGAAAAATCCTTTGTTGTAATGTAAACTTTCGTGGTGCCATATTAAGCCACAATCTTCAACACACGGGCACGACACAACACAACTTCCGGGGGAGGATTATACTGGCGTCAGTCTGCAACGTCAACAGAAAGGGAAAAAACTGCGAAAAAACAGACAGTAGCGTGCGACTTTCGCGGTATCCGTTCACCGGGAAAGACAGGCTCTGACGGCGGGCGACTTGCCGCCGAGTCTCGTAGCGAATGTCAGGGAATGCTCTGTATAAGTTTTAATCTGGTAGTAGTGGTCAGGTAAGGTGGTTGAGTTTGGTGTCGAGTTCAGAAACAAGTTGAAGATTTACCCAACCAGCCACCACACGATTCAATTAGACACGAAATGTGGACGTGTGCACCTCGAATAGAGTGATTTGAACTGTTGAATGTTCGAGACTTCGTTACGGAATCACTACGGTACATGTACTTTTAAAAGGTTCGAGAATTGGTCAACATTTCCACCCCCATTCTTCAAACCATTGCGTTGCGTAAAGCGCTCAGCGTTCCCTCTATTCCTGCCTCGAAACTCGAAGAACACGACAACAGGCTGGCATGCTCGAGCTTTCGTGAGCGAACCCAATTGTCGTTCGTTAGAGTGCGAGTGTGTGTGTGTGCGGCGAGGAGGCATATCTCCAATCAATATGAAAACACAATGCTACAACAACCAGGTTACAACAGTTCAAGAGGTTGCACTTAACCCCGGACCTCCATTGCTTCCGAAATCAATAACTCCAGCCTTCGACGTTTTTTTTACTTTCCCTGCGTTTGTGTGGCCGTTTATAATCAACCGGTCGATGCTGCGAAAGAGCGCTGTTTGCTTGAAGGAGCTTATATACAGCTAACCTATTTTTTTTAACCTCTTTCGTTTCGAGAAGGGAATGCAAGGTGTTTAAGAAGTCATTTTATGTTTAATACTCATTTATTTCCCGACCTCTATGAAGGAGTGGTTAGTACAGGGATCCCAGTTTAGAATCGGGGTATAAGGAGTGACCCATTCTCAAGACACCCAAATATCAACCTCACTTTCACGTACTACACTCTGCACTAGATTTTGCTCGAAGGATCTGGTCTCGTTCTTGCCTCGACAAGTTTCTGAGAATCTGGTCTCGTTTTTTCCTCGACAAGTCTCGAAGGATCTGGTCTCGTTTTCACCCCGACAAGTGTCGAAGGATCTGGTCTCGTTTTCGCCCCGCAAAGTCTCGAAGGACTGGTCTCGTTTCCGCCTCGACAAGTCTCGAAGGAGCTGGTCTCGTTTCCGCCTCGACAATTCTCGAATGATCTGGTCTCGTTTCCGCCTCGACAAGTCTCTAAGTAGCTGGTCTCGTTTTCGCCCCGACAAGTCTCGAAGGATCTGGTCTCGTTTTCGCCTCGACAAGTCTCGAAGGATCTGGTCTCGTTTCCGCCCCGACAAGTCTAGAAGGATCTGGTCTCGTTTTCGCCCCGACAAGTCTCGAAGGACTGGTCTCGTTTTCGCCCCTATAAGTCTCGAAGGAGCTGGTCTCGTTTCCGCCTCGACAAGTCTCGAAGGAGCTGGTCTCGTTTCCGCCTCGACAAGTATCGAAGGAGCTGGTCTCGTTTTCGCCCCGACAAGTCTCGAAGGACTGGTCTCGTTTTCGCCCCGATAAGTCTCGAAGGAGCTGGTCTCGTTTCCGCCTCGACAAGTCTCGAAGGAGCTGGTCTCGTTTCCGCCTCGACAAGTCTCGAAGGAGCTGGTCTCGTTTTCGCCCCGACAAGTCTCGAAGGATCTGGTCTCGTTTTCGCCCCGATAAGTCTCGAAGGAGCTGGTCTCGTTTCCGCCTCGACAAGTCTCGAAGGAGCTGGTCTCGTTTTCGCCCCGACAAGTTTCGAAGGCGTTGGTCTCGTTTTCGCCCCGACAAGTTTCGAAGGAGCTGGTTTCACGACGATACAGTTTGTTTTCCGTCACGAATTTCGAGACTGGAGCGAGACTTGTCTTGATACTATCCTTACCTAGTAACAACCTACCGTATCTCAGCAAATTATTTTCAAATGAACAAGTAAGTTTTTCGCAGAAGTACTGAGTTTGATGCTTGTGGTCTTCTGTGCCATCAACCGATCACACCAGTCCCTAGCTCAAAAGGTAAGTGGAAACTAAATTTGAGGTCCGGACGTCCAGTAAACTAAATAAGAGAGGTAAGTGGAAAGGGGTCCCTATCTGCCTGTGTGTGTGGAGGTACGTGCGTGAGTGTGTGTTCGTGCACTCTGCCAATGCCATTAGAGCGCTGATTTGAAACATACAAAAAACGGGGACCATCAAAGAAACAGAGCCACCTAAAAAGCAAAATCTAGTTTCGCCGCAGATTCCCTTTGACGTCGCCTGTTTACCGACAATCATTGATTTTGACTTGAAAAGAGGTAAGGACGCTCGCATGCAGCTAAGTGCAGGGCTGCGAAGAGGCACACTTCAAAGCCTAAACGACCGGGTTGCATAATGCAAATATTGACTGCGCAAGGACCGGAGGACAAAGAAGAATTTTGCCATCATGCCCCCATCTTCGTTGCTGGCCACATGGGGATTTTTTATCGGTTCGAGCCCTTCTTTATTCAGAGTGGCGTTCTGGCTGCCACTAATAACTGCCTAATCATTTGATGAGTTTCTTGATTCTGTTAGCCAGTCTGTGAGTGGATGCTCTGAAAATATCGCATATTGTTCATATCGCAATTGACCAAACGTTCGACAATAAAATTTCGATCTTTCTTTGTACACCTTGTAAAGGGCATTTGATTGATTAAATTTAAAATTGTGGGTGGCTATTACCGTGAAATTTCTTTACTCTCAACAACATACAAAATATTGTCTAACATTCTTTTAACAAGACTAACCCCATATGCTAATGAAATTATAGGTGATTATCAATGTGGATTTAAACGTATCAGATCAACTACAGATCAAATTTTTCACATCAGACAGACACTTGAAAAAAAGTGGGAATATAATCAAAATGTCCATCAGCTATTCATTGATTTCAAAAAAGCATATGATTCGGTCAAAAGAGATAAATTATATAATATATTAGTAGAGTTTGGAATACCTAAGAAGCTTGTTAGTATGATAAAAATATGCACCAGTGAAAGAGAAAGTAAAATTCGTGTGGGTAATAATATGTCTGACAAATTTACAATTCATGATGGGTTAAAACAAGGAGATGCATTATCTCCATTGCTCTTTAATTTTGCCTTAGAATATGCTGTAAGGAAGGTAAGAGAAACTAAAGAAGGACTAAAATTAAATGGTGTGACTCAGTTGTTAGCATATGCAGATGATGTAGACTTACTGGGGGATGATGTGAATACAATTAAGAATAATGCTAAAATATTTTTCAAAACTGCTAAAGAGATAGGTTTGGAAGTTAATAAAGAGAAAACTAAATATATGCTTACAGGCCGAAACCAAGTGTTAGGTAATAATCAAAATCTAATTATTGATAACAACTCGTTTGAACCAGTTTCAAAATTCAAATACTTAGGAGTAATATTAACAAATGAAAATTATATTAAAGAGGAAATAAAAAGTAGGCTTAATTCAGGAAATGCATGTTACTTCTCTCTTCATAAACTTTTGTCTTCTCGTTTAATATCTAAGAAACTAAAAGTTAAAATATACAAAACAGTAATTTTGCCTGTAGTATTATGTGGGTGTGAAACTTGGTCCCTTACATTGAAAGAGGAACATAAATTGAGAGTATTTGAAAATAAGATCCTTAGGAAAATCTTTGGACCTAAAAGGGATGAGGAGACAGGTGAGTGGAGAAGGTTACATAATTTGGAAGTACATAATTTGTATTCATGTCCAGATATTATTAGAATAATTAAATCAAGAAGACTTAGGTGGGCAGGCCATGTGGCACGAATGGGAGACGAAAGAGGAGTTCACAGGATTCTTGTTGGGGAACCTGATTGTAAGAGACCTGTAGGAAGGCCAAGACGAAGATGGAGGGACAACGTTGACATGGACCTAAGGGAAATCGGTAGGGATGGAAAAGAGTATATAGATCTTGCTCAAGATAGGGAAAGATGGAAGGCCTGTGTTGCTGCAGCCATGAACCTTCGGGTTTAAGAAGGCTAGAGAGTTAGTTAGTTAGTTTGGCTATTTTGCACCCGTTACATTGCACGGGGCCCAGCCAATTACCATAACTGAAATAAACAAATGTCTAAAAACTAAAATATCCTAACATCGTTTAAAAGCTGAGGCTGTAGAGGGGCACTCAACACCCAACACACACACATCACTACAGAGGATTATACTGGCTGTAGGTCCAGACACCAGAGCCTCGTTAACCTGCAAAAGCAGTTACTGGGATGTACTACGTGGAAGTTATAACACCATTAAGCCTTGTTTCCATGATATGAAAAACTCAATATGCTGACCAAGGCAGTAATTTATTTTATTATAAAACATAAACTAAACTTAACGTAAGCATCTTAAGAATAGCGAAGAATGCAAACAAGAAAAAGGAAAACAGAGAAGAGGTAGAGGAAACGATTATCTACGAAGTGAAATGTAAAGAATGTCAGAGTGTGTACATAGGAGAAACGAAAAAGAGGCTGAAAGACAGGTTGAAACAACATAGGGATGATGTACGACTTAAGAGAGAGAGAAATGCGATATTTAAACACACGAGAGAAACAGGACATGACATAGAGTGGGATGAGGCTAAGCAGATAGGAAGGGAGAAGAGAATACTAGTGAGAAAATGGAAGGAGGCCAAGGAAATAGAGAAGAAAGGTGAAGAAGACACAATGAACTGGAATGGGAGACTGAAGTTAAACAAAAAATGGAAGAAGGTGTTAGGAAGAGTGGAAAGGACAAGAGAGAAAGAGGGGAGAAGAATGAAGGAAAAAGATCGTGAGATAAAAAAGTCCAACCACATTCTATATGAAAGTAAATATGTTTAGCCTTTTAGGTGAAAGTACAGTTGACAAGGGAAAGTCACCTGCTAGAATGTTCCAGAACAACTTTCTAATAGTCTGGAGGGGAGTAATGTTTGTGTATATATATCGTCCTGTTTTTGTATCTTGTTACATTTGTACTTGGTGCAGAGTCTGAAGAAGACCTTGCTAGAAGGTTGAAACGTTACGCTTAGTTTATGTTTTATAATAAAATTAATTACTGCCTTGGTCAGCATATTGAGTTTTTCATACGTGGAAGTGTATACTTTGCCCCACGAGTCTGTGGTTTGATTGAAATTAAGATTGTTGGTGCGTCAGCAATTAGGCAATTTTCATCCGTCACATTATACGGTATCTAGTCCTGGCTAGTCTCTAAGGGGTCGGTGGCATAATCGCGAAAGGGATTAAGTGCGACAGAGCACAACCGCGAAACGTAACACAGGATAAAACGCGAAGGAATAAGCGCGAAATGGAATAAACGCGGAAGGAACAACCGCGAAACCAAAATCGTACACAGGAATAATCGCCAAAGGAATAACAGCGAAACGAAAATTGAAAACAGGAATAAGCGCGAAAAGGAACAACCTTGAAACGGATTAAGCGCGAAACCAAAATTGGACACCGGAACAAGCGCGAAATGGATTAATCGCGAAACCAAAATTGAAAATTGGAATAAGCCCGAAAGGAACAACCGCAAAAATTTCACTTTCACGCTTAATCCCTTTAGCGGTAGTTCTGGCGACCCTCTCTAAGGACGAAAATCCCTTTACTCATGTTAAAAGCTGAGGCTGTGAAGGGTATTCATCATACGTAAGGACAAAACACAACCTTAGAGAGGATTACACTGGTCGTAGGTCAAGACGTCAGAGCCTTGTTGACTGGCCTGCCAGAGTCGTACAGTCAACGGCAAAGATAATAGTAACCAAATTGTCCACCGCTATTTTCACTACCTCTTTATTCTACATCCTGTGTTGTTTTAAAGAATGAAACTATGTTGGTTCGAAGCAGACATTGCTCTCTGCTTATTGACGTCTTTATTTCAATTCATTGTCATCACATTGTGTAATTCAGACCGAATGAAAATGGTGGTGGACAATTCGCCTACTGTTTCTTTCGCCGTTGGGTGTAAAAACCGGTGTCCATTCACAGCTCAGAACAGTTATTTTGACAAAATCCTGTTTCCCTGCTGGCTTCCTCGGGGAGGAGGGATTGTATTGTTGCCGCTTCTTGACCAAGCGGAAGGTCTAATTGGTTCTTTGACCGCGATTTCCTTCGTAGGTGAACGCGGTAACAGAGAGTCACTGCTATAAAGGCGGTCTCCGCGCCCGATCCTAGGCCATGCAATGTGGAAGTGAGATTGACGGGGAGCTTCTCGAAAGGTCACCCCTTGCACCCCAGGAGTCTGTGGAGCAAGCGAACAAAAACAACTCCTCTGCGCAAGTAGTGACTCGGGAGGGCCTCGACCAATGAACGTGGGAGAGCGGAAGCGAGTGCATGGAGGAGAAAACGTGGCTGCAGATACCAGCAGCAGCGCGCACTGCTTCGTTCCGTCCACTCGCTTCCACCCTTTATCTGCTGCGCCGCGACTACCGTAACGAAGTATAAGTATATGAAATGAAACGGAGCGATTCTGTTTGTCACTCTCTTTGAACCACTGCTGCTTTGGACATTGTAAGACATGAAAACTGACTCTATGTTGATGGAGATGTCTCGTCGCGTCTTGCTTTATTATGCAAGGGTCTCCTCTTTGGGTGAATTATTACCTTGTAGGATTTCATGATTACACACGTCGCTCCTAACCGCATACCTTGCTTCGGGCACGCAACGTTCGTACCATAAGCACTGATGGGTTGTAGGGTTCGATATCATGACAGATGTTCTTCTGCATCTTGTAACAATGTATACAAACCTGTACCTACACCATTATTTTTACCAATATACGTGTATGAATACAGAAATAGAAAAATCATACAACATGGCACAAATATTTTACAACAAGTATATTACTGGGGCATTCCATCGTTACGTGTGTGACAATTTACACACACAATTAAAGGTTCTAGAAATGAGATTGGATTAAAATATTCATAATGAACTGAATTCATACAATTATAAAGTACTTTGTGACGGCTGCTAAGTAATGAAAAACACTTGAGTGTGGTGGCATTCATGAAAAGCATTAACAGAAGGAAGTGCTTTACGTGTGTGACGCTTTAAAAATGTAGCAAATTTTGACTTCATTTGTCTGTGAAGCATATAGGCTGCAGGTGCTAGTAACTTTTTATTCGTGAAATGTGTAAATTATATGCATTCACAAACATCAAACCTTAATGCAATCAGAAATAATAAAAATTTCCATGTAAATTCATTTTGTTATTAACACGAAGCTGGACCACTTTTCATGGAAAGTCCCTACTGCGCCTTACCAGTCATATTATAAATTTTCGTAAATGTACAATGAGTACAAGCAAGTAGCAATTAAAATGTTTTCTAATCTACAAACATTTCGCATTTTAAACATAAATCTTATATGATTGTTGATTTTTGTGTGGAAATCTGAATTTTTGACTATTTTTGGCCTGGGTAGATATCATGAGCAAGGCATATACAGTGACCGACAATAAAAATGGGACACGTAGATCCTAGAATTCTCGCTTATACCTGCGAGGCGTTATGTGTGTTGCCTAACTCCACGGCGATAAGTGAATTTTAATAGCAAATTTTCAATGGCAACTTCTTCCACCGTCGTACAGTTAGGCAACGCACATAACACGTCACACGTAAGAGAGTATTTCAGGATTTAGGTGTTCCATTTTTATTGGCGGTGACTGTACTTTTAATTCATCTTATTTCTTCTCCTATGCTAGTTATGGCTGCTGAATAAATAAATAATTGTTCACTAGCGCCAACGATTTAGTTCTTTTGATTTTGTGTTTGTGTTTTAAGTCGACTTTCTGCACAGTAAGGCTAATCGAGACGACCTACAATTTAAAGCGGGATCGGAACCACTGTATGCCTCCATCGGTTATAGAACCCTGCATCCTTTGATTAAAAGGCGACGACGTTACCACTACGCTATCGGGGAGGCTCTTTAGTTCATTTGACTAAATCTTGTTTGTAGGCTAATTACCAAATACTTTAGTATTAACTACAGTGTATTCTTGTATGTTGTTATTTCTAGGATTTGGTGTCTATTTGGGACACGGCGTTTGGGAACACACTTTAAACTGTAGGTTCAGTCCCGATTAGCCTATGAGTAGACTTAAAAATAAACTTGATAAAAAAAAATCCAATCCAAATTCCGCACATTTTCTTCAATGGCATTTTCCATTGCTTACTCAAAGCTGTTTTCCTGAAACTAAATGAGCATCTTGTGTGGCAAGCAAGGATTGTTGGTAAGGCATTCGTAGAAAATCGTTGGTCATTAACCAAATGTGGTAGAAACGGGAATCGCTGTGTGAAAATTCCACCAGAGACTTCTGCGGATGACGCGAGTACATTGGCAACATTGTTTGAGTGACTGCTGTTGCTCTCGGTGACAGCCGTAACAGGTTTAACCCCCACCCAAACAAAACAAACTCCACGACGCAAACATCCCTCTGACGGTCAAGAACTGCCCAAAGCGTCTTTTCGCTGGGTGATGTGTCGTCAGCGCAACGAGTCCCCTCCCCTCTGTTTGAAGACGGAGCCCGATACTTCTTCAAGAAGTCCTCCAATTGTTCTCCTGATGTTAATTGAACACCGAAATGTTGTAGTTCTCTTCGGGAATCGAACCCGTGACCGCTCGCACGAAAGGCGGGAGCGTTAACCGTTAGGCTACGTGGGACCCGCACTGGCCTTGAAAGTTGGGGAAGCATCATCGTTACTTGGTGCCTAACATGAACATGAACCTCAGGCTCCAGAAGGTTTACAAAAATACCCCTCACATGTACATTGTAATAAACCTGTATATTTTGTGCGTCGAGTATCAGGTACACGTACGTAATCTTCTAATATATAAAAATGGATGTATGTGTGTGTGGGTTTGTTCCGGCATAACTCTCGAACGCCTGGAGCGATTTCAACCAAACTTGGTACGCGTACACTTACAATCTGGAAAGAAATACTGTGGGGGTAAGACACCCCTAGCACCCCTAGGGAGGGGATGGAAAGGGGGTAACATGTAAAAATAATCGAAAACGACCGATTATTTATATTCCTTTCTAATAGAAGATTGGGATAAATATATACCCTGGCAACGCCGGGCAATCAGCTAGTAAGAAATAAAGTACAATTATTTTCAAACCGTGAAAAGTAAATGAATTGATTGATTTTCTTTATTTTACTTAGCTTTTCTGCTATTCGCTGAGCATTAGAATTTTTGTTATTTAGAGTCGTTTTGTGACACTTTTGGCTAATCGTAATAAGTGATGATATTAAATTGAAAGGGCCCTAAGATCAGGCAGGGAGCCGTAGCGCGCTGTCATAACCACTCCGCCACGGTGATCCATGAAGAAAGTCAGTGAAATTTGATGCCTCTTCCCACTCCCCTGTTCTTGGCCATCTTCTTTACTTCTTCGAATGTATTCCCTCTTTTCCTTCCTATCCCTTCCACTATGTCCTCGTATGACTTCCTTGGTCTGCCCCTGGGCCTTCTTCCCACTGGTCTTGTCTCCAAGAACTGCTTGGGTTTCCTTTGCTCCTCCATTCTGATTACGCGGCCAAATCATTTCATTTGTATTTTCATAAGTTGGTCTACAATTGATGTGTGCTCCAGCTCTTCCCTCATCCTTAAGTGGGTCGAGACACGGTAATGGCATAAGGGATAGAGAAAGAAGAAGAAGACATTTGATGGTTTTTCGATTTACCAGTATTTAAAGAGCGTACGTTTCACATTTTCTCCAAGATTTTTTTTTGTGTTAGAATATTTTATTTCTCTTCATTTATTTGGAATTATGTTGAATGAACTTCATTTTATTAGCATGTATAGTTGAAGACTGAACATTTACATATTACTATATTAAGGAATTGTCTGGAAACATGGAAAAGTAAAGGAATTAACTGGTAGAGAAAAGTTACTTTTCCTAGTGAATTTGTCATACCGTCTGCTACACTGTCGCTGCGAAAAAAATCGTCCAACGAGGAGAAATAGGCCTTAAAAAGAGGTGAAACTGTAGACGGATGGATTCCATTCCTCGGTCGCATTCTCGCAGGGCTCTTAAACTCTTAAATAACCATTGGGCTCTCATAATCGCCGTTCGGAGAGCCAGCCGAGATAAAACCCGAAGGAGGATTGGTGAGAAAGAATTACCATTCAAGGACGGAGGCTTAAGTGGCGCCGTGTCTACACTGTTAGGTGCGGGGTGGTCGGTTCGTTTTAGTGTACCACTGAGGAGTTTCTGAGAACGGACGGATGGATTTTCTGCTCCGTACGTTGTCATTGTTATTTTATCTCTTCCATTGCCCCTCTTACACACACACACACACACACACATACACACAGACAGAGAGACTGAGATGATCTCCTTTGCCGAGACGCCAGGGGTTCCGGGTTCGAATTCCGACCTGACCATGGGCGTTCTTTGTGAGTATCCATCATATCATGACATCATCGTCGCGATTAGCCAAAAGTGATAAAATATAATAATAGTAATAATATAATTAGAATCCAACACAGAGAGAGAGAGAGAGAGAGAGAGAGAGAGAGAGAGAGAGAGAGAGAGTTGTGAGTTGTTTAATAGAAGTTGAATATTGGTCTCCATGACGGAGTGTTCAGCGTAACGCGTTACAAAACCAGACGTGGATCGGATCCCTGTTAAGGTATGGATGTATCATTGTATTTGTCCCATCCTCGCGTTCAATCGAAGATGTAAAAAAGCGAAATAAAATCACCGAAATAGAATGGAGAGATAGAGGGGAGTGTTATATTTGTTCAAGAGAGAGAAAGTAAAAAGGACATGGGCAGAGGAAGAAAAAGTGAGTGATAAACAGGCGCGGATCCACGACCCTGTCATGCCAACAGCCATGTTTTTGTATCAGGTAGGTGAGCCAAAGGTAGTCAGTGTTCCCAAGGTGGCCCACGTTACAAAAATCATATTAGTATTTAACACATCTAACAACAGACACTGCATTAATACCCATTCCCCCTTAGGTGCATCATGCAGAAAACGAAATGTCTCGGGCTGCCAGAAGCTTTTTTATTTAAGTTATTGCGGAACTCCTGGCGTCGTAGGGACTGTGCAGAACAGTCCTCCACGGAGGTCGACTATTCGTTGTTACTGTATATGATTCATGTCAACAATCAAAAGTTTGACAAAAATTTTCTCTAATAAGATGTAGAAACGTAAATAAACATGAAAAGATATATTTTTTTGAGCACAAGCATCATTTTCTAACCCAACTATAAGCCGTGGGCCATCTTTGGGATCCATGGGATAACTTTGGAACAAATGTAACGGGTTTGTAATTCTTTTCTATTAAAAAACTTGCAAGCAATGTTACAAAATATTTATTTGTTACACGTTGTTAATTACTTATAGGAGTTATTTATTATAATTTCAGAAATTTATCTCTCATTAGAGATTTGTAAATTGCCTAGAATCTTAACTATAGCCACTTTTGGTTCGTTCACCTACCTTATATTATTATGCCTAATATTTTTGAAGACCAAGTTTGATAGATCGTCGATGCTATTTTTTTAAAGTTTGATGTTATTCCACTTTACACCCATGGTAGGCCAATAGGAACTGAACCTACAGCTTAAATTTGGATCCGAACCACTGTGCAATATGCCTCAAAATGGGATCTAACCCGAGACCCCTTGAGAGAATATATGTTTATTCACTTTCCTCTGGTCTTATCGTTCATTCTACCGTGGCAATGGGAGGAATTATGACAACGGCACATACAATAATAAGAATAACCATCTATTTCAGTTGGAGGCCCCCTTTTTTTTGCAAAACAATAGTTCCTACCCTACTCCAATCTCTAGAGCATGGAAGCCATGCTATATATTATGCACTGCATAGGCGTGCGCAAACCCTCTGATTAGGGGGGCAAAAGCCTTTATGAAAGTTCAGTCGTGAAAGATAAACCTAATCTTATCTCACTGTTTAAATTTTATTGCATCGATTGGTGTGTGTGTATACACCCCACCCCCAAGCGCAAACACACACACACATATACACATATACATACATATATAATCAATTCATCCGCCCCCATAACAAACCAACAGCAAAAATCTATAAATTGTCTCTCAAATGTGCGCGCTCGTTTTCCTCCAAACAATTGTTCATGCATTAAGAGAAAACCGTTTAGCAGCAATACTTCTCTATCTGGTAATTTGCAATGCATTACAGAGAAGAAATTCCGAGCCAAGAAAATTTTACGAAATGTTGTTTATTTGTATAAAATTTGAAATCGAGGGGCCAGTTGCAATTCAATGCCCCCTGCAGATACTCTTGGCCGTCTGGAGGAAATAATGCAAGAAAGACGTGAAAACTGCACGTAATTCCATCTTGAGTATCCCTTTGTCCTGCTACTCTTATATTCTGCTAGTCTTGCTTTTTTTTTTTATGTTTGGCCCCTAAAATTGATTTCAGTCCAAGGTTAGGGGACAATTCCCCCCTGGCCCCCTTCGGTTGCACCACTGCACCCCCTTTCCTCGTAGTTGCTTTGAACTTCCATCGGCTTTAAAATGCTTAATTTTCATTAAGAGTTTAATAACGGCAATAAGATTCCTCTATCCTAAATTTCTGGGTGAAAATATAATAATATAGGGACATAGACGTCTGTAAGGGGGCAAGGATGGCCACATCTCCCCCTTAGAAAACGAATGAATATATTGCAAAAGTACATTTTCACACGTTCGATTTCAGTCATAATAATTTACATTAATTATTATAATGGGGATGCAGGAATGCGATAATTTCATATTCAAGAGGTGTTTTTGATGGGGCAACACTATTATCGGGGTAATATGCTCCTTGCTTATCCCTGTGTGGAAAAAATATGCGGACGTCCAGGGTTATGGGGGAGGGGATTTCATCCGCTTACCCCCCGTGCGCACGCCTATGCGCCACTGGTGGTAAAGTGGGTGGGTACAAGTAAGTGGTTGCGCATGTTGGTGTGCATGCGATAGACGGGGAGACATAGAAACAAAAATAGAGAAGGAGAGAGAGAGAGAGAGAGAGAGAGAGAAATTGAGAAAGAAAGAAAAAGCGAAAAATGATACACTAATCCAAGCACCTTCTACAATATAAAACGACAAGAAGTAATCTGAAGGTGAAAGGGTTATTTCCTTGAAATCCACGTGCGAGGCAGATGTTTAGGAAAAACAAAATTCCGTCTCCTCCTTTGTCAAAAGAGACACGGAGCAGAGAGGGATGCTGTTCTCATCTGGGCGAAAGATAAATTGGGTGGAGGGACATCCATAACGCGGAACAAGCCATACACTAATGGATGCAGGAGGCCAAAACTCATCTAAAGAATGGGCCGTTCCACGAACCAGCAGCCAGAGCTAGTTGAGGGAAGTGTGGGGATTGTGGGGGAGGCTGAAAGGTCGTCATTCTTCTTGGCCTTTCAAGAAACACACTTTTTCTGTCTCTGCTCTCTGGCTATCTGGTATCGTGCACCAAGAGAAAGAAACCTTGTTAATCGCCTCGAGTCGATGTGTGTGGGAAAAACCTCGCTCATCGCACATGTCTCAAACAACATTCCCGCCCTTCGCTTTCTGACGTAAGTGGGAAATGCTTTAGCAGGAATGTTTTTATCCCCCTCAAAGAAAATTGAATTGAAAGCATATCGAGAACCTTTGTTAACTAAGTTACAAATCATTCTTGTGCATTAATGATCCAATCATCATTGCCCAAAAGTATGCAGCCTTGTGTATTAATGGAGGACACCATTCTGTAACTGACCAAAAAGTGTTAGCAAGGAGTTTGTAGGTAGGTGAGATGAACGTTGTGTTTGAACTTGACAATATACAATTGGTCAAGTTTTGAGTGGTATTAGTTCGATACCTCCTTTTGCATACGAGTTTGGGTTTTCTTATGATGTTAGTATAGTAAATTTTGTGTAAATGTTATCATAAGATTTAATGACCTAGGTTAGAACCAATGTTTTAGGCTCTAGTGTTTTAGAACTGGATGGCAATACTTTAGCTTACTGGCTGGTAATACACATACAGGTTGTATCATAAGTAATAGCGCAGACTCTCACAGTTGAAAGTACACGATAATAAAAGCAAGAAAGTCTCGGTAAACATGGGTCTGCAAACGAGCCGTTTTCGAGATAATTGCGAATGTGTAGTTACAAGCTGCCACTGTTTGTAAACGTCGTCCTAGTTGGTAAAATGCTAACAAAAGTCATTGCAGATCTCATTGTTTTTATTGAACATTCTACTTACTTTAACAAACGTTACATGTTACAATAACTGTACACTCGTACCTGCTAAAGGAGGTGTTCAAAGTAAGTGTCGTCCTTGCATCTGGATGCAATACTGTACGCGATTCCTCATTGAGTTTCGAATTCTTTCGAACACCCCCGGTTCATTTCGGAATTGGTCACAAGCATGTACAATTCTCTGTACTGATTGTATCCAGTTTGATTACAACGCACCTCTCGGAAATGTTCTGTTTTGAAAACAAAGAAACCTCGGAACGCGCAAGGAGTAAAGCACTAGGTGTTTACAAAATGTACACATTATTAGCATTTTACCAACTAGGACGACGTTTACAAACAATGACGTCAGTGGCGGCTTGTAACCGCACATTCGCAATTATGTCGAAAACGGCTCGTTTGCGAATCCATGTTTACTGAGACTCTTTGCTTCTAATATCGTGCACTTTCAACTGTCAGTTTGCGCTGTTACTTATGATACACCCTGTATACAAATTTGCGTACCCAAAGAAGACGTTCCAGAATGGAATCACGAATAAGCCACTGAGTGCCCCCCCAAGCAAAAAGGTTAATTTGCACAATGTGCTTTAGGGTTGTTATATAGGTTTAGTTGTCTTAGCATAAATACACTGGAATTTTTCAGGGTTTGATCAAAACGGTATTATTTATGCTAAGAGAACTAAACTCAAAAAGCGTAACCCAACAACTAAGGTGTGGCTGAGTCAGAAGGTGAAGGGCGGGGCTTGTTGGTTGAGACTTGTGCGATATGTGAGACCTGTGTGGGGAATGGGCTGCCAAGATGGTCTCTGGAGCCATTGCAGTGATGTAATAACACTCACCACACAGATGTCGACTGCTTCTTTTTGTGCGTGCGTGTTCGATGGCCTACCACCAACTCGTCCATTCCAAACACGTGTATGTGACACGATCTGTATGCCTTACCGTAAATTCGTTTCGCGGTTGTTGAAGGAGCAGGCGATTTAACCCCTTCTTTTCTGGAGTTTTTACCCGTTGTTCGATTGCACACTGCTAGGTAATTAGTATCTTATCGACATTTGACAAGAGCGGACACTATGTGCCATCTCGAGTGGATAACCAAAGTAACGAAATTAAGCTATTTTTCTCACCATTTTAGCGATTATTCTGTTAGCGTGTATTCCTTTTAGATGTTGTTCCTTTTGCATTGATGTTTTTAGCGATTATTCATTTGGTTTTGAAAAAATGTTAGCGGTTATTCCTCTCGCGTTTATTCCTTTAACTGTTATTCCCTTCGCATTTAATCCTTTAGCCCTTATTCCTCACGCGTTAATTCATTTAACTGTTATTCCCTTCAAATTTTTTTTTACGGTTATTGCTCTCGCCTTTAATGCTTTCAGCGGCTGTTGCTCTTGCGTTTAACCATTTTAATCGTTATTCCTTTTAGCGGTTATGCTTTTCGCGTTTAATCCTTTTAGCGGTTTTATATTTTGCGTTTTACTCTTTTAGCGGTTATTCCTCTCGCGTTTGACACTTTAACAGTTATTCGTCTTGCGTTTAACCGTCTTATCGGTTATTTTTCTCACATTTACCCTCTTTGGCGTTTAGTCCTATCGCGCTTAACCTTTCAGCGTTTATTCTCACTCGTTTTATGTTTTTAGTGGTTCGGCTGACAGGCACCAGGTGGCACTTCAACAATAACAGTCCTGGAACTTTTTGAACACGCTCCGTTTGCCCTGGAATATGAATGTGCGAGTGTATCCCTTTCACAAAGCCACCACGCAACATAAAATTGTCGCATTGAAAAGTAGGGACATTACGTCGTAATTTGGAAACTAATTAATTTACGACACGAAGAGAGGACGAGCCTCATTGTGATTCGCAATTGTTTCCCTCCCCTCCCCTCCCCACCCGCCCTGGAATAAGAAGCTCCTTTCAATTCCTTTCTCAGCCGATGCTAATGGTCTCCCTTAAGGTTAAGGTGCGAGGGTGGAAAAACAAAGAAGCACTCTCCCTCGCGATCGTGTTTTGTTTCTGGCTCGTCTCTCTATGAAAGGGTCTTTCATGCTTCTTATGTTGCTGGGCCGTTGGCGGGGTTTGGGGAGAATAGTCCCCAAAGGCGACCGTTCACGCCGTGCGGCGCCGTGTGGGGCGTACGGTGGCGAGCGTCGGGGCAGGCCCCCTTTAAAATCCCGGCCCTACTCCGCTCGGGCAGCGCGGACGAGTTGTTCCTATGGGGAGGAGAATTGTGGTGTTGCGGTCAATGTAGGGCGCTGTGGAACAGGATGGGCTGGGTTTGATTCCCGCCTTAGGTACGGTTATTTCCGTTCATCCTATCATTGTGCAGACTTTTCGAGAAAGGGGGAATCTGAAAGGGTTAAGTTCGAAAGCAATATCCTTGAAAAGAATTAAACGTGACCGGAACCCATAGGGAGAATGTGCAAGATATTTAATTCAGTTTCTAAGAATAACCCAAGCATAGACCTATTTAAATGTAATTGTAACTTTAGATCTATTCAATGAATTATTGTGTTTTGTTTTCATAGAATTTTGGTTTTCATTTAGCTTGTAAGGTTATGTCCAACAATTTAGCGTCATTTATTATCGTATTACCTCGGTATTTCCTTTGTCTCCATAATCTAATAATTAATTTATTTTCACAATTGTTATTAAATGTAAAATGTATTACGTCATTCATAATTCTTGTTAATTTTCTTAGTTATGATCTTGTTTATGCAATGTGTCATACCCTAGGCATTCTCCTGTTGTGTTCCAATTAATTAATTAAATAACCGCTAAAAGAATTAAACACGAGAACAATAACAGCTAAAAGGATTAAACGGGAGAGGAATAACCAATAAGTGGGTTGAATGGAAGAAGAATAACCGTTAAAGTGTTAAAGGTAAGAGCAATAACCGATAAAAGGATTTAACGCAAGAACAATAATTGCTAAAATGGTTTAACGCGAGAACAATAATAGCTAAAAGGGTTTAACGCGAGAACAATAATGGCTAAAAGGGTTTAACGCGAGAACAATAATGGCTAAAAGGGTTTAACGCGAGAACAATAATGGCTAAAATGGTTTAACGCGAGAACAATAATGGCTAAAAGGGTTTAACGCGAGAACAATAATGGCTAGAATGGTTGAACGCGAGAACAATAATGGCTAAAAGGGTTTAACGCGAGAACAATAATGGCTAAAATGGTTTAACGCGATGACAATAATGGCTAAAATGGTTTAACGCGAGAACAATAATGGCTAAAAGGATTTAACGCGAGAACAATAATGGCTAAAAGGGTTTAACGCGAGAACAATAATGGCTAAAATGGTTTAACGGGAGAACAATAATGGCTAAAATGGTTTAACGCGAGAACAATAATGGCTAAAATGGTTCAACGGGAGAACAATAATGGCTAAAATGGTTTAACGCGATGACAATAATGGCTAAAATGGTTTAACGCGAGAACAATAATGGCTAAAAGGATTTAACGCGAGAACAATAATGGCTAAAAGGGTTTAACGCGAGAACAATAATGGCTAAAGGGGTTTAACGCGAGAACAATAATGGCTAAAATGGTTTAACGCGATGACAATAATGGCTAGAATGGTTGAACGTGAAAAGAACAACGCTAAATGAATAAACGCGAGAGGAGTAACCAATATCAAGGGTTAAACTTGAAAGGAACAACCACGACAAGGGTTAAAGCTTGAGCAATAACGACTAAAAGGAATAACTGCGAATGAGATAACAGCTAAAAGAAATAAACAGGAAGGAAATAACCGCTACAAAGGTACAAAAGAGCATTATTTCGTTACTCTGGCGCTCTGAGTCCTATTGTACGCGCTAGCCTGGAGATGTAGATTATACAGGGTGTTTCGGTGTTTCTAACTGACATAGTGGATGGAGACTGACCCAAGTACCAATATGAGATAAAGAACCTCGGTCGAAGCGCGTCATTAAAATGTTATAAGTTGGGCTCGGAAGTTGAAGACTTAAAAATATATATGAATGGCTTATTGCAGAAAGGGACCTGAGTCACATTTTTGAGGTATCGGAGTCACAACTTTTTCATCTCCTCTGTCTCTAGCAGCATACTGCAGGAGGGCGCATTGAGGGTTGCAAAATTAACTATTCATTATGCTAAAAATTTGAGCCAACAACAGCACATTTCTTTCTTACACTCTCAATATTATACGATTTTTCTTGTTTTTCTCAGAATTGTGCAAAAGTGACTCAGGTCCCTTTCTGCAATAAGCCATTCATATATAAAAAAGGACCTAAGGACTTAAAAACGGAGAAAAGGACGTATAAATGTGATCGAAATTAATTAATAACTTCAGTTTTAATTACATATTTAATGAATATGCGCGGCACCTCCTTATCTGACTTGAGATCTTTGCAAGTGCGTGCTGTCTGGTCGTATACACCGTGCTGAAAGCTTCAAAACAAGAGAAAGTTGCCACTTACAGCGCGACCTTCCAGACAAGTTACGGTTGATTGATTTGATTGATTTAGTTTATTTTACTTCGCGTTTTGTGCCTCTTGGCTAATTTGCGAAGATGGGGATGAGTGATGAACTGATGAAATTGATGAATGGACATTCACAAACAACCAAGCCCGACCGGGATGCGAACCCGGGACCCTTGGCGTCGCAGCGCGATGTGCTAACCACTCGGCCACAGGGTCGGGCAGGACAAGTTACGGTTAAAGGACCTTGTACCTTACCTGCCTCAGTCGTCCAAAAATGTTTTTCTCTCGTTTCAGGGATGGTTCAAATATATTTCTTTCTTTTTTTTATTTCTTTACTACAGAAAGGATGTTTAAGAGGTGATGAACTGATGATGATTCGAATTGAGAATGGGCATAAAAACCTAGTCGAAAGAAGGTGAAGTTGCAAAAAAAAAAAGCCGTTAAGACCAAAAAAAGGCTAAAAAAGGACCAATAAGCCAAAAAACGCCGAAAAAGGCAAAAAAGGACAAATAAAACCCACCTTTTTCTGGCCTACAATGACCCAAAATGAACATATATTATGTTGAGCCTGGTCTTCGGACACTAGGGAAAAAATAGGATTTTTCCTCCACTTCCGAGCCCTTAAAGCCAAAACTTGTTGGCGCTTCCTATGACAGTGAAAGATGCGGCTTGCAGATTTAATGCGGGCATTACCACACTTTACGACGAAAACGTTACAGTAGTTGTTCAAAATGGCGGCCCCAGCGTCTCAAGAAGCTCTGTCACATCCACTCTTAACATCCCTGGAGTAGTTCTGACCATATCACAGGCAGCAAGGATTCTTGCCAGGAGGGGATGGATGCAAGGGATGCCCCAATCGTCAGCTGTTACTGCCAGGCAGTGCACCCTGAAAACTGCTTGTACAGAACTGGGTTGTAACACTCACGTTACCGTTCACTTCATCATTACAACCCAGAACTGTCCGTGACTGTACAATCATCTTTCAGTTGCCTTATTCCACTGTCATACGCAGCCCCTACTACAGTAATTTTGGCTTCTAACTGTTTAACGACGCGTTTCCGGACTGGAGTTCCTTATCTCATATTGGTACTTCGGCCAGCCTCAACACTACCTGCCAATGTGATTCAAGATCACGGAAACACCCTGTATTTGCCAATAGATAAAAAATACTTAATACGACTTGAAATTACATATTGTGCAGAAGAATGGGCATTACAATAAACGATGAAAAGAAATATACGGACCGATAAAGATACATAAGAAGTCATGAAGAGATATTAATAAAATACAACATAGATATGGACAGCTTATATGTACAGTGTGTGTGTTTATGCACAGTGAGGTAAATGTCGCTTTCCACCAACATTTTAACAAATCAAAAATTGTCAATTTAACATCGTAACACAAATAAGAACGATGGAAGTTGCCATGGTTTCCAACCCCATGGAAATTCGTTTTTTTTTTTTAAGTTATGACAGCTGTTTGTGTGTAAGCGCGACAGCTGAAAACGATATTTTTGAGAAAGCGACTTTTATGCCACCTTGCATTGATTGGTTAATTCATTTGGTTTATCTTAGCTAACTTCTATGCCACTTTTGGCCAATTTGCGAAGATGGGGATAAGTTATGATATGGTGAAATTGATGAATGTACACTCACCAACACCCATGCCCAGGCCGGGATTTGAACCCGGGACCCCTGGAGGAAAAGCGCGATCTCATACCCACCCCGCTACCGGAACCGGCAGGATGAGTGATGAAGATGATATGTATGTATGCGCGTGTGTGTATAAAGTTACTACTTTCCATTAACGGTAAAGGAGATGAATCGTGGTAGCATCATCGTCTGCTTCCAGATCTTTTCAAGAGTCGCAAGGAAGTTCGAAAATTGTTTCCCAATAATCATTCACTTCTAGCTCTGATAAGTTGTCAAATAGAACGGAACGACACAAAGCAGAAATACCATGGCTCCTGTACACTTTGTCCCGAGAATTACTGGAGCCACCGAACGAAAAGGAGTGTCTGCACAAGTAGTGACTCGAGAGAACTGGACGAATGAACAATGGCCTCCCCGATGACGTAGTGGTAACGGCGTCGCCTTGTAATCAAGGGATCGCGGGTTTGATAGGCACATGGCACAGTGGTTCGGATCCCACTTTAAACTGTAGGAACAATTAAATCGACGAATGAACTTGTGAGAGGAGAAGTGAGTGCATATAGGGGAAAACGCTGCAGCTACCAGCCCGTTAATAGCAGCGCCCGTTGCTTTGCTTCCTCCACTCGCTTTCTCCCCTTCTTCACCGTTATACGCGACCTTACTCCACAGATTCTAGTACAGAGTGTAGAACTTCTGGCTTAGCAGAGCACTACGCCAGCAGCCATAACTTCAGCTGTATCCACTAGTGCGCCCTTTCATTGCCGTGCAGAAACGAATTCAACTCTGCCACTAGCACCATCCTCTCGCCCCACTGGTCAAAAGAAAATAACGTTCCATTGGAGCTTTCAGGAGCCTTTCTGAAGGCAATTCGTCCTTCACCTCCCCCCCCCCCCGTTTTTCTGCCGACACGCCCCTAAAGTTTCCGCGGCAGTAAGTTCGATGTGGATTTAGCAATTACTTTCAGGTCAATTTCGTGATGAGCGTGCGGGGGTCAGGAGTTATTGATTTCGCCTCGTCGGTAAAATAGCACTTAAGCCTGTTCGAATATGTTGGCTTTGCAAAGCGATTCCCGTGCTTCTGAGAGACCGGCCTGTAATTTCCTTCTTTGCTTGCAAACATTTTATAAATGGAGAATTTTCGCTCGCACCTCGAATGCCGTGCATTTTAAAAGGGATAAATCCTGAGGTTACTTCCCATTAAGCACCGCATTGCATAATGTGCTGCGTAATCTGGAGGCGTGAGTTCGAATCCCGCAAAAGTAATTAATTTTGTCTTCTTCACCTCATCATTGATTATCTTGCATTGAGTTTGGTTATTTGGCGTCGCTAAATAACAAAGAGAGAGAGAGCAAGAGAGTTGAAAGAGTCGAGAGAAGGATGGCAAGAGATAAGTACATAAAATAACAGAGGGAGAAACAAAGAAAGAACGGAATGAAAAGAGTAGCAAAGAAAGAAATGAAGGAAGGGAGAGGAAAACAAATAAAGTAAGAGATAGAAGCAAAGACAGCAAGAAAGGAAGATATAGAAACAAAGAACGAAATAAACTGAGAGAGGCAAGGATAGAAAAAGGCAGAAAGAATACCAAAAAACGGATAGAAAATAGAGAAACAAACAAAGATAGGAAGGGAGAGAAACCAAAAATATAGGTAGGGAGAGAAACAAAGAAAGAAATGAAGGGACAGAAAAAAGAAATGAAGGGAGAGAAAAAAGAAAGGAAGGGAGAGAAATAGAAAAGAAAGGAAGGGAGAGGAACAAAAAAGAAAGGAAGGAAGGGAGAGGAAAAAAGAAAGGAAAGGAGAGGAACAAAGAAAGAAAGGAAGGGAGAGGAACAAAGAAAGAAAGGAAGGAAGAGAAACATAAAGATATGAAGGGAGAGTAACAAAAAAGAAAGGAAGGCAGAGAAACAAAGGAAGAAAGGAATGGAGAGAAACAAAAAGATAGGAAGGAAGAGAAAGAAAGAAAGAAAGAAAGAAAGGGAGATCAACAAAGAAAGATAGGGGAACAAAGAAAAAAGGAAGGGAGAGAAACAAAAGATAGTTAGGGAGAGGAACAAAGAAATAAAGAAAGAAGGAAGGGAGGGAATAAAAGAAGATAGGAAGGGAGAGGGACAAGGAAAGAATGGAAGGGAGAGGAACAAGGAGAAACAGGAAGGGAGATAAACAAAACAAGATAGGAATGGAGAGGAACAAAGAAAGAAAGGAAGGGAGAGAAACAAAGAAAGAAAGGAAGGGAGAGAAACAAAGAAAGAAAGGAAGGAAGAGAAACAAAGATAGGAAGAAAGAAAAACAAAAAAATATAGGAAGGGAGAGGAACAAAGAAAGAAAGGAAGGGAGAGGAACAAAAAAGGTAGGAAGGGAGAGGAACAAATGAAGCAAGGATAAAAAAGAAGGGAAGAGAGAAACAAGGAAAGAATGAAAGAGAAATAAAGGAAGAAAGGGAAAGAAACAACGAACGAAATGAAGGAATAGTAACAAAAATATTAAGAAAGGAAGAGAGAAACAAAGATAATGAGGAAGGATGGGAAGTAAAGAAGAAATAAAGAAAGGAAGAGAAACACGAAGAAGTGAAGGACTAGACACAAACGGGGGAAGAAGGGAAGAGAAAGAAAATGATAGAAAAACAAATGAAGAAAGAGGAAAACAGAAAAACAAAGATAATCTACGAAAACTTCACCACAGAAGTGAAGTCCATCGTGCGCCCTTGAGTCCACCCAAATGGAAGCTATACCACTGGTCGACTGTTAATACCCTTTTCAGGTGGTTACATATTATCTTTACGCCGTGACAATATGAATGCACCCTTCCATTCCAGCTGCCACCCGCTGGCATACATCAAGACAAGAGCGTTATTGCTTGTCGTGGAATGTGAACAGTGCCACATACCTTGCCACTTGGCCCATCGAAATTCTATAAGGCAATGCCTTCGTATAATACGGCCGGTGCAGAGACTTTCTTTACAAGCAATGTATGTAAAGTAATGTGGGATTCACATATCACTCTACGGTATCAGTATCACCTATCAGACGATATCACCCTATTGCAATTACTGCGCTTTATTCACAAACGATGAGTGCTACTCTGAAACTATTCAATACACTAAGTAACTGAATTCCAGTTTAGGCAATGTTGAAGACACATTTGCTTGTTGGGATTCATGACCTTCCGATGATGACGTAGCATGTAAACACCGGCCTGTTATAACAGAAGTCGCTGCTGCGTGACACTCGGAATTCCTCCGACGTCCACGGTCAAGATATGATATCAAGTGCTTTTGTATTGGTTTTCTGACAGGAGTCTGATCACCATTAACTCCCCCCACCGTCTCTTCAGGCACCGTATCTCTCCTCCAGTTCCAGCGCTGGAACTCCAAGACGTTGATACGTGACGTTTCCTTGGCAACCTGCTCTCCTCTTTTTTTTCTCCTCCGTTTCCCTTGTTGTCGAGATGATTTCTGCAGTTTTTTTCTCTTTCCGTCCTGCATCTCCGGGAGTTGTACACCTAAACTTCTTGCTCCGGCCCTGGAGCTGCTGGAGACGTTTTTGCGGCCGGACCGGAGGCACGGAGCGTGAGACGGAATCTTAATGCTCCCGGAGAAAGCCTGCAGCGCCATCTCTTGACGGCTGCTAAGGCAATATTAACTTCGTAGGATTGAGGTGCAACGTAAACAACGACTATGGAAGATACCTCTTCTATATATTTTATTCTTCTTTTGTTGCGGTGAAGTACATCCCACTTGCCTATTTGCACCAATAATGTTGCGCAAACTCACGACTTTGAAAATCCAAGGGTCAGGGTAACCCTCGCGCGAGTCATGAAACCCCGGCTTTACTGTAGGATAGTAGCTAGCCTCAAAGCAAGTACCTAGACGTCATACAGATGGAAGCACGTAATTGGTTATCTGTTTCGAGAAGGCGTGGTTCTACTCGAGGTGTGGCTGGATGACAGAAAGGAAAGAGGAAGGATGGAAGTAACTTGACAATGGTATCTCTATAAACAGTGACAAACGATTACCACGAGAAAATTTCAAGCACGTGATAAAGTTGGAGAATATATTTACATGAATAAATTTTGATATATTTTTGCAGATTGCTGTCATAGTAAGTACACTAGTGTCCAAAATTAAAGCAACAAACAGAAATCCTTTCCTCGTGTGATTATTTTTGTTGATAAATTTGCCAAGTTTAACCTAATGCTATCGTGATTTTTTTGTTGATAAATCCTGGCACGGGTGCCCACAGGAGGGTTTTATGGCGCAGGTTGCGCCATCGAGATTTTTGGGGGGATTTCTTCCTTTCAAATAATATAAAATTCAACATTTATATCTTTTCCAAAATATATGTAAAAATTTTATATCTTAAATGCACCATATTTAATCCATTAGATGAAGAAATGAAAGTGTTTAGTGCATTATCGAAGGGGGGTATCGAACTCCTATATACTAGGCCTTAATTGACACGTGGGTTCTAAGGAGGATTCTGAATTAAACTTTGGGGGGGGGGACAGTATCCAACTCTAGGTCTTAGATTATGGCGAGTACTTTAGTTAGAGGGGGATTGAGCATTAAATTGAGGGCGGTATCCAATTCTTGTGTATTACTATTGTCTTAGACTGTTGCGGAAATTCTGGTGTGGGGACTGAGAATTGATTTTTTGGAGGAGGCACTATCTACTCTTCAATATAAACAGTAAGTCTTAAATTGGCATGGTTGTAGGATTGAGTATGGAATCTAAAGGGGGAGATAGAAAGCTCTTGATAAAGTGTTAAATCAGGGATTTCTGTAGTGGAGAGAGAGTTCGAACATTACATTTTGGAGTCTTGTATTTAGGCATCTTGTATAAGGCATCCACACGTTTTCGACCCCGAATGTTCGAAAGGAAAAGCTGGAAATGGAAAAGACTAAATATGTCGGGATCTTAAGAAAGTATTGACACCCCATCAAATTAATATTTTTCAAAACCTGCAAAGACATGGATGTAAATTTTTTCTTGTTCGCTTCGCTCGCAATACTTTGTTGCTACGATGTGTGTTTGGCGCTTTAATGAGATGAATATGAAGTTTTTATACTAAAGCTGCATTACAAGACAAGCGATATTCTCGATTGATTGATTTAGTTTTTTAAGTCAACTTTATGCGCTCTAAGGCTAATCGGGACTGAACCTACAGTTTAAAGTGGGATCCACGCGATGATCTCGATTATGATGAACGATTTTAGGGGTGGTCTTGAGTGATGGCACCCCTGTTTAGGGAGGAGAGCAGATCAATTATAATGTTCAGTAAAGCTAAGGAAAAAGTTACTTTCGGTAGACACGCTGTCGTAATTAAATATTTTGTGGGGTTTAAGGGCGTGAATGATATGATTTGGGGGGACGCATGACATGATTTTGGGGGGGATGCGCCATTGCCCTTGGGGGGGATGCGCCATTGCCCTTGGGGGGGATGGGCATCCCTGAATCCTGGCACATTAAGGTTTGTTCATTTTCTATCTTAAACCAGTTGTCTATGACATCATAAATGTTACTATCACCTGATCGTATAATGTGGTCAAATGGACACACGGGAAAGAATTTCCGTTTGTTGCTTTAATTTTGGACATTAGTATAGTTTTACAGTGATGTTTGCAGTAGATTTCGATGTACCTTCATGTAGTATTTGCGATCATTTATGGCTAGGACTATTCCACTTTCTCCGGCTACTGGTTGTATGTTTATATTTGTATTTTACGTTCATTGTTACAAACTCTGTACTGCAGAATGCTCACAGTAAACATCTGCCAAAGTTTAATATACGTATTTAATAACATAGTATATATTTCTCCCTTTTTACATATGCAGTTTGAATCTATTACTTCCCATTTTACATTTATTTAATTTTGAAATCCTAAAGTGCAGATGGCAACCCTTACTCCGTTGCACGTGGTTTAACTGTGCTTTTACTCGCTATCTCGGAGGGTAAAGTTGGCCCTTCTTTTACTCCCACTTTACCATGCGTTTCTGTTGGTTCAACAGATACGTAATCAGACAATTCGTGGGTTAAGTGTGAGTTTATTCTTACTCACGAGTAAATAGGCGTTGGTGCAAACGGGCACTTGAAATGCATCGACCAATTTCAGAGCGATCATTCTCGGATAGGAGAATTTCAGTTCAGAAGTGGTAAATTGAAAAAACGTTCAGACCTAAGCGACACGAGTCACTTGGAAACCAACCTTCAGAGCAGCACGTATCTAGAGATATGTTTGGGGGGGGGGGGGGCGAGGGGTCCGAACCAAGTGTCTCAGGAGTAATGTTAATTATTATAATAATAATAATTATAATAATAATAATGTTTAAATTAAAATAATTATATTAAATCAAATTAATACTAATTACAACACATAAATTAATATTAGATATATTATTATTACACGATTAGGTAGGAAGACTGTAGCTATAAAAATAGAGATATAACAGCGCATATTCATTACGTAGCTTACCTTTAGTTAAGATCGGAATAATTTACATAAAAACAATTGCTCTGGCAATGAAATTAATGTCAAATAGATGAATAATTGAATATTTATCGTATAAAAAAAATGTTGTCACATGTAGTTGGAGAAATGTAAGTTCCTGATTAAAAAAAGTTCAGAGGAAATTAATAACCATCGATTATGCGCTAAATGCTAATTTTTTCATTACTTAATTTTAGTACTTGATAAGTCTTTCGGGGGGTCCGGACCCCGAGATCCCTCGTAAATACGTCCTTCCCGTTCCTCAAAGCCGTATGATCCCAATATAATCCTTATCTTCCAATAAGTTCAGAGGAAATTATACAACAACGGCTAAACGAATATATCTTTGATTATTTAATTTTAATACTTGATAAATCTTTTGGGGGGGTCAGGACCTCCTGGACCCCCCTAAATACGTCCTTACTTCAGAGATAAATGTAACCTTTCGTACCGAAGCTTTACACACTGAGCCTGCCCGATGACGTAACGGTAACGTCGTCAACTTGTAATCAAGGAGACCCGGGTTCGATACCTGGTGGATGTGCATAGTGGTTCGGATTCCACTTTAAACTGTACGTCCAGTACCTATTAGCCTATCTGTGCGTGGAGTGGTCTTAAAACTCAACTCAATTCACGTTAGCCCAAGGTTGCTGCAACACATAAAGGCTCAGATACAGTTCACGTGTAATATTGCGTTGACAAGGAAGGGTACTATAGTTGTGTACATATATGCATTTAACAGTGTGTCAGGAATGAGAGGACAAAGGAGGGCTGGGCGGGGAACAATGACACGCCCATTGTCAGAGACGTCATGAACAATGAGAAGGAATAAAATTGCAACAATGTAATTTTATATGAAAATTTTGGCACGCACAAGATATGCTCAATTGTATAAAAGTATTGGGTGTAAGGATGATCTTCTAGTGAGGCACCCAAGAGCCAATCTGAAAACACAGTAGTACGCCCCGGTAAGTGATTCTTGGAGGCCAACGAGGCTCTGGCGTTTGGACCTAGCAGCTAGGATAATCGGTGGTGACATGTTGTCCTACGTCTGTCCTTGTGTGTGCTGGGTGTCCCTCTACAGCCTCAGCTTTTAAGAGGGAAGGAGATGTTACCCCTAATTGTTGTTAGTAGTCCAGGATAGTATTTGTTTTAGCAGTTGATTTGGACAACTCAAACCTGAGTTTCTGGAAGTATTGAAAAGTAGTTTTTTCAGGTCCTTGCATTCTCGAGCTACGACTCACGGCCTCGCTAACTAAACTCCGTACCAGGTAACTGTAGACAAGTCTCTGCGCAAGTAGTGACGCGAGACGGCTCCACCAATGAACAGTGAGGGAAACGGGATTGTGTAATGGGCAACGGGAGTTACCCGATTTCCTCCTCAGCGTTGCAAACTTCTGAAAATGATAATATCGAACGCACATGGAAAACGGACCGTATTTTTGTCTCAAGGTCCGTACGATTGGTTTAAGAATTTCTTAGGGAAATATTATGGATAAAACTGGAAGAGCAAATTTTGACAAGCCGTGCATTTAGCACTAAGGTCTGGACCGTACATCCGTACATGTACGGTTGGCAACGCTGCGCTTTGACCACTCGATTTTCCTCCTCCTCTGCCGATATGCGCGGCCCTGCTCTACAGTTAGCTGGGACAGGGTATAGGGTTCCTGGTTCTAGTACCGGTCTGCGTATACCTGTGGTCCGTTCCGTGCAATCCCCATGTCATCCTCGTAGTCGGGATTAACAGTTAATGCGGAAAAGCGAGGTAAAAAAATACAAACAAAACATCCAGTCACGATCAACCTATCCGTGCATAAAGCAAATTTAAAGCTGAAGTTTCGATTGGGCATTTATCGGTTCGTTTGGGGTGAATCGGAATTGGATTGTCGAATCCGTGCGGTACGTGCCGGCGGTCCTTCTCGGATTGGGGGGGAGGGGGACCAGCCTTCTTTCCTTCCGTAACTGCAAATCGATGGCGAGCAGGAAGTGTCCGAGACGAGAAGCCCAACATATATTTCGTCACTTCCAAAGGTCTCCTTTCTTATCCCGATTGGAATTTAAATAATTGAATGTCGGGTGCGTTACGCAGCACCTCGGCGTCGCTCGGTGACCTTCGCTGTTGTCAGTATACACAGTTGGCCGTCATTCAATATTCACGCCCCCCGGTCTCCATGGCGGAAGGGGAAAAATCAATGGCCCAGGCAGCGGACGTTCTTCGAAGCGCCTCCGAGTTCCAGGTAAAAGCGGCGAACGTATTTCTGCTACACCTGCACGAGGTAGTTTCATGCAGTTTACCCGTGTCCAGAGTAGAGGCTAAGGGTTTTTGCTTGGCTAGACAAGAGGGCGCCGCACGAGTTGCAACAGACGTTTGAAAACATTGGCATTCTATGAAATTAATACCTGAGCCGTATTGGTCCAATCGGTAGACCTGCACGCTGTAAACCCGGGTTCGAATCCCGCGTTGTGTGATTGATAAATGTGGTTTATTTTCCTTCGCATTTTTGCTCTTTGGCTAATCGCGATGATGAGGATGAGTGATGATATGACACTCACAAAGAACATCCATGCAGGGATTTGAACCCAGGGCCCCTAGAGTTGTAGCGTGCTGTGCTAAACACTTCTTCCCGGAGGTCGGCGATTTCAAGTGGGAATTTTCCCAGCAATGTTCCTGCAGGGAGTGGCTCTGGGATTCATCCAGCCTCTTAACAATTGAGGAGCAACCGTGGGTGTAGAACCTCAACAACTGACAGAGATGTCCCGGGTTCGAAACCCAGCCTGGGCATTGGTGTTCCTTGTGAGTGTGCTTTCATCGTTATCATCGCATCATCACTCGTTCATATCGTCGCGATTAGCCAAAAGTGGCAGAAAACCGAGGTAAAATAAACCACTGGAGTATCCTGTGTCGCTTTCACTTCTGTGTGAGGGAGCTTGCAGACCGGAGCAACACGGGACAAACTACATTGACCCTATCCAGTCTGTAGGAGAGTATTCACTGGGAACGCGCGACAGGCCGAAGCGACACGATGCACGATTTAAAAGAAACACTCCGAGCGACACGTAAGCAACAAACGACACTTGCAGCTTGCGTTGCTTCGGTACGAAACGTAGTCAGTAATTTCTGAAAGTTGGTTTCTAAGTGACACGTAAGTGGTCCCGGACCGACACCCGGTGGAACATATCGTGGTTCGGATCCCACGTTATACTGTAGGTTCAGTCCCTATCTACCTGTCTTTTCCGAGAAAAAGCACTACGAAGTTTCCATGCGCGTCTCATTAAGCGAATATACACATGTGTATTGTCCGATTGCCAAGTGACACAATGCCCAGGTTGTAGTGTATCTTTCTCACGTGCCGAAAGTTCTGAGTTCGATTCACGTTTGGCGCTTTTTTATTAACTAGAACAACTGATTATTGAATTTTATTTAATAATTTATTGAAATAAATATGAAATAATATATTGAATTTTTTAGGGAAAATACTTCATTTTAAATGTTTCCTTTAATTTTCTCATCATTTTACAAACATTTGCATATTCGTGTCGTAACTCTAAAGGGTCGACACACGCTCGCCCATAACCGTCGTGATTGAGAATGGCAGACACAAGGGAATTTACCCTGTTCGGCACGCAGAGTCTCGAACCCCTCTCTCTCTCGTAAGACCTCCAGCTCTCCTCTCGAAGCGATCTCACCCTTTTCCGATCACTGCCGACCCTTTTTGTCGGCAGTGACCGAACATTTACCTGCGAAACTCCTGTCACATCATCTTTAAATTGCGAGACTCATACCTGCACCGATAGACATTCCACGTATTAAAGTATACACGTGTTCATTTCATCAAAATATTGTGTGTGGCGAAAAGTATTCAATTTCTCGTTTTTCAGAAAATGTTCAAGAAACAAATTACAACCAATGCTTTTATTTACATTTTTTATACACGATCCTGAATCATAATTATCGTAAAATAATATAAAACAAAATATTTCTCGATAATTATCACAGCAAATAAAATTGAATTTTCGCAATAAATAATTGTTGGAGTTAATAATAAAACAATAAGAGTTGGGGAAATCAAACGGGAATCGAACCAAGAACTTTGGCATGTGAAACTGAAACGCTAACACCTGGCTACGGGGCGGGAACACTTGGCAGTCTTACAATGTCTTCACCTAACTTAGAAATACAGTAAAACCTCATCAATACGGACCCTGATAAGCCGGACTTCGCTTAATCCGGACAGTCAAAAGGCAAAGAAGCACAATGCCCTTTAAGTACACCATAATAAACGTGTTTTGTTGCTATAAACGGAGTTTTAATGCACTTTCTTTTAGGTTATTTCAGTTAATCCGCACTTTCGTTAAACCGGTCAACTTATCCCTCCCATTAGTTCGGATTAACGAGGTTTTACTGTATTGAAGCTCTTTTTTTTTTTTCGAAAATTGCTGGCAAGTGCGCGCTATATTTTCCAGAGCAGCAGCAGGTTGCGGACTGTCTTCGATCGTCAAGCCTGTGTATTCGGAGCTCGTCTATTAGATTACTGTACGAATCAAATGTGGTATAAGTACCTTCAAGTTTGTACTTCATGTAAGGTAACATTTTCGATTGTAGTCTATTATCAATATTCAACATTCATCACTTTCCCTATGAGACCGGACTTTTGGGACACCCTGTGTATATGCACGCGCTTAGTATGGACAAAATTTGGCGTTACAGCTTCGTCGCTTGGTACAATCTAGTTACAGTAGCCTAAATTACAAGACCTCCATACCCTTGACATGCAACATGGCAATATCTGCTCCCCCAGCGATCGAACCCCAAAACAAATTACCCCCCTGGAGAGAACAAGAAGCCTGCATTTTCCTTTCGTTCATTTAAATACCCAGAAGGCAAGGTACACGGGCTAATGCTCCCGCTTCTTAATGGCTGGAGGCATTACGGAAATTGGCAGTGGCGAGGCAAGAACGGTAATTAAGTCGGGCGTCGGGGTGCCTCCGACGTCACGGGCGTATTTTATTAATGTCTGGCTGGGGGAGGGGAAGAGAGATAAGGTCAAGATGGCATTTGTCATTTCAAGGCGGAAATGTCAAATTGTTACCAGTGCGGAGCCTAACAATTCATCATCCACTGAAGACATGGAGTTTGAGTTGGCAACACTTGCGATGCTGCTTAAATTGTACGTATTCTGAAGCGTGTCGCTCACCCGTGTTTGGAAGCACTGGTGTACGGACGGGGGAGATCGGACAAGAGTCAAAATTTTCTAATCAAAGGAGTAAAACTTGGTAAATGCAAACCCCTAATAAAAATGACTCCTATTACAATTCTTGCCTGCGGAGAATATCCATACTTTATTGCAGAGCCGTGGTAGCTCAGTCGTTAGGCTACGCTACGACGCCAGGGGTCCCGGGTTCGAATCCCGGCCTAGTCAAGGATGTTTGTGAGTGTCCATTCATCAATTTCATCATATCATCACTCATCCCCATTTTCGCAAATTTGCCAAAAGTGGCACAAAAAGCGAAAAAAATTAAAACAATTCAATCACTTATTCAAGTTGAAAATCATTCCACCAGTAAGAGTTCCAGACATTCTAATTGTTTTCTCTCCTCACTCTTTTATTGTTTATTAACCATTTAAGCCTTAATATATCGAAAACAAAATGTTTTGTGACACACCATAAAAGAAGAAGGATAGAGAAAGCAATCTCGGAGAGTGGAAAGACACGATATGAAACCGTGGAAATGAGCACAAGCTCCATCCTGCAGGAAAATCCAGATTCGGTTGCTCTTGCAGAAGCGGGTTTAAGAATCTTTATCCAGGCAGAATATTTCGAAAGCCCAGAGATTGATCCGTCAGAAGAAGAGACGGAAGAACGAAGGAAAATAATAAAAGGGAGGCTCCTGGCGTCACAGGGTGGGGGGAAGGGGGGGTTGAGTCATGAAATCGAAAATTAGAGACTAAAAACTTTCGACCTCCGTTTCTTTTGTCATCCGAACATCAGCTTCTTGGATTCTTCACTTTGAAATCTTTTCCTCTTCTCTCGTCGCTTTTGTCTGCTGGAGAAAATTAATTAGTAGAAAATTGACGTCCGATGAGGTAGACATTTTATAATTGTCGTCGCGTCTCGCTTTGGAGGAGGGGAAGAATGTGGCCATGATTGTGTCAAGGTGCACGTTTTCAAAGTTTTCCTTTGCAAGTGCACAATTGACAATTTAGATGAAGTGTCTTTGAAGATGTTCTATCAATCGCAGGATGTTGGTACTACAGTACTGCATGGGACCATTTTGGCTACCTTGTACTAGTTCGAATCTCCTACCCTTGACCGTATACAATGGAATATTAATGTGACAATAATAGTACACACATACAGGGTGTATCATAGGTAATAGCGCAAACTCTCGCAGTTGAAAGTACACGATAATAGAAGCAAAAAAGTCTCAGTAAACATGGGTCTACAAACGAGCCGTTTTCGAGATAATTGCGAATGTGTGGTTACATGCCGCCACTGACTTCATTGTTTGTAAACGTCGTCCTAGTTAGTAAAGCGCTAATAATACAGTAAGAAAAGTTATTGGAGATTTCATTGCTTCTATTGAACATTCTACTTACTTTAACAAACGTTAGTATTTTACATGTTACAATTACTGTACACTCGTACCTGTCAAAGAAGGTGTTCAAAGTGTCGTCCTTGCATCTGGATGCAATACTGTACGCGATTCCGCATTGACTTTCGAATTCTTTCGTACACCCCCGGTTCATTTCGGAATTGGTCACAAGCATGTATCAATTCTGTTTGATTACAACGCCACCTCTCGGTAATCTTCTGTTTTGTAAACATACACAGAAAAAACTGGTTTGTTTGGAATTACCAAAAAAGTTTGGTTGAGCTGTTTGGTTATGCTTTTTGTTTCCGATAACCAGATGTTGTTTGTAATTACTAAATAATTTTGTTTAAGAATACCAAAAAATTTGGTCAGACGAAATATGGTGCTGGTATACAAAAATGATACATGTGTAAGTAAAGAGAAACAAAACGTTTGGTTAAATTTACTATATGTGCGTGACCGTGCTTTCGAATTTGAAATAACGATTGTCCAGTTTCGTCGAGTGTAGCCTAGTATGAAAATCCTTTGTCGAAAATTGAAACTCATATAGATAGATAATTACTCGAAGCGAGTCTTTATGTTGTTGTGTAACCTAATATTCTGAAAAAAAAGCTCAGAATATACTTACTTTATACTGAGTTTCTTACACGCCGCTAGATGGTTCTGTCAGAATGTGTAGAAGAAACATAAGTTTTTGTACAACAAATAATAGTACGTTTGATTGTAATCATAGTGAAAAATTGTGCTTTAACACTCTTCAAAAGATATGTGAACATTAGAGATACAAATTAAAGAAGAAAATGCACTGCAGTGAATAAAAATGAATCTCCCACGAACAACCTTTTTGATTTTGGACTATATAAGTAAAAGCTAAGTGTCCCGCAGAAAAACAAAGACGCTCCAATAACGGTTAGTTCATGTGAACTTTCTATTTTGAATGTGTATTTTGAGATCAGTTAGTTTCTAAAAACTATTCATCCTAGCTAGAATTAGCCAGATTGTGACATAAGTAATTATGAATACAATATTTAGCGAATCGTTTGGTAAATTTGACTAAACAAATGGGCTACATTTTGTTAGATTTTCCAAAATAATATTTGATTTTGGTAACCAAAAAATTGTTTACGACAAACAAATAGAACTTGACCAAATCTTTTGGTATTGGTGAACAATTGTTTGGTTGATGCCTATTTAAACAAACGATTTGTTCACCACTACAATTTTTTTTGGTTAATCCAAGCAAACATTGGTACTAGTTTACTATCCTTCGGACACATTTATTTATTTTTACAGAAGAAACTACTTACCGTAATAAGTTCCTGTAGCATTGTCGAACATCGGGAAGGTG
Organism: Lepisma saccharinum; assembly: GCF_977018435.1. Taxonomy (NCBI): domain Eukaryota; kingdom Metazoa; phylum Arthropoda; class Insecta; order Zygentoma; family Lepismatidae; genus Lepisma; species Lepisma saccharinum. The sequence continues at coordinate 61,033,818 of NC_139235.1, read as the reverse complement.
TTTTTTGTGATTTGGGAATGTTTCAGAGCTGAAATTTATGTTGTTCGTTGAAAATTAATTCTCCGACGGAGATAGCGTTTGGCGCGTGCATCTTCCGACACCATCACGTTCGTACACCTTCGTACACCGTCGTGACTATCATGACGGGTCGTGATTGTGTTTTGTTGGTATGCAGTGTTTCGAACTGTCTGCGTTTGCGACTAGCGTTAGAACGTGAAACGGGAGGTAGAAGAATGACGTTTGCTGGATGTGTGATTAAGTTTGTACCGGGTGTTGAGGATTCCGTGAAGTTTCTGATTTTGGGCCTCGTAATCACGAATCTGCACTTAAAATTTGGCGTTTATTTGGGGGCTGGTGAATTCGGCCAATTTCTAACATGCCCTTAACAGGGAGTCTATAGAAACAGGCGGGGCCGCGATAGCGGTTGGGGCGGTAGGTCAATTACCCCAGGGGCGGAGCCCGGAACCGGCGGGAAATTCGGAAATCGAGGGTGTGGAAATAAGAACTTAAATGTGGCGTTTATTTGGGGGCACTTGAATCCGGCCAATTTCTAACATGCCCTTAACAGGGAGTCTATAGAAACAGGCGGGGCCGCGATAGCGGTTGGGGGCGGTAGGTCAATTACCCCAGGGGCGGAGCCCGGAACCGGCGGGAAATTCGGAAATCGAGGGTGTGGAAATAAGAACTTAAAGGTGGCGTTTATTTGGGGGCAGGTGAATCCTGCCAATTTCTAACATGCCCTTAACAGGGAGTCTATAGAAACAGGCGGGTAGCCGGAGCGGAGCGGAGGAGGGGCCGCGATAGCGGTTGGGGGCGGTAGGTCAATTACCCCAGGGGCGGAGCCCGGAACCGGCGGGAAATTCGGAAATCGAGGGTGTGGAAATAAGAACTTAATTGAGATTATTTTGCTATTTCCACGTGTGAGCGCCAAATTTTAACTGCAGATACGTGATTACGGGGCCAAAATTGGTGAGTATACCGAATTTCAAACAAAATGAAGAAATTCCCGATATTGTAAAATCGCTCCTTAAAATTTGTTGTCGGGCATTTCTTGGGTTCCGAAGGTTGAAACACTGCATAACAATTGAAAATCGAGAAAAGAGAATGCCGATGCGTCATCCCGACGCGTCATTATTTACGACGGTATCCGCGCCATATTGTGTGTGAGGCAAGCGGAAAGGTAGGAGAAAGAAGTACTCGTAGTGTGAAAAATTGCTATTAGTTTGATCAAAGCAACGTCAATAAACCTTCAGGAATGTTCCGCGAGGCAGATACGTAAGTACGAATGTCAAAAATTTGACAAAAGACAAGCACGACGCGTGATTATATAGGAAGGTGCACTCGGCATATTGTGTCTGAGGCAAGAAGTAGTGGTAATGTGAAAAATTGGAATTAATTTCATGAAAACAACGTTAATACACCTTCAGGAATGTTCCGCGAAGCACATACGTAAGTAAGAATGTCAAAAATTGACGAAACGAAAAAAATAGGGGTGTCCGAAGGATAGTAAATTTTTACCCAAACATTTTTCTCTGTGTAGAGCAAACCTCGGAACGCGCAAGGAGTTTACAAAATGCAATCAGTGACGGCTTCTAACCACACATTCGCACACATTATTAGCATTTTACCAACTAGGACGACGTTTACAAACAATGAAGTCAGTGGCGGTTTGTAACCACACATTCACAATTATCTCGAAAACTGCTTGTTTGCATACCCATGTTTACTGAAACTTTTTTGCTTCTGTTATCGTGTACTTTCAACTGAGTCAGTTTGCGCTTTTACTTATGATACACCCTGTATATGTAAAATATCCGACCTGGCAGTTTCAGCCCACAATCATCTGTTTCATTTTTATGTATCACTGTATTGGTAAGATGTATTAAACTACAATTTAACATGGAGATAAGGACTATGTTTACTTCAGTTTCAATTTCACTGCGTCCTTCACTTTACGATCTATATTTGAGGGCCCACTGCCACAGACAAATTACGGTTACACGTGTACTACTGCGCTTCAAGTGTATACCGCTCATTTTGTCTGTTCGAGCGAAGAAGCTCTCGATTTCGTACGCTATCTAGCGTCGTTCGTGCGAACTATTTGGCGCCCGAGCGAAATCCTCACTGCAGCACTCTTGCTTGTTTGACTGAAGTTGCATATCATAATGAGTATATTGCAAAATCATGCAGCAATTCGAGCTAAGAGATTAATGCAGTGGCGATTCCTGCATGTAGGAAGTGAGGAACTTCCTACAGTTTCATTTATACTTATTTCCAGTTTTCTGATTTTAAGAGTTTAATGAGCGTTATCCAATTTTGAGCGCAATCAAGGTTCGCTACTCGACTGTCAAGAGTCAATGTACTAGCTATCACCTGCTCGTTCCAGATCTGTTGGCCAAAGAAGACCGTCTTTGCCTGCCGCTGAGGAACCTTTCTCGTCATCCTACAGGCAGATGGGGGGTGTAAGGGGTACCTTCCACGTAGGCGCCCAAAAGTCAACCTCACTTCCACGTAGTGCACCCTGGACTAAAGACGAACGAGGCTCTGGCGACTGGCATTATGGCCAGTATAATTTTGTGTGTGGTGTCCTGTTTTTTGTCCTTGTGTGTGCTGAGTGCCCATTTACAGCCTCAGCTTTTAACAGAAGTCAGAACATTTTAAGATTTTTAGTTATGCAACGTTAGAGTTGTTATTTGTAATGGTAAGGGGCTGGCCCCCGTATAATGTGACGGGAGCAAAATAGCCCAAGTGCTGACGCTCCCAAAATTTTAACTTCAAATTCAAATTCAAATACAGGCAGATGGGTGAGAGGCAGTGCAAGGGAGGGCGGGGGTACGCGGGGGGTTGTCCGCGTGGAAGGTCCCATGGGTTCCTTAACAGTGATGCCAACTCTAGCATAATGGTTCTAAACCTAGCAAATTTGAACTTCGTTTGCACCTATCACTCTGTGTTTGACATAATGGAAAATCCAGCATCATCTCAAAAAAGAGAAATTGAATTCTAATGAAGATATTTTGAGGAAATATTTATTTTTAAGAAAATCTCCAGATCTTGTTTGTGCTTCTGTAGCGGACTTGTTTCAAACAAAAAGAAGTATGCCGACCAAGAGACAAGTTTTTACAGGCCCTGATCCATCCTCTTGTTTTCATCTTTTCTTTATCTTCCCCGATTTAACAAGGGAGGAACATTTCATAAAAGGAAATCGGTAGAAAGAGTTGGAGGTCACAAGTAAAAGAAACTGACGCCGTTACCATTCATGGAATTTTCTTCAACTTTTTTTCAAGCACTACGCTAAACCCATTTTATTGAATGGTCGAAATTCTTAATGTTGCTTAACTAGAATAAATAACCAATGACGCAGTTCACAACTCCAAAATAGCAAAATAAATTGAACTTAAAACTACTACAGTTATCAGAAAATGATGATAATAAATTAATAATAATTGTATAATAATAATAATAATAATAATAATAAACCCTAGCATAATTTTATCACATTTAGCGTAATTTATGAGTTGAAACAGCACCTTTTCTTATCAGGAGGTTGGTATTGGTAAAGTTGTTCTTAATCCATACATCAGGCAGGGAGGGCCTGCCAATGCTAATCCAAGGTGCAGGCAATACATGTCACCGTGTAATTGAACGCATTTTCGAAAACTTTCCTCGGTCTGTTTACCATAACTTCCTATACCTCAAAAATTCCACTACTCGCCACTGAATTAATGTCATTATGTAGGTACTAAACACACACGTACACTCACTTCAATTAGTACTCCGGCATTTTGTTTCTTTATACAGCATACTTGCAGATGATACAATTCAATCTACAGGTGTATCAATATACGTTGTATAAAACTAACTTCGTCGACTCTGTACAATAAATATGTTCATAAGAGCAACACTTACAGTAGTTTAAAAATAAATCTATTACTTTTCGTGACTGAAACTGTAAATAAATAACATGGCCAAGTTCTTCTATTGGCGGAAGGTGGAAATTAGGGGGCGGGTTAAAATTTTATCTTCCCCTGCGATTGGTCACCTGGTTATTGCGTCACTCGTCTTTGGCGGGAAGAAACCACCATTCAGCGTTCCGCAAGCATGTTCGGCCACTCTTGATTGGCTGTTTTTCTCCTAATTTATCGCTCTGCTACCGCATTCGTGGCGCCGCGAGCTATGAATTCAGCGTTGGCTGATGCCAGCGGAATCTAAATCGGGGAAACGGACCGCGGGGGATTATTTTCATAACGTATGCACACGCAGACAGACACAATCAAACAGTGGACGAACGCGGGACATGTTTACCAAAATAACGCACGAACACAAAACACGGGCGTCGCATGCAAAAATAGCGGTTTCGGGGGATCAATCAGGATGCGTTGTTTGAGAACCTCATAAAGTATTCACCGAGCGACCTTTGCCGACGCAAGGGCCAGATGCATACGGGGGATAAATTGCCCTGTTGCTGAAATTTTCTACGGCCCGGGGTGGGAGTTATGTCGCGCTGTTGCGAAAATCTCCGAACTTCGTGCTTTTTTTTCCCTTCGCCAATAAATTAATGAATAAATTTTATGCTTGCTTTGCCGCTATTTCAATTAGTAATTTCATTGGTTGTTATTGGTGTGGATGTAAGTGGGGGAGAATGTGTAACCCTGTGATTTCATTAAATGTATTCACGTGCATGTCTCCAGGAGTGCTTCCGTTTAGATAAAGCTGCCAATTGCAGGAACAAGAGGGCTGCACTAGTAAATGTATATTTTACATTAATATTGATCTACGTTAAGACAGTGTATGTGGTGAAACATTCTTCGATAACAGTATGCTGATGGATTTCAATTTATCTTGTGGTGGCCGAACTGCTACTACCAGGTATCCAAAAAAGTTCGTGCCGCTGGAACGAAAAGTGAAAGTCAAACGGCATGTGTCGGCAACCCTGTCTGGATGACATCAGAAGTTTACATTCCCGGCAATCGTCAGTCAGTGCAGAGTTGGGAGACGTGTCGGTCGCATAGACAGCAGGTCTGTAGAAACTACAATCCTGAAGGGAACATATCAGTGTCAAAGGACGTTTTACGGCCGTGTTTACTGTATGAGTTCAAATTTGGCAGCAATGCTGCAGCCGCTGCTCGAAAGATATGCTCCGCGTTTGGAGAAGCATCAGTGAGTGAGCGCACAGCGCGAAAGTGGTTCAGTCGCTTTGCATCGGGCGATGAGAGCCTCCAGAACAAGCCTCGAGCTGGACGCCCCGCCACTATCGACGAAGTACTGCTGAAGGAGATCATCGAGCGCGATCCACAGCAAACGTGCAAAGAACTTGCACAAGGGTTTGGAGTGTCAGAGGAAACCATTCGATTTCTTCTGCACAACCTCGGGAAGTCTTGGAAGCTCAGTAAGTGGGTTCCTCACGTTTTGTCCGAGGAAAACCAACGCCAGCGGCTCACCATTTGCGCATCATTGCTGTCACGCCACAAGAAAGCCCCATTCCTGGACCAGATATTGACATGTGACGAGAAATGGGTGTTATACAGTAACCGCAAAAGAAAACATCATTGGTCGTCCCCTGGTTGTGTTGCATTGACCCCCAAAGAAAACATTCATCAACAGAAGGTTCTGCTCTGTGTTTGATGGACCAGCGCTGGTGTTGTGCACTTTGAATTGCTAGAGCATGGCAAAACCATCACATACGAGGTGTACTCGTCCCAGTTGCAAAGGGTTGCAGCTGCACTGCGTCCGAAGCAGCCAGCACTAGTCAACAGGAAAGGAGTGATCCTTCTTCAAGACAACGCTAGACCTCATACGGAGAAAGCGACCAAGGAGGTAATCAACACACTTGGTTGGGAAATTTTACCTCTTCCTCCTTATTCCCCGGACATTGCCTCATCTGACTTTCACTTGTTTTTGGCCATGGATAACCATTTGCGTGAGCAACAGTTCCTAAACCGAGATGATGTCACGCAGGTCATAGGACAATTGTTTTGCTCCTAGGGACCAGAACTTTTGCAAATGCGGGATTTATAAGCTTGTATCTCGTTGGGATAATGTAATTGAAGCAGAAGGAGCTTATTTTTCTGAATAAAATACATTTGCCAGAAATTACAGTGTCTTTATGTCTCACTGCAAAAACCGGCATGAACTTTTTTGGATACCTGGTATTACAAAGTGAAGACTGAAGCATATTATTTAAAAAATGACTCTAAGGGCGCGGACATGAATTTCGCGCTGTTGTGACGTCGGAGCACAACCTCGTGTGTTCGGAGGTTAAAGAGAATGAGAGTTGGTCTTTGTAATCCATGTGATACAAACTGACGGTATTTGCTCGAAAGGCAGGGATTACACAAAAGTGCTCCGGAGAGAGGTCGGTCCGACGCTCGAAGTAGGCAACGCAGCTCAGTTGACGTTGCCACACGGTGCGCGGGAACCAGCGAATTTTGTCCCGCTCTCGCTTTGCATTTCCCATATGTGGCACCAGCGCAATTCTGCCCAGACGCCTATTCTCATGGCCGTGCGTTTAGTTGCCTTATTTCTCCACACACACACACACACGACTATAGATTATAGGGTCAGAGTTTGAAGTCCAATTTGTGCACAGAGAGACTAATGGCGATGGATTAAACACGAATCCGAGGCATTCTGTGTCTCCATCATGTATCGAACTCGTGACACCTTGATTTCAAGGCGGTGAAGTTACCATTATGCCATTGGGGATGTGGAAATGCGGAATGTAGTTATTCCTTTCAAGATACAAATTCTAATATTGTGTAAAATGATATAAATGAAAGCGTTACGTTCCTGGTAACCCTCTATCCCTCTACTCTTGTAGTCGGGGCATAGAGACTCTAGTAGTCTACACTGACACCTATCTTCAGGGTAGGTGCAGAGGAAAGTCTAACCTCTGGATATAGTTTTGACTGTAGATGTTTATTTTCACACCAGGATACTTACATCTGGACGGCAGGAACTCGATCACTGGAGATTGAGTACGGTACTTTTGATATAACTTGATAAACGAAGATGGCTAGAATGTACAATATAAAGAAAGTCTCTAATTCACTTCATACTTCTTATACTTACTTCTTATGCACTCCTAGAGAGGTATCTCGAGTTACGAGACGGGGGTCGCGTGTTAAAATTGTATATTTATTTGTAGAAGTTGTAAAATAACGTTGTTAATTACCGCGATAATTATCCATAAAGAAACACGGGCACCATCTTCCATGTCAGAACAAATGACGTTCGAAATTCCTTGCTCCGTCTACAGCGTTGCCACACTGTTCAGAGCATTGGTCGTTGAAAGTGATAATTTAGGCGGGAGAGAAAATTATTAACGTGACATAGCCCCACGAACCATCACGGGGACGAGGTATGCCTACTAGGTTAGGTTAGGCCTGTTAGGTTAGGTTCCATTAGCACTCCTTTCGTTCAATTTAGCATATACGGACAACTACAGGTAAGTTTGGCAACAGTGTTTTAACGTTGATTTCAGGAAAGTATGGCATCTCCTGTATTGATGAAACGTTGTTGGTCAGTTACGTGCTACAAAACTATAAATTTCTAATTGAAAGTGATCATTGGTTCACAAATCATTCACGGATAACCATTTGAGGTAATGTTAGGTTAGCTTTAAAGCAAGCATAGTTATAATATTTCGTTTGTAAAAATACGCAAATACTCCACCGCTGATTTTAGGAAAAATGGCATGTTTTGTGAAACATTGTTCGTCATTTACGTGCTACAAAACTACGAATTCCGTATTCAAAGTGATTATTCGCCCAAAAACCATTCACGGAAGGTTCGGTTAGGTTAAGTTAGGTTAGGCAAGCATAGTTATAACATTTCGTTTGTAAAACTTATAAAATTTCGTTCGTAAAACTACGGATATAAACCTTCATAAAAATTTTAAAAAAATATTTTTTTTTCAAATATCCGACTTCGCCCCCGATTTTTAACAACAGATTCGTGATTAGGAGGTCAAAATTAGTTAGTAAACCGAAAATTAAAAAAATTGGAGACTTTCTCTATATTGTAAATTCGCTCCACGAAGATAAATACGTTTGTAATCGCTCAACGAAAGGCGCTGAGAGACCAAGCTATAGGACTTATGAAAGTGCGGTGATCCTCAACACCCCGACCTAAACTCCGAGACCCTCCCTGTATCGATTACCCTGAAGACGTCATTAGAAAACTCCCGGTAACGGTAGTATCCCAATACCTCTGCCTAGAGATCCATACAGTGAGATTTGAAGGAGGTTGTCGAGCAATCCCGACTGTTACCTGAGATCCACGCTAAAATTCAACTCCACTATGCCCCAATTTACAGGGGTATTTATACCCATGCTCTCAGCGTCGAACCCTTGCCATTTAGCAATTTTATTATACGACATTTTGAATTATTACATTCAAATATTCTGAAAATACATAGTTTAGCTTATGAGAATTTTACAAAGAGAATTGGCATGTTCTTTTAAGTTAACAAATTTATTTATTTTATTTACATTTTACTTGGGATTACCGCTAAGCAGTTTTTCCCATATCTACAAGTTAACAAATCCTTTCATATGGTTGACAAATCTTCTTCTTTATTTTTATTTTTTTTGGCTCACACCGCGTATTTTTGCGATTTCTAGCCATGTTCCAAACTGTTGATGAACATCTTTCACTTTCTTCGAAACACTATTGACTTATTGAGTCCTGTAGTCTATTCTGTTCTTATGATATAACGACTTAGCGAGGTCTTTTGGATTTAAATTATCGCGAGGGTCATAGCTGTTTAGATTGTAAACCTATGTTTTCGAGCGAAACTATAAAGTATCCAAATAACTGCAGTACGAGGTTCAGATATTAATGTAGATATGGATATCGGAAATGGAACAAATCTTCTCATTGGGAAATTACAATTTTAAATGTTCCGCCATTTGCTAATCATGAAAAGGTTAGTGCATTAACATCAATAATCTCTTGATTGGCGCGTTAACATTTACATCATAAAGTTAGGCATATTTATCAAACAAGCTTTCTCCATAAGTGCATCACATAAAGGTTAGCTCTTCGATCAATAATATCACGATTGGTGAGTACACGTTTGCGTCACACGTTAAGTTAATTTGATAAATCGGTTTGCAAACCAGCTTCATCTTTTCTCAATGTTAATCACTTTAAACTTTCGACGTGTACAATTTTGTTTGAATTCTTATGAAAATGTGGAAGAGCGTAACAAAAGTCTTTACTGTTGCTAACACACCTCAGCGTATTGAAAGATCGACTCATGTGTTCCGGGTTCGAATCCCGGTATATCATTTGCAAGAGTCGTTTCATCATGTCATCTAACCATTATTGTTCATCGTTACGATTAGCCAAAACGCCTTAGCGACGCTAAGTCAGATGAACAAATACAAACATTGCCTTAGTTTTCATGAACCAATATAAAGCTCTGGGATTTGACAAATATGCTCGACATCAAAAATTAAACGTTTGTGGAGATGTACTCTAGGTAGTTAGTTGCTTACTAGGGGAGGAAGAGGCAGACAGAGAGGGTGAATGTCGGGTAAACAGAATAGAGACTCTCCATGGATGCGAGTGTCTTGTCAGGAAAAATCACGTTCTTTTCTGCGCTAGTATGTACGAGGGTGGTATCGTTAAGGTGGAGAGTTGCAGTTGTGCACTTATTTCAATATCGTCCGAATTGGCACAGCTACTAAAAAAACCCGGCGTTTTAGAGAGCAAGAATTTCTCCCCATGTTGCAAGTAAAATAGTTTTTTATGTCTAGTATTAAGCTAGACACGATATTTGAAAAATATGATGAGTAAGAATTTTCAGAATCCCATGTATTCCTTATGGGGAATGAACTTCAAGTTACTGCTCTACAAATGGAAGTTTCGACTTTTCCGCCTGTCAATTACATCTTCAATGTGTCCTCTTTCCGTTGATATATTTTTTCTATGCCATCGGAAGTTTGATATTCGCAGGAGAACAAATAAAGTAATACTCCCATAAGCTCAATGCATTTCATCTTGCATCCTACGGCCATCCTGGCAGTGTTGCCAAACCTGATGCGCATAAAAGAGCTAAATTTTATCTTAAATCGAGTTAAAACTGACCTTGAAGAAGCTAGATTTACGAAGGCTGAATAAAGTGCCTCCTAAGGTAATGTTAGTTGTCAGTGGGATGGGGAGTAGGGGGCGCTGCTATTACCGTTAACTTTAAAGTGTTGACAATTTATTCTTAGTTTTAACCGTCTAGATCTGGTCGTATGAAATCGGAAATAAATGATTCCCGGATAACAATATTTTCATTTTCACGTAACCTTAAGCGCTATGAAAAGTAACTTTGGGGTAAGAGGTGGTAGGCGACGCAGACAACATAGGAATATCACGTCACGTGCAGAATGTATACTCATGGTATAAGTTGGTCTATGTGGGTCGGAGCCAGTGATGGCATCATAGTGGGGCAGGGGGGGGGGGGAGCGCCCCAGTTCACAGCCAAACGAGTGCACGAAAGATTCAGATCTAGCTCCAAAAGAGCTAAGTCGGTAACAGTGTCGCGGAGGGAAGAGCCTTGTGGAAATTGTTCCTCATGCTCTTACGTTTCAACCCTAACCTGAGAATATTCGAGTTTGTTAAATAGCAACAGCAGTTCATTCGACGCAGTCCCCCTCAAAGTGAACAATCTCAGCCAACAAATTAACTTTAGGGAAGAGACATTTGTTTCCCCTTAAAATCAGCTTCACATTGCCCTTCTGATGGTACCAAGTCAGAAGAATAAGGTGGATGATGAAGTCCTTCATAATTCATTTGATTCTGCCTCGACAGATGGGGCTTGTGACAGAAAGTTGCGTTTTGAAGATACGGGATGGCTTTCACAAGTCTCGCACACCTTTTCATTGTGACTAAATTTGGCAAACATACATGATCACAGTGTGTAAGAAAACTTTTGAAACCGGCTGACTGGTTCCTGTAAAATCGCCAGACTCGTTAGTGTAAACGTACCAAACTTGTCAACTAATTCATGTAAAGTTAAAAGTCTCGTAAGCTTATCAAGTCTGCTGATTGATTGCTTTTACTTCATCAGAACTGCTGACTAGTTTTTCTAAAGTGTTAAAACCTGTTGAATGGTTCCTTTAAACTTATCAAACCAGATTACTATACTCTGTCCCGGGAATCACTGGAGCGAGAGCAAGTTTCTGCGCAAGTAGTGACTCGAGAGGTTCGACCAATGAACACGTGTGAGGGAACGGGATTGCGTGGAGAGGGGAAAGTGACTGCAGCTACCAGCCTTTGCAGCATCGTGTACTGATACGCTCCTCCAATTTGATTTCTCCCCTTGTTTACAATTATGCGCGCATCCTTGCTCGACTGACTCCAGGAATAAAGTTTAGTTTTCATAAGTTTATGAAACCTGCCGACTGGTTCTTGTAAAGACTAAGCAAGAATCGAATCTGAATACAAAGGGAGTTCAAATTCTGGCAAACCCGCAACCAGGCTGTACACTGGGAAGCCGGGTTGCATCAAAGGATGCTGCAGATTATGAAGCAAACATCTACAAAACTAAATTGGGAGCCAGTCTTTATTGACGTAGACTGTACAAAGTTCAACATTGCCAGGAGGAACCAGGTTTTATATATATGTATATATATATCTCTTCCTCACTAAGGATATTAACTTGGAAGCTGCACGTTAAGTGTTCTGGGTGGAGGGTCTGGTGCCAGGCACCGTCAGCTTGCAACAAAACCCCGGAACTAAATGCTAAGAGCTCCCTATACCTCTCCCTTACCTAACCCCACATACATTATTAGACCTGAGCGGAATTGTAAGGTTAGAAATTGCTGTACTGCTTGCATTTCCAACTTGCGTCTGGGAAACAACGAATCAGCGATCAGTTGAATTATCCAACTGACATCGGCATTTTCATGTCACAAGGCACCCGAACGTTGCTGGCGGGACGAATCAAATTAGTGTCGGATACACAGCATGTTGCCAAACGTTCTGTAAAACGGGGGAAGAGAGAGAGAGAGAGAGTTGAACAGAACCGTTACTGAATAAAAGTTGTACAATAGTACACAGAGCACAGAAATTAGTACACAAGACATCCAAACGCTGTACAAACGATGATAAAAACAACTGATAAAAACAGACGTACGCTTGGCAACGTTGTAACGAGGGAGCGATGTTACTCCTACAGCTTTTACTTCGCAACTGAGGTTGTTGACACTTATCGAGCCACACCCCCTGAAGGCGATTGGTGGACAGATAGAGCGATGTAGAAAAACGTAGGTCAGCCGCCAAGTTTTGGCGTTCGTTGCAACCTAGGTCTGCTCCACACCAGACCCGTTTGGAGTAGCAGGGCGCTTGTTTGTGTAACATGGCCTGCTCTCCACAGCGATGTTTATTTGTCTTCAGCTTTCATCCCCTTGCCAAGGGTTCTCATCGTGTTTCCTGATGATGGAGACGCGAGGCTCTCAAATCTTTGGCGACGAGATAGGGAGCAGGGGAAGAGGCACGGATGCTGGCAGAGAGGGAAGGGGGGGGGTGACAGGAGGAGTCAAGTGTCACGTGAATAATCCATCTTTCGAAAGGCGTCGTCTTCGCCTGTAATCAGAGTCGTCGCAGTGTTGCTGGCAACTTTTTAATTAATTAATAGTTCCCGTCGGTTCCTATTACTTTATAATATGTCTTCCGTCTGCGGTCGGCGGTCGCTGGGTGTCGTCACTCCCTCGTAAGTTCATGATGTGTTTACCCCTTCCGCCTTTCAAAACCAAAACTAATCAGCCGTCGCCTATGTATCGTTGGGTGACCCAGAACTGAAGTAGTAACTCCTATACTCTGTCCCAGCTAACTGTGGAGCAGACAAACGAAAACAAGTCTCTGCGCATGTAGTGACCCGAGACGGCTTCACCAATGAACATGCAAGAGGAACGGAATTGCGTGGAGTGGGGTGCGTTCCCAGCAGCGTGTACTCCTTCGCTCTGGCCACTCAATTTCCCTCGCTTCTCTGACGCTATGGGTGGCCTTGCTCCAATGTTAGCTGGAACAGGGTTTATAAGCGCATGAAATTCTGCTCTTCACTTTGTCTCGCGAATCTGTGGAGCAAGGCTTCCACGTGGGCTGCAGTTTGCATACTAACGAGGCTCTGGCTTCTGGACCTACGGCCAGTAAGAGGCTGGACTCCGTATAACGTGACGGGTGCAAAATAACCTAAGTGCTGACGCACCCAAATTTTTTTTAAAAAATGAAATACCTTGGGACCGGCTAGCTTAACCACTTCGTTCTTTCGATGTTGTTTTGTTGGTGGAGCCATCCCCTGCGAGAGGATTTAAATCCGCCACTGAGCCCACCCCGCAAAACACACAAGCCTCGTATCGAAACAAGCTTTCCCCACTCGCATTCATCAACGCAAGATCCTCGGATGACCCCCTTTCCAGCAGTTTGAGCATTCGTACGGGAGGACAAGAAAATTACCGTCCCCCGTGTCTGCGACATGTGATACGCACATCAGTCACGCTGTAATTGCACGCCGCCTGACTGGCCCTTGGGAACTGCCCGCACTGGGCATGACAGCGAGAGAGATAAATATGCCGAATAACCTATTTTGGCGAAGAACTTCAAAGGGACGAGCTGATACGAAGCTATTGATTGTTGTCTTTTATTTACATCTCTCTTTAAGCTTTCGCTAACGTAAGAGTCGTGCTGTAACTTTAATGGTTGTAAACCGTAACGCAGGAATGGATATTCGTTCTTTATTCGTTTCCGTGAAAAAAAATGCCATTTTTTTCACGTCAATACACCCTGCACGAACATAAAACACATTACGTCATCCATAATATCGAAAAGCAGCCGAAGTAAAGAGAGACTTCGCACCAAAGCGGCAAGCGAACGCAGGCTTGTATAGCCTGTTATGCCGATACAGTGTGAAACGTTGCTGTAGATTCGCTTGTTCCCCAAGCGACGTGTTGCTTGCCGGTTCGGTGTAAAATCTCCCAAAGACAACTGAAGTTGCACTTGTCACTCGAACTGGACAGTTTTCGCAATATCGTGCTTCGTGTCGCCTCGGTCTGTGGTACGCGCTTGCGCGCTGAATGTTTTGCTTTGTGAAGATTTCGGACCGTAGCGACAGGCGATACATGTCGCATGGGAATGAAGCAATCAACAGCAACGTTTCACACCGTAGCGGCATGACAGGCCTGCGTTCGATTGGTGAAATCCTCCAGCTATACGTGTCGTTCTGATATCTCCCTTAGACAAATGACACGTGCGACTAGCCGTCACTCCGGTATGAAGTGTTGCATTTTTTTGTGAAGGTTCGTTCCCAAGTAACACTTGTAGCTTTTGATTTCGACCTGAAAGTAGTCAGTGGTTTTCCTGTCGTCTTGTAGTTGAGGGTTTCCTGGTTCAAGCCTCGGTGTATTGCACATTGGTTTGGACCCATTAGGATCTCTCAACCTGTAGGTCCAGTCGAGATTGATACTTACAATGCATTCTAAAAGTCTATTTTTATCAAGGGAATCAGAATTGTTGCTTGAATTGAGCCAATTAGAGTCAAATACCACAGAGAAGTTGAGATATTTCTATGCGTTAGTGCGACAAGGTTTTTGCGGCACGATAATGCTTCTGCTCACAACGTAACAGTCCGCCATACTTACTCGCCAGACTTAACATCTACTTTTCTTCTTCCCTTCAGTCCTCTTGGAAGTGCAGAATTTTAAATATGCACATCTGCAAAAGCACGACGTGGCTAATTGAAGAACATCCTAGTCGGTGAGACTGTGTCCATCATGGGACACAGCGAGGACTTCATTTTTTTATTCTTTTTTTTATCGCCTTACGTCAGACTTCACATGAACCGTTGTCAGCTCGGATGACGACACGCCTCTCGCTTCTGCGACTCGGTAAATTGATCATGAAGGTCAAAAATTAAACAAGTCAAGTTTCGGGAATTCCGAAGCTTGTCAATAAACGGCGCAACGAGTCGACAGTACGAAAACAGATTCCGTCGCCTCCGTAATTGGCTAATTAACGTTGCAAGGTTCGGGAGGAGAAATCTCGCCATGAATTAAGGAGAAGAGGAATTGACGGGTGACAGACGCCGGGGGATTCCTTCCGATCTCCGAGGATGGAGGCTGAAATGGCCCTCCCTTCTCCTAGCTCCTTTCGTGGCAGTGTTGCCAACTGCGTACATAATACCCTATCGCAACAGACTCGGGAGGTGGTCCGTATGTGGAAAATTCTTTCAAAGCATATGTACGAGTGTATATGGAGGTGGTGGATGACGCACAGAACATACAATCAGTACCACAAGTATGTTTCCATGCGTTTTCATGAAGTCATGTTCATTTGATTCACATGTTTCATTTTTCATCTCATTTCTGCCACATTTTGGTAATTGCGAAAATGAGGATGAGTGATGATATGATGAAATTTTCGAGGGACACTCACAAAGAACGCCCGTGCTCAGGCCGGGATTCGAACCCTGGCATCGTAGCGCTCTGTGCTAACCACTACGCCACGGAGGTCGGCCCGGGCGCAGGAGGTGCTCCAGATGTGGAGAACGCTCTCAAAGAATGATTTGTGTGAGTGTGTAGGGGTGGGGTGGGGGTGGGGGCTGGAATACCACAGCTACAGTGGTTCCATGAGTTTTCGTGAAGTGATATTGATCTTTATCCGGTTTATTATCCTTGCCTCGCCAATGACATAGTCATAACGTGGTCGCCTTGTAATAAAGGGGTTTTGAATCCTCGGGAAAATCACATTGGATAGTGGTTTGTTTGTTTGATTGATTGATTTGCTTTATTTTACTTCGCCTTTTGTGCCACTTTTGGCTAATGTGCGAAGATGGGGATGAGTGATGATGTGATGAAATTGATGCCTGGATACTCACAAATATCCATTCGAACCCGGGACTCCTGGCGACGTAGCGCGATGTGCTAACCACTCCGCCACGGAAGCCGGCGGATAGTGGTTTGAATTCCACTCTCGATTAGTCTATCCTAGCAGAAATTGGACTGCAAAAATGCTATAACAATTTATATTGGATTGGATTGCTTTGAGGTTTTAAGTCCACTTTATGCACAGTAAGGCTAATCGGGACTGGACCTACAGTTTAAAGTGGGATCCGAATCACTTGTACCTCCACCGTATGACGACGGGAAGTAATGAGAATCAGTTTTCTTGGCTTACTATTTATTCAACGCAAACAAGTAATTGCAGGTATTACACACCGTGCGTACATACTTCTGCACTCGGGAGAACAAACGTCGAGCCACTCACTGCCCGATACACAGTCTGGCGCCAAGCGATCACCTGTATAAACTCCTAGTATTCCTTCTTATCCCGCTCGAGCCGCGACGCATGATGAGCTCTGAGGTCAGCCACCTGTCTACTACGTCACAATGACGCTCCTACCTCAATGCCTTTTTCTTTACGCTCAACTCAGTACACTCGATTACAAGAATATTCAAATGATACAACTGTCCTAACCGGTATAGCAATTTATAATCCATTCCAAAGATTAATGCCCGTCGAAATTTTTCAGACTAAACCTGTATAATATATTGAATAATACCTATGCAAGTGCGTCGTGTGTATGCTCAATTATGCTCAATTAAGCAAAAAAAAAAAAAAAAAAAAATGTGTAATTTAATATTGCGACAATAGTTTTACCTTATTCAGAAAGAGCTGAAATCATTGAATTAACAAAACACTTTTAGTTAAGATTTTTGGTTATCATAAACCAAGTTTTGGGTAATCTTTACTGAAATTGATAATTTGAATATTTTTTTTATGAGTGCGCATCAGACATGGATGTTTCCTTGAGTTCACATCAGTTCATCATTCATCCTCATCGTCACGATTAATCTAATCGGCAGAAAGCGGTAAAATAAAATAGAACCGCAGGAGTGGAGCATGTTGCGATGCTGTTCAGTCTTGAACTTGTTTAGTAATTTAATTTTGCGTATGGATACACTGTTATTCCTGTTTTTGTACATGGATAGCAACACTGCAGTGCGCAAAGAGCAGAGAGATAGAAGGAAAGGAGAGAGACAAGAAATTTGATTGTGAATACAGAGCCGAGTGAAAGTTTTTGGTCCCCTGTTTGTTTGTTTGTTTGTCGGCATGATTGTCCCCTCGGCTTAAATAAGGCTGGTTGGTTCTCCATCGTTCTGTGTTTGCACAGGGTTGGAAATTTTTTCGCTTGGAAAGTCAGTTGCCGTCTCCTCTCTTACCGACTAGTTAAGAACGGGACGTGATGCGAATCGCATCTTGAGAGAGCGATCCGATGCGATTTTCTGGGAAGAGAGTGGAAGCCATCGAGATGCAGTGAGGGCTGCAGATTTCTTGTAGGGGGAATCTCTGGATGTCCCCGACCTGCTACGAGTACCGACGCCAGGAAAGTCCAGGATCGTTCCAAAAAATGAAAGATTCCTCCTTTGTCCTGCTAGAGACTTTCATTGTGTTTTCTTTTGTTGTTCTCTTGAACGAACAGAAAACGCATTGCCTTCTCTTCTATACACATAAAGCAAGCAAAGCTATTGGATATGTAGAGAAGTGGGATCACCTTACAGTGAAATTGGTGAGATATGCAAATGAAAATTTAAAGTGGTCAAATCAAAATATAAGCCTTGAAACTTTCCTGGTGACAGAATTATGGATAGATTCCCTTGGACAACTCTATGTATTCTCTGTTCCAGTTATCTTTGCAGCAAGGGGCGCATAATGGCAGAAAAGAGGAAAAATCGAGTGGGCAGAGCGAGGCAGTACACGATGCTGCAAAGTGGAACCACAGGCAAAAGAGCTTGCGCAGACCCGCGAATCCTGTGCATCGTACTCCCGCGCGGAAGGGTGGTGCAGAGTGGAGCATGCTTCCTTAGGGCCCAAGTTGAACCGATGGAGGGGAAGGTGCGCGAAGGATTTTTGCTGAAGCTTCTTTTCCTTGTGGTCGCTCTATAACTGCAGTCGCTTTGCCCCCTCCACGCAACCCCGTTCCATCTCACGTGATCATTGGTGGAGCCGTCTCGTGTCACTACTTGCGCAGGGACTTTGATTTCGTTCAGTTGCTCCGGAGATAACCGGGACAGAGTATACACTGAGGATGGCATTTGAACACATTCCGTAAACGACTGGGTGTGTAAGGCACCCAAACGTCCTCACTTCCACGTAGTACACTTCTGTTCACATAAAGTGGCACATTTTATAAGGTTGGACAATTGAAGTATGTGCCACTTTATTTGAACAGGAGTGTACATCCCGGTAACTTCAGTTGTGCAGACCAACGAGGCTCTGGCACCTGAACCCACTATCAGGATAATACTCTGTAAGGTCGTCTTGTCCTGTTTGTGTCCTTACTTATGCTGAGCGACCCTTTACAGCCTTAGTTTTAAACTAGGGTAGGGAGATTTTATCCTCGGGGATAGTATAGTTTGAATTCTTGCTAAGGATTCTATGGCTGTATTAGTTTTAAAAATTGACTCAGGAAGTTTTTCACAGAGATATTTTCTATTCCTTGAAATATTTCTTGAAGCTTTCCTGTCGGGGAATGATGAAGAGGTATTATCAGGATATCAACCTGGTGATTTGCGGATAGGCTTTCGAGTGCTAAGGTCATTCTCATCTTCAGGAATTGACCTCATTTCTATCCCTGAAGATGAGAGTGACGTTAGCTCTCGAAAGTTCGGAATCCTATCCGGAAATCACCTGGTTGATATCCTGAGAAAATCTTGTTCATTCTCTATTCTTGTTAGGGTCCTGTCCGGTTTTGTTGTAGTTAAGGAGTTAATCCCCGTAGTGTGTAAAGGGCATAATAGCTCGTGTGCTGATGGGCTCATAATATAAGAATCAATCCACGAATCCCTAGAGGACTGCCTTTGCACTCAAAATTGATTTATTGATTGACATTAAAATTTTGGTCGCGTCAGCACTTACGCTGCACCCGTCAAAATATAGGGGTCAAGCCCCATACCTATAGTCAAAGCGTCTTTCTGAGAACTAAAAATATCCATAGCTATCCAGAAACTCAGCACACGCAAGGACAAGACACATTACAACCCTACAGTAAAAATGGAACAATCCCAGCCATACAACGATCGTGAATACTACGTGAAGGTAGGAGTACATATCGGAGTCTAATACAAACATCACTGTAAAACTACTTACTACGATTGCAATCTGCAACTTTTATTCACGTAAATATTTTCTCCCAACTTTAACACGTGTTTGAAATTTTCTCGTGGCAATCGCTTGTCACTGTTTCCAGAGATGCCAATGTACCGTTACCTCTACCCATTATTTCTTTCTCTGCCATTGAGTCACACCACGAGTAGAGCCACGCCTTCTCGAAACAGGTACCCGATCACGTGCTTCCATCTGTATGACGTTTAGAAACTTGCTTTGAGGCTAGCTGCTATCATAGAGGATTTCGGGCTGGAATGCCTTTCAGATTGGTGCAATGGAAAATTATCCTAACTCGAGGGTTACCCTGACCCGTGAATTTTCAAACTCGTGAGTTGGCGCAACATTGGTGCAATGGAAAATGATCCTAACTCGAGAATTGCCTAACCCGTGGATTTTCAAACTCGTGAGTTTGCGCAACGTTGGTGCAATGGAGAATGATCCTAACTCGAGAATTGCCTAACCCGTGGATTTTCAAACTCGTGAGTTTGCGCAACGTTGGTGCAATGGAGAATGATCCTAACTCGAGAATTGCCTAACCCGTGGATTTTCAAACTCGTGAGTTTGCGCAACGTTGGTGCAATGGAGAATGATCCTAACTCGAGAATTGCCTAACCCGTGGATTTTCAAACTCGTGAGTTTGCGCAACGTTGGTGCAATGGAGAATGATCCTAACTCGAGAGTTACCCTGACCCGTGGATTGTCACACTCGTGAGTTTGCTCAACATTAGTGCGAACGGGCATAACAGGGTGAATGAAAATGGTAAAGGACAATTCCCGTATTATTACCTTAACCGTAGCTGTACATGCAGCAAGCCAAAACGTCCTTGTCCCCAATAGGGCTAACAACAGCGTATTAGCTCTTTACGACCCCGCACGCAAGGGGGACCAGGCCCCACCATAAATTCCCAACCCCTAATGAGTTTCGTGTCCACCTTGGCACGACATCATTTATGTCCCCAAACATATACCTTCGGTAATGTACACCTGCTTCTTCGGACCCTGACTTTTACTGTTTCCCGCAATTTAGATACGGACGAAATTAAAAACTCGTGTTCGTTTTCTGAGGCTTGTTGTTTGGCCAAATTATGCCTTGCTAATATGCCTTATCGGGGGGCACGTATGCATATGTAAATTCTTTTTTTTTTTTTTTTTACGAGCTCCGTTCCGGCTCCGAATACGTACTCGTCTTCTTCCTCCTCGAGTTAGCGGTGTTCTTTCTTCTCCCTGCTGTTTCTCCAAGGAGCAGTTTAACGGACCGGCCAGCCCCTTTTCTCCGCATCAGATAAACGGAGAAACGTCGAGGATGGAAGAGGAGGAAAGGAAATGTGCCTGTCTGACGTCTGGCAATAACTGGTCACGCGATACCACGCCCGGTCTTGTTTCGTGAAGCCTTGCTGATTCTTGACGGATTTGTCTACTTTGGTACTCTGCTGGTCCCTAGCAGTGATTTATGAACACAGCCCCAACACCACTAAAGTCCAATTTGTGGAAATTTTGGCGCTAAAAACGACCTTACAAACCCTCATTAACAAAGTCTGCATAGTTCTATCTCCCTAGACTTCAGTGGCAATCTATTTTCAGTTCTGAAGTTGAAGAAAGTCAGCTACAATCTAATGAGGCATAACAAGGTGTAGTACGTACATAGTTACAAACCGAAGACTTCATAGTTTCAGTTGTACAGTGACGTGCACTTCTGTGTTATGATAACCCCATTAATGATTACAACCCAGAAGTGTCCATGATTGTACAACCAATTTCACTTCTTGTGGAATCATTAGAACGTACTCTGAAATTCCTGTAATTTATATTCCTATTTGGCAGACCATCCAGCTAATGGTAAAAATCAAGAGTCAATACACAATCCAAGGTTGATTTCGCGTTGTAGGAACTTCACTGTCTTTCGGTAAGTCCCTAAGAACGGCAAACCTCTCCAGACACAAAAATACTGCTCTTCTTCAAGACACTTCCGGATAGGAAGTGGCCACTTTTCACCGCTCCAGTACGAAGTAGTCACTTTGAACATCCTCTGAGACATTTTAGTACAGGTGGTAGCCACTTTCAACCTCTTCTGTACACTTTCAGATAGAAAGTAACTACTTTGTATTACTTCCGGCATACTTCTGTTCACTTTGTATCAATTTACACTCCCCCCCCCCCCCAGGACACCTCCAGATAGTTAGGAGACACTTTGCACCCCTTCTAGAACCGTCGGGTTGGAATAAGCAACTTTGCATCCCTTGCAATACACTTCCGGATAGGAAGTAGCTTCTTAGCACGCAAGTAGAGTAACATAAAACAAATGATTATGTAAGACAGCGATTGTGTTCATTCATACTTTACAATATACCTACAGTAGCTCAAAATACTAAATACATCGTTCTCCATTCAATGGAGTGGGCGTTTGAATAACTCATAGCAAAGTTATTTTCACCTGACTACTACTACTACTACTGATGCTGCTGCTGCTGGTATAGAGTTACCACAAGAAGAAAAAAGCCTTGGACGAAAAGTTCCCGTTCAGCTTTCTCTTCTTCCGTTTAGCTCTGGCCATAAGGAAGCATGGTTCACTATCCCCCTCCCCTCCACGCGGAAGTACGGTGCACAGGAGTCGCGGGTCTGCGCAGGTTTCTTTGCTTGTGGCTCCACTATACTACTACTACTTCTAATTTTCTTGAGAACTTCATGTCTGTTGAGCAGAAGAAGTGGCCAAGTGCGTTCATTGATTTCTCCAGCAAAGAGTCCTGCTTCGATCCTGGCCTGGGCGGGTGTGCAAATGTCAGTTCACCTATTATATTCGATCATCATTCATCATCATCATCGCGATTAGCATAAAGAGACAGAAATGCAACTCAAAGTAAGACACATAAGAAAATATATATCTTCCAAATATAATTTCATGTCAGTAAATGCCATTACTATTTTCAGATCGACCCTTGTGACCCACTATATCGCTATGAAAAACCGCCAAGTTTTATTGCCGCACCCTATATAAACCATCACAGCTCCCTCCCTTACCCTAACCACAACTTTTTTCCCAGTTTCCCTAACATTGACATATTTTTTTCCTCAACTTTTTTCGGAACTTACGTGGGGAAACGAAAACAAATGAATCGAGAGAACCCCACCCCCTAAAAACCCTTCTTTCCCTTTCAGTCCTTTTGATTCAGCTCGCCCTCCCGGAGGGGGGAGGAATTAACTTGTCCGAGATCCGAATCGAGTTTCTTTTGTCCCAAGAGCGATTACGGAATTCCCCAAATGCGACGCAGTTTAATGAAATCATACTGCAAGACGTGGAGCGAAAGACCTTTCACCGTTCAACCATCTGCTGCTTTTTTTCTTCTTCCTCCTCCTCCTCTTCGGAAATTCCTCCCTGGAGAATTTTCCTGGAGTGCACTGGAACTGTATGGCGGAAGCATAGACAAGTGCCTCTGAGCCCGGAGCTCGCTTCATTTGCTCTCTATAGTGAGTATCCATCGAAGGTTAAGGCAACGGAGAGATTGCACGGATCTTTTCAGCTGGTAGTAATGGGGCGGGTGGCAGATTGCGTTAACCGTACGCCTTGAAAGTTTCCCTCCATTCATGTTGTTCTCCTATGAATAGCTTCACTTCTACCGTGCGAGTGCGTGTGTTTCTGCATGAACGCAGAGTGCGTCAGTCGAAAGGAACTTGTTAGTAGCTGCATGTGGAACTAGAGCTTCCTGAAAAAATTAACGTTTACCCTAAATTCCTTGCCCAATTTTATTTAACAGTTAAGCTAATTTCATAATTTTAAGGCTACTCTTGAATGCTGAACTGAAAGTGTTGTTGGTAATTTTCAGACCAAGCAATACTTCCTGAAAACATACTACTACATACGCACTGAAATGTCCCACTCGTCCAGCCTTTTCCGAGACTGGGAAACTTTCAACTCGTTCAGCCTTGCTGGAATCTAGATACTTTCAACTCGTTCAGCCTTGCTGGAATATAGATACTTTCAACTCGTTCAGCCTTGCTGGAATATAGATACTTTCAACTCGTTCAGCCTTGCTGGAATCTAGATACTTTCAACTCGTTCAGCCTTGCTGGAATCTAGATACTTTCAACTCGTTCAGCCTTGCTGGAATCTAGATACTTTCAACTAGTGTTGCCCACGAGACGAGACTTTGGCCTGTCTCGTCTCGTGGAGTCTCGTGGAAATGCTGTCTCGTCTCGAAAATATTCGTTTGTCTTATGACACATGGTCAATCTCGTCTCGTCTCTCTAATTTTTAAAAGCCTGTCCCGTCTCGTCCCGTGGGCAACACTACTTTCAACTCGTTCAGCCTTGCTGGAATCTAGATACTTTCAACTCGTTCAGCCTTCCTGGAATCTAGATACTTTCAACTCGTTAGGCCTTGCTGGAATCTCGATACTTTCAACTCGTCCAGTCTTGCTTGAGACTGAGACTCCATCCATTAGGTACACTGAAGAAAATTCCACATATACAAATTTAAGTCCAGCATTTCATAGAAATATTATAATGGTCAAGTACATTACGATATATTTTTAGGTCATACATTAGTAACAATAAACTTTTATCTCGTGCTTAAACATGTAGAAGGAAGGTAAGACAAAAATAAACTGCTGTCATGATAAATTATTAACAGCTACATAATCCTGTTGTCTGTCAAAACAAACTACACGAGGACAAACATAAACTATTTCACGGAAGTGACGCGCATTAACTGTGAAAAACGGTCGAGATTCCATCGCCAACCCCTGCGAGGGAGAGGAATTCCGCTTTTTTGTTGAACGAGCGCTTCTCTTTACGAGATTATCGACTGCTTCTGCTTCCCGCCCTTTCCCACAAGAATTCCGAGCATGCTGAAATTACAAGCTGCGGACAAATTGGTCAATTAAGCCGACCAACCCTGGTTGACAATAATCCTGTATCATCCTGCCTGGGTGAGGCATGGGAGCGGACGGCGGGGGGAAAGAAACAGCGAGGACGCGGTTTGACTGTTTTCGGCCTTGGGGGAGGGTCCGGGAGGATGCTGGAAGGGAGAGATAGGTCAGGAGCAGTGGCGGATCCAGATGTTATAGTTGGGCTGCGATAATTTCGGTAGGGAACATCACCTCACCGAGAATCAATTCTACATTTGCACTGCTTCATGTAAGCAATATTGTAGTACTGTAGTAGTACTGTAAACAGGATCCAAGCTGACTTCTATGTTCTAGAGATTGGAGTATTATCTTTAAAAACTATGGATCTAGGTCTTGACTAGATAGCTATTATTCTGTGTCGTTTCATTGACACGGTAAAATGAACAATCAGATGAATAAACAGAGGAACCAAAACCTATTCTCTTACGGGGTTTTAGTTTCTGTACTCTGTTGAGGCATATTGCCCAGCGGTTCGGTTCCAAATTTAAACTGTAGGTCCAATTCCGATCGGCCTATCATGAGCTTTAAAAAAATCAGGTCACAAAAAGCCAGGTCAGAAAAGGATGGGTCGTACAAGGACAGGTCGCAAGAAGACAGGTCACAAACTGATCACAGTGTTTTAGTGTCAATGTCATTTAGTTCTCTTGTCTTTTAGGGTTAGACTGGATTGTTTGATATATTTTACTTCGCTTTTCTGTTACTTTTGGCTAATCACGAAGATGATGACGAGTAATGATATGAAATTTGTGAAGGGACACTCACAAAGAACATCCATGACCAGGATGATATTCGAACCCGGGACCCCTGGATTCGTAGCGCGTTGTGAAAACAGGTCGGCTCTTGTCTTTTAGGTTTCATGCTAAATTATCATTACCATTGAAATGTCTAAATTATTGGTCCGTATTAAAAGAACACTGTAGTTTATATGTGTGTGTGGAGGGGGGAGCCATACACGGTGCTTTAAAGCATCCCCAAGTACCGAAATCCGCGCACGTCACTGCACATTTGAACAACCAATACGATTACTCAAGAGTCACCTGTATACATTTATACTGACTCCGACAACATACAGAAAATAGAAATAAACACTGGGCGGCCTCCTAAATGCCGTATACGGTCCAAAAGTAGAACCCGCATTGTATCACAGATCTCGCATTCATTATTCTTACTAACTCAGTATCATATATAACGTCCAATTTAACTTTTCGCTAACTTCAAAAATCGACATCTCCTGTGGTAACATGCAACTAACATAACTAATTTGACTAAGTTAAAATCTTTAGCCACTTGTTCACATGCACCTTTTAGTGTCTCCTCGATGGCGCAGTGATTGTGTCGTCGCCTTGTAATCAATAGGTCCCAGGTTCAATACCCGGTGGAGGCACGTAGTGGTTCGGATCTCACTTTAAACTGTAGGTCCATTCCTGATTAGCCTTACTGTGCATAAAGTGGTCTTTAAACATGAACTCAATCAACACGCACCTTTTGTAAATTCCTCAATAAATAACACATTAATGCTTAATCCGTATAAACCCCTCGGGTTTTGGGATCGAACTTAGTCTATGCCAGCCTAAGGTTACTCGCTTGGCTATTATGGGAGAACTATTTATGGGCGATTCAAATTTCCGATCGTTAAAGCCGTTGGCGACTCCGCGTCCTGTCGTTAACGGTGCTTTATGCAGAAAGCTGAGTTTACTTATTTTCGTACGATTTCCAGTAGTTTCCCGTGTCCGCGGATTTTTCAAGATCCGCTGAAGATTGCCTGTGTTATGTGCTTATAAAAAGCTACGTCCATTGCTTCAGCCGGACTCCTTGGCGAAGAGATTAGTCTATGGAGGTATGACGCCATGGGTCCCGGGTTCGAGTCACGCCTTGGGAGTGATACGAATCCATTTTACTGAAGCTCTCCAGGACTGCTATCCTGAAGATTCCATAAACAACTAATAATAAACAACCATCAATAATAACCATGATTATTCCCATTTAGATTCATTTCATTGTTATTTTTTTTAAAATTTACTTATTATTATTATTTTATTATTTATCTTCTTTCTTTCGTACCTCCTCCATACCCACATAACTCAACTACTAACAGTAGTCAATATAGTGATTGATTTGTTATTTTAGTCCACTTTTTGTACAGAAAGGCTAATCGGGACTGGAGCTACAGTTGTAAAGTGGGATCCGAACTATTGTAACATGGCCTCCACCGGGTATCGAACCCGTGATCCCTTGATTGCAACGCTACGACACTACCATTGCGCCATCGGGGAGGCCCAATAGTCATTACATTGTTCCGGTTACCCGAACATCGGATCTACAGGGTGAGTCAAAAGTCCCTGACCACCCTTTATAAAATGAAAGGGAGTGTAGATTGCAGGAATTGTTAGGCCTAGAGGGAAACTTTCTGGTGCATGTCATGACAACGTCTGCCTTCTTGGTGACCGCCATCTTGGATTCAACTTCATTTCTTTAAACGGGAAGGTGGGCATGTGGGGTATGGTTTTGGGATTGAATTGCATCAGGAATTCAGTAGTGTTTTGTATTTTTTTGTATTATATCATTGTATTGTAGTGTACTGAATTCTGAAATAATAAGAAAAAATAGACTGTTGACCATAATATTCTGCGGATATGACACCAGGGCACTAAGCGCATATCCCTGAAAATATGCGGGTGGAGGTTGGGCTACTCGGGGGTTCCCCTCCATTCCTTTTCTTTTCTTAAGGTTTTGATCTCAAGGTTTAGAAAGCAGAAAGGGGACACGAACTTGGGCGAATGCAGTATTCCAACCTCTAAATTTTTTATGTCCTAAGAAACGGCTAGTAAATGTCGATTACTGATTGCAAGACAGAGTTTCGGATCACGTATATATGTAAGAGGCCGAAAGATGAGCAGAATAGAGAACGAGAGAGAGAGAGAGAGAGAGAGAGAGAGAGAGAGAGAGAGAGAGAGAGAGAGAGAGAGAGAGAGAGAGAAGGCAAACCCTTCGCTCAGAGTCCTCGAGTAGGGACTCCACGGTCTGCATGCTAATGCTGTATATCTTCTGGCCTTCCCACTATCACAATAAGGGTGGAGCCCCGCGACCAATGATGTTATGATGCCACTAATAATACCCGCGGGAGCAGCGTCACCCAGCCATTAGCCCCTCTCGTAACAGACCCGCAAGGAAAACACAAGAATTCACTCAGCTCTGGCGAATTACATTGCAGATCCGTAACACAAATAGACTTTGTCGTTCACTTTATGCTGTTCGGTGTAATCTGGGTTATGTTTGAACGTTTTACGCTCACTTCTTTATCCTTCCGCGTTGTTTGCGAAGCAGAGTTGCGAACCACTGATATGTTTGCTTTCTTATATGCTTTCATGTTGCTTCTACTTCAATTTTGTACCTGATGGTGTTTGAGATGATGTTTCATGAATGTTGTTCTAAATTTTTGGCTCCGTAAATTAAAGCCTGACGAGGTTAACTGAAAAGAAAAAGTTTGTATATGCAATTGAACGCAACAGGTGTTGCATCCATTCTTGTTTTCAGTGTTGCACGCTATTTTCACTCTCGTTGAGGTCATCTACGTTCACATGAAACTTTGGGAGGAAAGGATTTCACTTCTGACGGCTCATTCGATTTCTTTTGTTATTTGACGTCGCTTTTCTGTCACTTTTGTCCAATCGCGACGATAGAGATGAGCAATTCAATTGTTTTAAGTCCACTTTATGGATTCGATAATCGCGGCTGGACCTACTTTTCAAATGAGATCCGCCACCAGATATCGAATTACAAGGCGACGACGTTACCACTGCGCCATCGAGGAGGCCAGGGGGGGGTGAGTAATTATATGCTGAAACTAATGAAGGAACACTCAAAGAACACCCATAAAAGCCAGGACTTCAAGAACCCGAGATCTCTGGCCTTGTAGTGCGCTGTGCTAACCACTCCGTCATGGAGGTCAGCCGACGTGAGGTGCAATTTGTATAGGTGTTTAAGAACAGGGTTCTTAAAGGTCCAGGAACGTATAAATTCTAATGGGTTCCGCTGGGTTCCCACAATTTAAATTCGGTGCAAGTTTCATATTGTTTCATTGAAAAAAATGTTCCTGGACAGAATTTAAATTGATCCGGAAAAAAGGTTCTTAGACCGTATTTAAATTGATACAGAAAAAGAAGGTTCCTGAACCGTATTTAAATTGATCTGGTAAAAATGTTCCTGGACCGAATCGAAATACTTTACAGATAGAAAGGTTCTTTACGGTCCAGAACCCATTTACGCTTGCTGATTTTCTCTCCTGGACCGGAATTGAATTTATTTAAAATTCCTGGACCTTTAACAACCCTGTTTAAGAATTTTATGAACTAAAGTACCCACAACACTGTGTTTAGACTGTTAAGCGAGTCTCCCAAGTAAGATCCAGTATATTTTTGTATTTTGCTTGAGAACTGATTGTCTTCCTCCTATGCCCCTTAACCCCGCCTTTACCCTATATTTAGAAGCAATACAACTGTACAATTTTACAAGCACGTAAACAGAGGGTAAATGGTAATATTGGCGCCGAAGAAATCTATTCGGCCAATACGCGTGATTATAAAAGATGGACTCAATTTCGTACGGCTATATTTTCTGAACTACATTTACAGTTTGAAATACCACCGTTAGAGCGCTCGCCTAGCGCACCGCCGTGCAGCAGTGTTAGTTGAGAGCAAAATGGCTATGTGCAGCACCAGAATGTTTTCGTTCGTGAGTTCATTAAAACTAAGCCTACAACTGCGGTACAGTCTTCGTTTCAACATTGAATCTCCAACGAGGAAAAGCATTTATCATTGGAATCGCCAATTTGAGAAAACGGTCTGTCTGTGGAAAGGTGAAAGCTCAGACCGACCGCGCGTATCAAGCGTTACCTGTGCGACCGGAGGGAAACGTTGAACATTTATAAACATTATTGTGAGTATAATCAAATGTATTTTGAAACTTAACACTCCCTCTTTCAAATGTTATGTAGATCATTCACAGAGAATGTTTCCTTCAGGAATTATAGCAGTACGAAATTGAGTCCATCTTTTTGAATCGCACGGTACTACAGTGAAATCTTATGGAAACACTGAAGTAGATGGTTAACTTTACGTATTATACTAGGAAGATATACTATACTCTCTCCCGTATTTCTTGACAATTTCTATTTTATTAATAAACACTGTTTCTTTCCACAGGTAAGCCAATCATCCTACAACATCCATCTTCTCATACTTAGAGGCACTGCGCATGCGTAAGTACAACTCCAATTAATCCAAGCTTTGGCTAGGCTTATTTTACAGCAGTGGCGTATCCTGAAAATTTGACTTGGTTTGCTACATCAATTCATATTAATTATATATATTTATTATACACCTCTACGTATACAGATGAATTATTAATAATAGACATTAGAAAAACCATGTAGGGAATGCGAACAGGAGTCTGACAATATAAACATTTCCGGTAATTTCGATATTTTTTTATAAAAATCTTCCTTTTCACCGAAAATTTGATCTGGATTTCCCTTCATCAATGCAAATTTCCGTTCATGTAGCAACACTGCTTCTTCCAAGCGCGGCACAGGAAGCAGGAAGGAACAAGCATTTTTCTCACGCCAACGCTGTTTTCAAAGGTGGAAATGACCACGCAGGCCATGTGTGCGTAAATATCTACTTGCCCACTATTTCTTCGGCTCCCTCGCACTTCCCGCGTGCAATCGTGGAGGAAACCAGGTCGTCAGAAGGATGCGATGGAGAATGAACAGTGGCTTACATAAGCCAGTTTTTAAGTGCTTTAAGAACAAAGAAATAATGAACATAATATGTAACGCTTTAGTTCGAAGCAAAGTAGAATATGCAGCAGAAATATGGGCTCCTGAGGACAAAAAGTACACGCATAAAATAGAAATGCTACAGTCTAAATTCGTAAGGTACGCCACTTATAAAGAAACAGGCATATATCCCCGATACGAATCATACGCTTCCCTCTGTAAACACCACAACCTGCCTTCTCTCAGCAAAAGAAGGAAGATGCAATAGCTCTGTTTCTTATACAGAATCATGAACAATAATATTCAAGTGCAACATCTTCTAGAACAAATACACATACGTGTTCCTATCTCCAATCTCCAAGACACGATCCAAAGGGGGCGTCTTTTACTATAGTAACAGAAGATCGAACATTATAAATAAATCACCTATCAGGAGAATGTGTGAACTGTACAACAGATGTTCCGAAAGGGAACCAAAATTAGATATATTTCACATGCCTATTGGGACATTCAAAAAAGTTATTCAAGGAATTGAAGAATAAATGTCAACAATGTAAACATAAACGCAATTTTTGTAAATATATATTTATTTCGTAGTTTATACTCAATTACGTACTTTCTAGAGTGTCAATTATTTACAGGTCCTTTATTACACACACAATTAATGTATTTCTTCAAGGTAAATAACTTCTATCCTTGATTTATACTGAGTTTATTTTATTTCCATATTTTATATAAAAAAGTAAAGTTCTCCCCTGTGCATAGCACCACGCCATGAAGGTGTATAGGGGGTGTGGGGGTAACGCCCCACACTTTCTTGATCCGGTCGTAAATGGGGGTGATGTGATCAGCATCACGCCTCTGACCGCCTTTACCCCCCAGGGTTTCCCCCAGGTACCCATGTTATTCGACGCTGGGTGGGCTCCGGGGCCGCTTCCAACGTTAGAAAAATTCCCGGATTTGAACCGACCGGGGATCGAACCCGGGACCTTTAGCATGGTAGTCAGACGCGATACCGACTGAGCCACCGCGGCCTCTTATGTAATTTATATTATGTATATTATATTATATTATATTAGTATCTCGTATATACGTTGTGCATTGTACTTAACGATTGAAATATTTTATTCATGTAGGCTATTTTTGTAGATAATAGTTAGATATTTTATTTCACTCTCTTCAATTAACATGTATTATTATAACTCGGTTTGTTAACTGTTGTATACACATATAATTTAGCGTTGATATGTTTTATGTTTATTGACATTTCTGCACAATACTATTTCTTATCAAACTGTAAATTTACAAACTCATAGCAAGAAATGTAGAACACTGTAATTGGGCATTTGCCTGTTGTGTTTAATAATAAATAAATAAATAAATTCGGATTTAAAAGCTTAATTCCATATACGAGAACTGGGGCAAAAGATATGACAAATACATTTTTTTATCAGAGTTAATCGGTGGTAATACGATATGATCGTATGTCCCGGAGAACATGGCACCCGTAGTATGTGGACACTTCACTAGATGGCAAAGTGATGAAAGGTTATTGTACAGAGGGCAATTCATTGTTAAGTCAACCGTCGTGCCACGGCATGAACAGCGTTCGTGTATCAAAGTAGCGTTTCTTCGGGAGACAAATGTCGGAGAATGCCACAAGAATGAGGTGGAAACTGGGGGGGGGGGATATTGTCCTACCGTAGTTAGCACCTGTTTTGTTCTTGTAATGCTAATGTATACTTTCAGACTTGTAAACACATTTGGAACGACGCTATCTTTATGCTTCCATCAAGGGTGTCCGCAGGATTTTTTTCAAGGGGGCAGAGCTACAGAAACTTTACTTTACTTCGCTTTTTGTGCCACTTTTGGCTAATTTGCGAAGATGGGAAGGAGTGATGACATGATGAATAGACACTCACAAACATCCATGGCCAGACCGGGATTCGAACCCGGGAACCCTCGCGTCGTAGCGCGATGTGCTAACCACTCCGCCACGGGGGCCGGCTTATTTTTATTATTGCTATTTTACTACTATTATTATTGTTTATTATTATTATTATTGCATTACCACTACTACTACTACTTATGTTTTTCAAATTACATAAATTTGCAATTTCCATATTCTGTATATCTATATACAATTTGCGTAACTGTATACTTAACATTAATTCATGTCGGAGAGAAACCTTTTTTATATAGTTCGATAAACAGTGTAAAATAGACTGTACGCTTAAATGTAACTCTACTTCAAATAATAATAATATTATTAATATTCATGTAACTTATCGCCTGTAAGTACTCATCAATATAATAAAATTGTGAGATGGAATGAGGTTTTTATTTCCATTACTGAACTTGAATCAAGGATTTTCTTCCTTAATGAGACTGTCTGCGCACGCCTTTGCTCACGATGACGACTGGCCACCGGTCCCATACACAGGCGGAAATCACTGTAGACTCGACCGGAGCGAGTTTCGTGGCAGGAGCCAGAGCTTACGCCTTGTACCGCTGGCACGAACTCGATGCGGAACTTTCATTTTAGAAAGAAAATATAAATTAAATTCTGGGAAATATTGAAAATTAAGGAATTTGTATCCACCATATGCACACACGAACAGACGTGCTTCGCTGAACTATTTCAAACGATTACTCGGCAAAGTTTTGCATGGAGAGAAGGTAAAGGTTTCACAAAAAAGCGAGAGTAGAAAGTGACAAAATATCAGTTGTACGATGGTGCCATCTTTCGGTGAGCGGTGTAAATCATTCCCGCTCAATTTATGTTCATTAGGCCGGTGTTGCCACCTCGTTACCTTTAATAAGCAAGGCCTCTGCGCTGTCAGTTAACTTGGGCGTGCAGTTCAGCGATACGCTGGACATTGCGGTTGCGGCAGTGTTTCCATCTATATTCATTAGCACGAGCGGAACGGGGAGTAGATTTTAAAACATGTTTTAAAATTTCTAGTAGCGCGAAACTAGCGTGGTTACTGTTAACTGAAAAAAGGACAATTTACATTCAAACACACACACAGTAGTTTCATTCTTCGCCGACGGATGGCGTCAGTGTGTCCTGTCTCTTATTACAGAGATTCTCTGCCCTTCTTTTTAGAACCAGAACACGCATGAAATATTATCTTAAAGATGTTTAATTGTTTAAATCACACAATGACCTATATTACTATACCACTCTATTTGTCTACCTTATACAGTTTTATTTGCTATCGAACGCATGAGAAACATCTACTTTTAGTGAAATATTATAATTAAATATTCACACTATAAACGCTGTGTGTCAACTACTCAGCCCACATATTGAACTCAAGATACGTTATTGAAACAGATGTTTCAGTAATGAATTTATCAGCAAAGTCAAAGCTGGATTTAACCTGAGAGGGGTTAGGTAACAGATGAAGATTGCCTATTTTAAAAGGACATATTTTGAACTACTAAAATACTTGGCATGATTCATGATTTCGACAAATCAGGTTCCAAAAGAACTAAGTTTGTATCAGTTACAATTTTTCTTCTGGCTCATCAGGTAGAGAGAGATTTGGTGCGTTTTGGTGCTCATTTTATCTCTCTGTTTCCCGATCACCTTCCTTTAAATGTAAGGAAAGCATTTTATGAAGTGCAACTTGTGAGTTTATTACCGAAGACGATATGAGCGCTTCAGCCATTTTCTTCTTTGTACTGGATTCAATTCTACAATCGGATTAGAAATCATGGATACTCGAGTTTGAACACAAATTAAAAATTAACCAGTAGACCTATATAAAAACGAGTTACATCAATATTTAGCCTATTAAATTTTGCGTTAAGTTATGGCAACCATTTTTTTTTCAGTATACTTTCGATTTTTTATCGTCGTGAGAACAGAAAAAGTTCCGATTTTTCTGTTTTCCAAACAACGGCTCTCTTTCAAATTATATAAATAAAAAACCTGTGGTCCAATCATGATGAAATTTTAATACCGTGCAGGAAGGAAGGTTTTTAAACAGGATTCTTAATTTTCTGATTTTTAAAATAAATTCTGTCAAACAACTTTTCTTAGTATTGAATAGTGCTGCAAATACGACCTTGGTCTTGTTTTCAAGCTCTTTGCAGCTGTTTTTAAAATCCATTATGATTGTCAATTCACATTGCGAAATAGATTTTATACGGATTTTTACCGAACGGAGTAAACATGTGTATTGAACGTGGTAGTGACGGGCCGTAGATTCCAATGTTCGCTGTAGTGACAGCACGCGGAATTGAATAAGCTAAATTTTAACGTAAATCGTTTTTATGTTAGTCTATTGTTTAATTTAATTTTAAATTGCAATCCAAACTCTAGTATCCATAATTATTAATCCAATGGTACGTAGTTCATAGCAGTTAGCACAAAATTCGTTTGTTATCACTATATGATGATTTAATCAGTTAACTACAGAAATAAATAAAAAAGAAATCTTGATGAAAAGTTTTGTTCTCTTGCTGTACCATTCGGTTAGGAATAATGAACGAATTCAATGGGATAAATTATGGGGACAGGACGTCCCCTTCTAATCAAGACACAGTGGTTCCGTTTCCATTTTAAACTGTAGGTCCAGTCCCAATTTGCCTAACTGTGCATAAAGTGAACTTAAAATACTCAAAGGAACACACACCTTATGGTGATAGTCAAAGCCCTGTAATTCCACATAGGAGTCATAAATCGCCGAGAAACCAACAAATTGTTTTATTCCTTCAGCACAGTGTGTGTGCACCTTCAGAATTAACATAATTAATCGCTTATTTAAGAATTTAGCTGTCACTTGGTAGAGTCGTATGGCTTATGTAGTATTCATGAGCAACTAGTTCTTTACACCCTGCTCGTATCTCGCGGAAGACGTAGTGGTCAAGGGTCCCGTGTTCGATACACGGTGGAGGTACATTGCACATTGGTTCGAATCCCACTTTAAACTGTATGTCTAGTCCCGATTAGCCTATCTCTGCTTAAAAGTGGACTTACAAGATCAATTCAAATAAACAACCAGTACATCTTGCTCACGGAAAAGTCCGACTGCTCTTGTCATTGTCATTCACCTTACTCTCCAGACTTGGTCATATTTATTTTCCTTCGTGCGTCACTAAAATATCGGGATCACTAATTGAAACTTGGGGAAGCTTCGTTTGACCATGGAAGTGTTCTTGTTCACGCAAGTGTTTTTTTTTTCGTTTTTTTCTGCAGCTTGTGTTATTTCAAATCCGTTACATCTCATCTTTAACCTACTGGGTATTACGTTGTGTAAGATCCGGATGACTGAGCTGAACAAATATATATTTTCACATGTAACGTATAGGTTGGAAGAGAAGCGATACACTCTTGTTTGAGTCGTGCAACGTAAAGCATGTGTGTAGAGAGGTGGCGGGGGTGGAGAGTTGTAAAGAGATAGAGAAAAGGGTTCTACTGATTTCCCAGGGGGTGGAACACACTTTCAATTTTTCTCTCCAGGCAAACAGATTTTTCCTGCATTACAACCGCGGAAATATTATGAAGAAAGCATTACGCGGAGGACAATGAGAAACTAGGGTCTCCTAACACAATATTCTCCCAATAAATTTCCTCTTTTTAAAATAGTCTCTCTCTCTTTCTTTCTATTTCTCAATCTTTCGTTATCTCTCATTCTTTCTCTCTTTTCTTTTCTTTATCTCTGTCTCTCTCTTTCTCCCTCTCTCTCTCTCTCTGTCCCCCTCTCTGTTTATTTATCTCTCTTTTTTCTCTCTTTTTCTTTCTTTCTCTCTTTTTCTCTCTTTCTCTCTCTCATGTATCTCTCTCCTTCTCTCTTTCTGTATATTTACTCTCTCTCTTTCTTTCTCCCTCTATCTCTCTGGTCCTCTCTCTTTCTCTCTATTTCTCTGTATTTCTTTCTCTCTTTTTCCTTCTCTCTTTCTCTCTCTCTCTCTCTTTCTGTCTCTTTCTGTCTTTATTTCTCTCTTTTCTGTCTCTCCTTCTCTCTCTTTCTTTCTCTCTCTCTTTCTCTCTCTTTCTGTCTCTCTTTCTCTTTCTCTTTTTGTCTTTCTTTCTCTATCTTTCTGTCTCTCTCTTTCTCTCTTTGTATCTCCCTCTTTCTCTCTCTCTCTTTCTCTCTCTCTCTCTCTCTCTCTCTCTACATGTGATTTTTCGTTGAAAGGTTACCTTTCTCGCCCTCGTCTCGATTTTCCGCAGGAAGTTGTGGTTGCCATGGTAGCAAAGTAGTTGATAGAGCGAACCTTTCATTATTGGAACAGATTCTGTTTTGGCAAGGTTGGGCGAGCCGACCGGAAGTTGGCTGTGAAACAGAATCTGCTCCCGGGTTCTCGGGCAGGGGAAGTTCGCCGCCCGCTGTTGGTTTTTCCTCACTCTGGAAGGTAAACCTCAACTTTGTCTCGGTTGTAATTAGGATCCGGGCGTTGGATTGGAGCTTCCACGAAATCCACCTTAATTGAATGCGAGTTGCGTAATGTCTCAATGTGTGATTTGCATTGTCCAATTGTAGGTTGGGAGTAAAGAGTGTGTGGACCCAGTCGAATCTGACCACGCTCACATTGTAAACCAGCATTGCACCATCTGCGCATACATTAATCTTTGCCATGCACAAAGTTCGAACAATCTGAAAGCAATTTACTATCGTTTTAGGTATCAAAATTAATTATTTTGCAACAACTTTCGGCATTTGAATAATATATGTTATTTACAAAATTAATAATTTTGTGTAGATATGGTAAGAGTCTAAATTACACGGTGGAATTATGTAATACAACAGATCCATTTAAATATTGACCCAGTCGGCTTGGCATTTTGTCAAGTTTTTTGTATAAAATTAAGGACCAAATTGTGAACTTTTCGGCCTACTTTATCCGGTTGCTGTAAGGCTGGTATCACAGATTAATACTGTAGGGAGGGCTACCCGTACCTCCTGGGGGAATTGACTTGGGCAGTTTCTTATAAACCTACGCCTTCGGGTGATGCTTCCTGCGATACTAGCAAACCGTTGAATGATCTTGGAAGGGTTTCTCGTTACAGATCTGTATGAGTTAACTCGATTCAGGATTGCCAGTGATTAAGTTTCATTGTATTTGTGCGAAGAGCAATTAATACGACTTTATTGGAAAATATTTCATTACACATTGAAGAATGGTATAAATCCGACACCAGTGACTAGTTAGGGCCTGGTCATCTGGTCATTAGTCACAGGCCTTAGGAGACCAGTGGAGGTTCTTGTCAAGTGTTACCACTTCAGCAACAACCTTGTTTCCGTTGCTGTTGCTTCCATTGGCACTTGTATCCTTAAACGGTCTGCAACCTTGTATTCATAGTGCAGTACGTGTTGCATACCTCCTTTCCTGGAACTGAAATTATATTACTGCAGGCCAGGAGGACCTGAATATTATGTGTTTCCATTCTAATCCTAATACGTATTATCTAGACAAACTCTTGTTCATATTCCTCGTTCTTGTAGTCTTGCAACAGGGTGTCTACCAGTGAAGAAAGATAAGAAAAAGCGAAGAAATCAACAAGTTGGCCAAGAAG
This sequence comes from Lepisma saccharinum, assembly GCF_977018435.1. NCBI lineage: Eukaryota > Metazoa > Arthropoda > Insecta > Zygentoma > Lepismatidae > Lepisma > Lepisma saccharinum. The sequence continues at coordinate 60,996,455 of NC_139235.1, read as the reverse complement.
TCAATAAAAATACAAGAAATTATACATCTGGTCAAGAATTTTTGCTATCGCAATGACTGATTGATTGGTTTAGTTTATTTTACTTCACTTTTCTGCACCTTTTGCTAATCGCAAAGGTGAGGATGAATGGTGGTAAGGTAAGATGGATGAGTGGACAATCACAAATATATAGGGGCGACAACACGAGCTCCATAAAATATTGTAATGGGTGTGAATCCAGACGCCAGAGCCTCGCTAGTCTGTCAAATGCAGTCCATGTTGCATTAATAGATAAAGCATGTCTAATTCTCTTGTTAAATACAGTTTTCATCTTCACAGACCTTTTGGTAGGAGTTTTTCATTAAATCAATATCGATTTTCTTTATTTCTATTTCCCAACTTTTTCTAAGTAGGGGTCGAATAAATAAGGTTAAGAAAAACGAGAAAATGGTCAAGAAAATGTCATGAAAAAGTTTAAAAAAATAGATTAGTTATATTTTAGACATCCTGTGTAATCAAGGGATCTTGGGTTCGATACCCGGTGGAGTAACATAATGGTTCGGAATAGACTTTAAACTTTAAGTCCAGTCCCAATTAGCCTATCAGTGCATAAAAGTGAACTTAAGACAAAAGTTAAACAAACATATTTCTCGTTCTCGTCGCCTTGTGATCAAGGGGTTGGATACCCAGTGGAGTAACATAGTAGTGTCGATCGCACTGTAGGTCAATTCCTGATTAGCCTATCAGTGCATAAGCTAAAAAGTTAAATTTCCACGTGTCATGTGCCTTGAAGAAAAATATAGAAGGGATGTGGAGGTTATGCCCCACATATTCTCGATCTGGGCCATTTTCGGAGATAATGTAATCTGCAGTCAGACTAGAATCAAATCAGGCAAGAATTTAACTAGAATTGCAGTGGTGAAGGTTTCTTCAACCTATCTTTAATCAGGAAAAGTTGCATGATTGTAACAAATGTGCCATTTTCCAGGTGTGAGAAAAAGTGCCATATACATATATGTATATACCTATCACATCCTTCGCATTTAAAAAAATTTGAGTTGAATTCAATATGGCGGAAGTCCGCTTGGAACACACCAATGTGGTTCCCCCTAAGCCTAACCTATTTCTATCGTGACCAATTGGACCCAGCCTAACTCCTTTACATTTATAGGGGGTGTTAAGGGACATTTGAATCAGCCAGGGCATTGTATGTGACTTTGTCAACAGGATATATATATATATATATATATACCGCGTGAGGCACCTAAAAGTACCACCTGAAATAGCGAAGAAACCAGAAACAGTAGCGATGTGAGGTTTGCGGGAAACAATAATATCAAATGGGGCTCGTAAATCGGAGGTATGGGGTGGGTCGAAAAATATCGACAAATGGGGCATCTGGAGCAAAGTCATATTTTTTGAATGGAACGATATACAATAACATGCATAATATAAAAGAGCACACGCAGAGAAACACAACGCCGTTGGTCTCATACATCTACTGCACATAGGAACGAAGATATGGCCATGTGAAAATATGTAAACAAACTAGCAAGTGGCCCACTTGACCGTCAGTACCAAGGCATGTACAAGTATGAGATGTCGGAAGCCATTGGACAAGATGAAGACAGAACGTGTTAAAGGAAGAAAAAATACAGTAGACATCGTCAGCGCCATGTATTTGACAGTGTTACAGCATAATGAAAATGACCATGACAGTATGTCGAAGAACCACTGCGTAAGAAGCGAAAACCTGTCAAAGTGTGTGTTCAAAGTGGTGGCCGTCAGCTGCGATACAGGCAACGAGGCGCCCACGCAAAGATCGTTGCACAGAATGTAGCATCTCGTAGGGAATATCCCTACAGGCCGCAGTAATGCGGTGTTGCATATCCTCTGGAGTTGTTGGCACATCCCGGTAGACAATGTCCTTCAGATTTTTCCACAGGAAAAAGTCTAACGTTGTCAAATCTGGGGAACGAGCCGGCCATTTGACAGGCCCTCCACGTCCAATCCAACGATTTGGAAATGTATTTTCCACACATGCTGTAGCGCGTCTTGCACTGTGAGCTGGGCACCCGTCATGTTGGTACAACATTTCCCTCCTTGTCTGAAGTGGTATGTCCTCCAATAGTACAGGCAGTTCATGTTGTAAAAACTGTATGTATCGGTCAGCATTCAGTGTCCCTTGTATAAAAAAAGGGCCAATGAGATGTTCACCCACTATACCACACCACACGTTCACACTCCATGGGCGCTGGCGTTCCACTTGGCGAAGCCAATGGGGATTTGTCACCGACCAATAGTGCATGATCCTTAGGTTGACATTTCCATGATTGGTAAAAGTTGCCTCGTCAGTGAAGAGGATACGTGACAAATCGGATGTGTCATGTCGTAATAACCATGTGCAAAACTGAATACGGTCCACAAAATCATTCCCGTGAAGTTCCTCATGGAGGGAGATATGATATGGGTGAAACTTGTGTGTGTGCAGAATGCGCAATACACTTCGCTGACTCATCCTAGCACCCCTGGCAATTTCACGGGAGCTAACGTGCGGATTCACAGCAACAGCGGCGAGAACATTTGTTGCACCTGCCTCACCTGTAGTTGGCTTGTTCCACACACGTGCTCGTGGTGTTACACTTCCGGTGTCTCTTAATTTAATAAATAACTTACCAAACAGACGTCGAGATGGCTGTTGTCTGTCCGGATATCTCTCTGCGTACACACGGTAGGCTTCTGAGGCATTCTTTCGGCATTCCCCTTAAATCAGGATCATGTCCGCTTTTTCCATGTTTGTGAACACCATAATCTTCGCTCTTACCACTACGACTGCTTGCTATGAACTAACACGATCTTGTGGACCTGCTATCAAAACTTACTCTGCGTAAAGGCAGTTCTGTCAGGCACCTGAGAAGTCTTACATGCCGTGGTACTGACGGTCAAGTGGGCCACTTGTTAGTTTGTTTACATATTTTCACATGGCCATATCTTCGTTCCTATGTGCAGTAGATGTATGAGACCAACGGCGTTGTGTTTCTCTGCGTGTGCTCTTTTATATTATGCATGTTATTGTATATAGTTCCATTAAAAAAATATGACTTTGCTCCAGATGCCCCATTTGTCGATATTTTTCGACCCACCCCATACCTCCGATTTACGAGCCCCATTTGATATTATTGTTTCCCGCAAACCTCACATCGCTACTGTTTCTGGTTTCTTCGCTATTTCAGGTGGTACTTTTAGGTGCCTCACGCGGTATATATATATATATATATATATATATATATATATATATATATATATATATATATAAACACACACTGGTATAATCTCTGTATGTGTAATGGTAGGTAGGTAGAGGGGGCCTTTGGTAATATTTTTCTTTGGGGGGGGGGAGCAAGATTTGAAGATCTGGCATTGTCGACTGCTCTCATCTTTGGAGATTTTGAGTGACGTCATTTATGGGAGGAAGATCATTGGTTGGCACTGAAGAAACTGGGTATCATGAAGATGTTGCATATATAATAGCTGTTTCAAGTTTTGCATGCAATTTGAAAACTTGCTCTTAGATTTAAAAGGGGGAAGCACTTTCCCGAACGCTGCCAAAGTTTTTCGGCGACGCCTGAGTGAGAAATATCCCTCACGACCTGAGGAGGATGCCAAACGATAAATCTTCATTAGGAAGCCGGAGAAAGAGGCCGTTGAAATGACGAATTGTTTGGTAACAGCTAAAAAACTCGTCACATCTCCACAAGGAGACGACGCCTCCCTTCCCCCCTTCCGAAACCTTACTTCGCCATCCAATTTACTACCTCAAGTGCTATCGAGCATGCAAGACACACGCACGCGTCTCTCCACATTCCGCACACGCACAAATAGCTGCGTAGAGGGATGGGGGAAGCATGCTAGAACGTGAGCAAGGACATGTTCTGCGTTGTTCTTTTTTTCGAACATGACACGACAGCACGTCATAACAACGCCGAAGAGATCTCTCGTCGCAGTACGGCGACATGTGAGGACTTGTCAGGCCCCGGGACGCGTGCAAAGGAGCGATGAGTTCAGAGGTTCCTGTGGGGAGAGGGGCCAATCATTAAGCACGGGTCACGCAAGTGTCCAACTGGTTACTGCGTGTCCGACACACGGAAGCTACCACACACGCACACGTGATCGCACGTGCTTGCGGAAGAGTTGTAAACATCTTGGCGGCATTGCGTAACTGGGTGCGACACCGATGATGTTCCTGGCCCAGAGGGAAATTTCCCTGCCGTTTCTAAAGAAATCCATTTTCGTCTTTAAAATTTCCTCTTTCATAAATAACAATTCCCCCAAAATAACATCGATAAAAATAATAATAATAATCGTCTTTATAATAATAATAATCGTCTAATTTTAAAAGAAATGCACGAAGAATGACAATACATTTATATAGGCTATATACATAAATCGAATTAATAGAAAGTAACAATAATATAAACACAAGGAATGTTAGATTAATACTAATAGTGATATTTTTATGGTGAATAATAATGATAATATTATAGAGGAATAAAATAAGGAAAATAAAATAAAAATAATAAATACACAAAAATAATACTTAAAATTTACAGAATTATCCGGTTGAGGCACATTGAACAGTAGTTCAGATACCACTTTAAACTGTAGGTCCAGTTCCGATTAACCTATCTGTTCATAAAGTTTACTGATAACAATAATTCAAACAAACAATTCAAAGAAGAAAAGAACACCTGAGGTTTTATCCAGAGATTTCGATCTAGAAGAGTGTACGAACGATTTTATGGGGTACAAACGGAAATTTAGCATCGAATTAGGCCTTCGTGAACACTTTTGTAGCGGCGTGTCATTAAAAAGTGGTTGGTATGTTAATTGAGAGTGTATAAATCTTGTACTTGATTTCCATTTCTGACAAAAATATACTGATCTGGGGATGGTGACCTCAAATGTAAAATCCCACACTGAACTCTAACTCTGTGATCCCCTTTAGGACTTAATACTCGGATATACGACAGACTCCAATTTAGACACGACATACACAACTACACGACCCGACAATCTAAGAAACTTCATCTGGACTTCTCAAAATCCTTATTCCTGTCATCCTTCAAAGCTGCTTCTGCATATTGTTGGAATGCGCTGCCACCAGATGTTACCTCGTGTGCGACATACAACAGCTTTAAAAGGGCAATAACAAAAGTACTTCTACATGAGCAAGGACAGAGACTTAGTATACATGACAAGATTCAGCATGCTTACTTTGAAATCAAACCCAAGACGAACATTTTCATGTGTGTGAATGAGTAATATTGACTTTATCTGTTTAGAGTGTTAATTAATTAATGCATAATTATAATTCATTCATTATAATTCATAATTACTTTGAACTGTGCGAATGAGTAAAATTGTCTTTATCTGTTTAGAGTGTTAATTACTGAATACATAATTATAATTCATTCATTATAATTCATTCATTATAATTCATAATTACTTTGATGTGTGAGAATGAGTAAAATTGTATTTATCTTTTTAGTGTTAATTACTGAATGCATAATTATAATTCATTCATTATAATTCATAATTACTTTGATGTGTGGGAATGAGTAAAATTATCTGTATCTTTTTAGTGTTAATTACTGACTGCATTATTATAATTCGTTCATTATAATTCATAATTACTTTGATGTGTGTGAATGACTAAAATTGTATTTATCTTTTAGTGTTAATTACTGAATGCATAATTATAATTAATTCATTATAATTCATAATTACTTTGATTTGTGTGAATAAGTAAACTTGTATTTGTCTATTTTAGTGTTAACTACTGAAATATTTAGAAGTGAAAATGTAATGGAATTCTTATGTTATAGTAGTAATTGTATTTTGTTTGTTTTATTTTACTAGATTTTGAGGGTTAAGTGGTAAAGCAGCCACAGGCTGAACTTCGCCCATGAATAATGAATTTCTAATTCTAATTCTAATAAATAATTTCTAATTCTAATTCTAATAAATAATTTCTAATTCTAATAAGCTGTTGCATTTAGAACTGGTCTATTAAACTTGGAAGGAATGAATGATTTGCTTTATTTTACTTTGCTTTTTTGGGTAATTGCGAATATGAGAAGCAATAGTGAGAAGATGCAATAGATGAAGGGACAATCACAAAGACATATGGACATCACACAAGTCACCTAGAGGATTATCCTGGCCATGGGTCCAGACGCCATAGCCTCGCTAGTCTGCAAAATGCAGCCCAGGGTGTACTACGTGGAAGGGAGGTTGACATTTCTGTGTCGTCTGCAAGAGTCACCTCTATTAAACTTGAGAATTACACACAGAACCCATTGACACATACACAATATTATGATTTCAATAACACTTTAACGTGCATGAACTGCAAATAATGCACATTTTTACACATATAAATGTATAAAAGGGTATTTTTATTAGATGAAGTTCTGTATGATGCATTAGAATACATCAATTTGGAAGATCAGACAAGATCATTTCGAAGATAACAGAATTACGCATCTATCTGTGTCAATTGATGCATTAAAAGTGACATTTTGTTATCTTCGAAATTATATTGTCTCATCTTCCAAATTGATGTATTTTTAGTGCATCACACAAAACTTCATCTAATAAAAATATCCTTTTATACATTTCTATGTGTAAAAATGTGCAGTTTATGCACGTTAACCTGTTCTTGAAATCATAATACATGTGCCAATTGAACGTCTTGGGTTCTGTGTCCCAGCAAGGTCGCGCATAGCGGAAGAGAAGGGGAGGAAATCGAGTTGGCAGAGCGAAGCAGTGCACGCTGCTAGGAAGGCTGGTAAATGCAGGCGCTTTCCTCCCCTCCATGCAATCCCGTTCCTCTCACGTGTTAATTGGTGGAGCCGTTTCGTGTCACTACTTGTTTTGGTTCGCCTGCTCCAGAGATAGTTGGGACAGAGTGTAGTAACTATTTTTAATAAATACCTATCGCCTATTGATAAAAGATTGATTTTATGCCCACGGAAATGCTCGTATGTATGGATTGGTTGCATACCTTACAGGATATCCACGCACGGTTGCATATTGCGGCTGCATACCTTCCCTTGAAGCTGGGAGATAAAAGAGCGAAAAAAAGGAAGCGAGAATTGGGAAAGTGGGGGGGGGGCGCGGAACATCTGCGAAATATGTTGATACAAATTAACTCGAACGAGGAATTGATTAACAGTAGCAGGGAGAAGTTTAGCTACAACAATAAAACCCTCCCCGCGGAAACGCAAATACTCCCGAGTGGAGAGCATCCACTGAATAAACACGGGGCGCTGCACATCAGGAATAACAAGCTGAGATAAGCGCAGACACCTAATTACCGTGGTAAGTTAGGCGTAACGGCGTTATCCCTACCTGAAGGTAATTTGCCTGTGCTACCATCTGTCAACAAAGTCATCAAGCTAAAACGCGGCGGCCAGGTTCAAGGAACATGTTTTTCTAAGCCGTTTAGCTCGCGGTTTTCGGGTGGGAGGGGAGTAAAAAAAATGCTTGCAAAAGCACGTCGGGGTACCTTCTGGAGCTGAATAATATTCGCCCTGGAATCTCGTTTCCAGTTGGCGTCCACGTGTTTCATTGTGGAGTCAGGATGCCGGAATGGAAACGCTAACACCTGATTATTCACCGACAGCCATTGTTGATTATGTGGTACTTAGCTTCCATTGTTAAGGTGGAGTGTGGTTGAGGTTCACATTGTAAGCGCCGCAGCCGTCCCTGTACTCGCTCATACACGTTAATCATCGCATGGAAGCAAAGGAAGAAGCAGTTACGCAACGAACAAGGACACGGCAGTGATGTAGATACAATGGAAGTCTGGCACTGTCTGAGCGATAATGAAATATAGATGCTGTTTTACAGACATCGAATTGGAGAGCCTGGCGCATCAAACTGGGGTGTCTATTTCATCCGAATATAGATGCTGTCGTACGGGCATCAGGATTGTGATGCCGCACGGGCGTCAGTATTCAGGTGATGCCGTACGGGCATCAGAATATAAATGGCAGCCGCACGGACATTAGGATTGAGATGATGGCGCACGGGCATCATCTCGAGCTATGCCAAAGATACCGAACTGGCGTTCGAATCTGGACTTCAACTATACACTTTATCCCTTGAATCTCTGGAGCGAGCGAACGAAAGCAAGTGTCTGCGCAAGTAGCGACTCGAGAAGGCTCAACCAATGAACACGTGCGAGGGAACAAGATTGCGTGGAGAGGAAAAGTGACTGCAGCTACCAGTCCGTCCACTTACTTTCTCCCCTTTTCTACCATTATGCACGACCTTGCTCAAGAGATTGCAGGGATAGAGTATGATTCTAAATTTTGATGGTGGGTCCACGTGTCACTACCTAAGCCACTACTCCCTCGGATGAAATTTGTTTTGAAAAAAGTTATACCTGTCGGCATTAGTTAGGTTAAATATAAGAACCAAGTATGTTTTTGAAGGACGGTAGCAAATAAGTAAATATTTCAGCTCAATAGACAGGTCAGAGGAAAGTCGCAAATCCACAAAGTTGAATCTTGAAGCCCGGTTCCTGTATTCAATAATATTTTCTCAGCGGCCAGTGGCACAATGCGGCAACGGTTTCAATAGAGCAGGTGGTCGCCATATTGACATTCTGTCATTTCAGGAAAGACAGCGAAATCACGCGACAAAACGGGCTCAAAATGGGAATGAGAGACGAGCGAATATTGAGTTGTTGCGGGTAAGGTTTCCACTTTATTTCTAAATCTTATTTGTTTTCGGTCATGGAATGCTTGTCTGGTTTTCATATTGAGTTGATGCATAAGTTCGTACCCTTTTTTCACCGTGGCAAAAGTATTCTTATTTGATACTAATTTGAGATGAACAAAAAACATAAATTAATCAGTAATATATTTCTTTCATTGTCTAGGACTGTCTACCAACGCTGGGGCAGTTTATCAATTCAACGCCTGAAGAAATCTGCTGATTCTGGGTTAAAAGCGTCGTCAAGCCAAGTTTGAAGAGCACTTTCGTCATCAAAGGAGCTTCCTTGAAGCTTGATGCATTGAGAGCTGAAAAGGTAGCAATCCGAGGGCGCAAGATCGGGGAAGTAAGGAGGATGTGGAATAACTACCCAACCAAGCTCCTGGATAGCAGCATTTGTCATGTCAGCGGAGTGTGGGTGTGCATCATCGTGTCGCAGCACTTGATGCTGTCTTCCTGGCCTACTCGCTGAGTTGGTTGTTTCCATTTAAAGCGTGCGGTATCCTGAAACTTACCCGTGGAATGCAAATGTCGCATGATCGTTGAATGGTCACAGTTCATCACATTTGCTAATTCTCGGGTCGACAGATGTGGATTCTCGTGGATTAAAACGTTTAAACTGTCTTCATTAAAGCCCGATGGTCTTCCTGAACGTGGAGAAACGCTTAAGTCAAAAATGCCCTCCTTATAATGACAAAAACATTTTCTTGCCCTGCATTCCCGTTGGCATTCTCCCCGTACAAGGGACAAATGTTTCGAGCCGCCTCCGCTGCCTTTGCCCCTATGTTAAAATTCAGAGAGAAGAATATGTCGGAAATGTTTTTTTTTTCCCACTGGACACATATTGTTCATTAGCCCATAAATAACATCGCCCTTCTTCAAATCTGTAAAATTCAATGCGTATTCACAAGCACAACAATGCCGCTCCAATTGATGAACATTAAACGATAAACAAACTCCTAACACCGCAATGTTACCAAACACAAACGCTACGAACTTATGGATCAACCCAATATCTTCCTGAAAATAGACTTATAATTATCCTACACAGACATAAGGTACAAATGTATGCGTGATCCAGTTGCACACTTCATCAATTTCATGTACGCTCTGTCTCAGGAATATTTGGAGCAGGCGAACGGAAACAAGTCCTCCGCGCAAGTATTGATTGGAGAGGGCTCGACCAATGAACGCTTGATGGAGAAAGTGAACGTATGGAGGGAGAAACAGCTGCATCTACCAGCGCGCACTGCTTCGCTTCGGTCAGTCACTATCAGGATTAGTTAAGGAAACAGAAAAGATGTACATATACAAATCTTAAGACGGAAATGCGGGTGGGTGACGTGGAGATTCTCAGTAGTGGATTGATTGATTTGGTTTATTTTACGTAGCATTTCTGCCACATTTGGCTAATCGCGAAAATGAGGATGAGTGATGATATGATGAAATTTATGAAGGGATACTCACAAACATCATCCATGCCCTGGACAACTCAATAGAGCAAGGAAGAGAAAGTAATACCTACATTATTGTCAATCACCGACATCTTTAACAAATACCATTCTAGGGCCTCCCCAATGGCTCAGTGGTAACGTCGTCGCTTTGTAATCAATAGGTCCCGGGTTCGATACCCGGTGGAGGCACAAGTGGTTCGGAACCAACTTTAAACTGTAGTCCAGTCCCGATTAGCCTTACTGTGCATAAAGTGGACTTAAAACAACAAATCAAAATAATAATAATAAAAGAACATTCTATTTTGAACAGGAAGTGAAGACGTTTTGAAGCATCAGTGACAACATGTGCACCAGTTCCATAAATCGGAGGGGGAAGTTATTATAGTATTGATAATATTTTTGACTCACCGATTCTCTTAACAGAAAGTTGTGCCAAAAAGGGGGCAACCCCTCCCGCCCCCTCCATTGGCAATCCACCGTAATACTCAAACTAGGTTACTGTGAGCGTCTGAGCACAAGGGGAGAAGATGATCTCGGTAGAGCAAATAGCTTCAGGGAAATTATTTTCGGATTTTCGTGGTGTGTGGGGAGAGGAGAAGCGGTGTGATGTGTTACACCCTCCTCTCCCCGTTCTTCCCTCACCCCTATCCGGTGAGGGAAAAATTCGGTAAAAAAAATCGGGGAGACTAATTCTGTACTGGTATTTTCGGATGGGTACAAGGAAAAAGGGCAAAAACGAAAACCATTGTCGGATCAGAGTTCGGAAAATATTTGCTGCATGGTTGCCAGTGACACACGCGATGGTTACTCATTTTTAGGGATGGACGAATTTGGAAATTTGATATCGCGATATATTGTCAAATAAATATCGTCACAGAGATACGATACAATATTTTTCCGTATCGTGATATATCGGCGATATATATATCTCCAAATATCGTGACGATATATCGCCGACCATAGGCGTAGCTAGAACTTTATATTTGGGTGTGCACAAAGAACAAAAATGAGGTCTTGTACCTTTTTAAAAGCATATTTTGCAACACAATCACTTGGCTCTTTAACTGCACTGATGTTTGTAAAGGAATATAAATTCACTAAATGACAGTGTTGGAAATTTCTGAATATATGTAGTAGAAAAAATCAAATTGCATAGAAATTACACACACACAAAATGTTCATAAATGCTACAAACAAATACATCAATTCCAATCTATCCTGCTTCTGAGTTGCTCTTAATTTAGTTTTAACTTGTTTAAGCTTGTGCTCTCTCACACGTGCAGCTTGTGACAAGTATAGAAGAAAAGCGCTGCACTACAGAGTAGAATGCAGTAAATATCTTCTTTCTCCAATGACATAAAAAAATCGAAAAAATATAGACACTCGTTTCATCAGCGATAATGCACACGTTGGTACAGTGGGATCCATGAGTATTACCGTGCAAATTGTCCATGACTATTTTCATAAATTTTTCTCTTACATTCTATGTGTTTTTAAGCGATGGATTTTTATGTATGCTGGTGCAGAAGTTGTCAACAGCTTGTTTTGAGTTTTCGTTTAATTCTTGAAGCTCTTATTGGGTAAAATAAAGTGCACGAACATGGTGATGGACAATTTGCACGGTAATACTCATGGATCCCACTGTACCAAGTAATGACATATTCAACTTCTTACAAACTGCCGCTTATTTTCTCTCTAAAGCCCGCATCACACGGAACTGGATTTCCAGTTGGCGCTGGACTGGCTACCAATTTGCTAGTTTTCGCCTCACACGATACTTATCAGCGTGAGATGTAAACAATGTATCAATTCACATTTTTAAAAGCCGATAAGTATTCAACCGAGAGGAATAACGTTTCCTATAAAACGTTATTAGGTACAAAACAATGGCGCTGCTTAAATACATACAACGTTTACTGTACACGTATGGAAGAATATTTTCGTTGTTTCAAATGTAAACATCGTGCACTCAGCATAGGTGGTGATCAACGCGCCTTTCATGCTGTATACGTTATACATTGCTGGAGTAACACTCGGAAACCACAGACAAAAGCAAAAGCGCTCATTTGCAAACTCACAGATTATCTTCGCATGGCGAAACTTTGCTCTGATTGCCTGTTCCACAGAATCCAGACGAGGAAAGCAAGTGGCAATTAGAACATGTCCTATTCCTCCAAACCAGTCAAGCAGTCAGCCAGGCGGCCATGATTGCTACTTAGAAAGTTAGTTCAGCGCCAACTAGGGCATTTCTACAAAATATCGTGACGATATATCGCCGACACCATATATATCGCCAAAATATCGTGACCATATATCGTCTAGTTGATATCCCCTGGACGATATTTATAAATATCGGGGTATATGGTCTAGACGATATATCGCTCAACACTACTCATTTTGTGTGGTCTTTTTGTGATGGAAAGGTGCTTCGTGTGTTCCTTGCAATTCACATTGTTCCGGATGAGCCCTGATGACGTAGCCCTTGATTTTCTTTGTTGTCGTAAGAGCAATATATTTCCCATTTCCGAAAGATCTTTGGAGCAACTTGCAATCCTGAACTTATGCCTCTGTGAGCATGGTTCCGTAACAGGACTGGGACCTTTATTCTCTCACAATTTAAATTCGGTCCTGCGCGTATTGTTTCATTTCAATACCGAACTTTGACCGTAATTAAATTGATCCGGAAGAAAAGGATCCTGCATCCGAATTGAACTACTTTAATGATGGAAAGGTTCTTAAAGGTTCAGAACGAATTTAGGCTTGCTGATTTTCTATCCCGGACCGGAATTGATTTTATTTTCATTTCCTGGATCTTCCCTTCACGGGAGTGAATATTATGACGTTGGTCACTGGCTAAGGCTTAGTGCCTATCAAAGAGAGATTTACTGCAATGCAATTGAAATAAAAAAATTGAACTTGTGAATGACAGCAATAATGTTTATTTTCTCTAACCATTCACCCATTGGATGATGAGTGGTCGGCGCGTCGAATCCCATCGCCGCTGTTTTCTGGTTTTCGGGACCACAGTCCGCTACTGTTGCTTCCAAGAAGCTACCCAGTGCTGGGTCTAGAACGAAAGTTTGAAGACCAATCGTACGAAGGGCGAAACCGCTAACCATTACACTACGAGGGAGCGTAATATTTTCGTTTAATGTCCTTGAAATGATTTTTAGGCAGGTGAACTTCTACCTCTTAAAACTCACTGGTAGGCCTTTGAATATTTTTACCTTCATTAACTTATCTTCAAACCAAAGTCTGTTAAAATCGTGGTGCTCGAGATATTGGGCTTCGAAAATACCAATGCAAAAAATAAAGATGACGTCATATTTCAAGATGGCGGCGAGTCAGGTCAGATACTTACACACATGGCGATCGTATGGATGGTGTAGATTCAGTGTGCTAAGTGTGGTGCGTTCATCTGTTGTGTAACTAACCTTTCCCTTTGACAGAACTTCCCTACCCAGTACCTTGATCCGAAATGTCACTGCACTGTGAGACTGTTGTTATTGAAAGAGAGTCGACTCTGTGACAGCAGGCTAAGCGTCGACTTTCGATTTCACAACAGAGGTTCCCTGGTTTGAATCCCGGTCTGGGCATGAGTGCTATTTCTTTGGTTTGATTTGATTGATTTTACCTCGCTTTTCTGTCACTTTTGCCTCATCGCGAAGTAGTGGGTCTTGTACTACGGACAGGACCGGAAAGGAAGAGCTTCTCTCCAGCAGCTTTGCTACACTTAAAACTTGCTTAACATGAGCATATGAGTTTTTTGAGCAAGTGTGGAATCTTGTCTAATTCAAGATTTTTGTAAAAAATGCCCTTCAGAAAGGAAGAGCTCCCTCAGATTGATTTGTACATACTTAAAACTTGCTCAACATCTTTATTTGTTTAAGTGTAGCACCTGCCTAACCCAAGAGTTTTGTAATTCGGAAAGTATTAACTCTTCTCAAGCAAATTTGTTAATATTTACAAAAGTTGCATCAGCCAGTCTATAAACTTGTATCCATACCCACCTATACATATTTACTTTAGGTTTAAGTTCAATTGAATAGTATTTAATTTGCTTATCCAATATTAAAACAAAACAATATGCAGAGCTTACCTCTAGAATTGCCTCGTGTTTGCATGTTTCTCCTCTGCGTTAGTGTGCGCAATTCCCGAGACGGTAGTATTGATTTTTTTCCTCAGTGCTAGTATTTACAGAAATTCCCGATTATTGCATCAGCTAGTTATGAGAGAGTGACTGAGGGGAACAGACGTGTTGATACAGTGCTTCTCATACTTACTGGTTTAAATTCATATTGAACAATATAAAATCTGTTATTTGTTGTAATCCATTCATATTTAGAGTCAAGCTTATATTTGTCCCAGCCTGTTATACATAACAAGGTTATTGCTATTCAAGATATGCATGTTCGTGCAGGCATTTGTGCCGGGTCGGTGTGAATGATTTTCCACTTGTGGGCTATTTGCTTTAGATTAGAATCCCAGGAAATTTTATATAAATACCAAAACCAAAAATATTAAGTGTATACACACATATATACATTTACACATATAAATCACAGTGCTGAACCCAATTGATATTTTTTATTCAGTATAAAATTTTGAATTGAAACCCAAGAAATTGTATATAATAAACAACAGCAAAAATGCCGAATCAAAAATATTGTGACCAATGCAATAAAAATATATTTAGCTCTAATTGGGCCAGACACCAAAAAATTTGTAACCCAGACAAATACAGAACTCCCACAAAAATTTGCCCCAATTGCAATAGAAAATACAGCATGCAATACTTCACATATACACATAAAGATACTTGCTCTGCACAACCATCTACATCTGGTCTGAAAAGAAGGCACGAAGCACCTCTTAATGCCAGAGCTGCAAAACAGCCACGCTATGAACCTATCCGTAGCAGTTTTAACGGCCAATTAAGGGATCACCGGTTTGTATCAGAGCCAAGATGTGGCATTGAGAATTTCTTGAACAGTATAAATTCTGATCTGCAGGCAATTCTTAATGCACAAAATGGCTCTTATAAACTGTCCCTCAAATTGTTTGTACAATATAAGAAGCCAAAGGGCACAAAATTTACACATCCCCACATAACAGAAACTGTACCGGTATATTCAAATGCAAATTCAGACACAATAATAAGCAGCTTGATAAATCAACTGAATATCAAACACTCTGAATTTGCGGCAAAAGAGTCAGGATGGAGCCTATGCGGCTCATCACACAAGTTATATGTTAATATTTCTGAATTCAGCCCATTACAAGGATCTACATATCTGCTATTACCTGCTAATATTAAAAACAAAAGAGCTGTGGTCAATATAAAAAATGCCGACCAGAAATGTTTTTTGTGGTGTATATTAGCTGCTTTGTATCCAGTTTCAAGCCATCCTGAGAGAATAACTTATTACAAACAGTATGAACATGATTTTGACGATGTAATGGAGGGTTTGGAATATCCAATGTCAGTTCAGAATATTGATAAATTTGAAAAAAAGGCCAAGCATATCAATGGCAAACAATTATCTATTAATGTATTTATTTGTTCCACTGGCAATTGCCCGATAGATCCTCTTAGAATCAGTACAATTGATGATGAATCCGCTATTCCGATTGATCTGCTCTTAATTGAAGGGGATGGCACATATCATTATACTCTGATACATAATCTTGAAGCTTTAGTGAGAACACAACTAGACAAAACTCATAGAATATTCAAGTTGTGCAGAAGATGCTTAACTGTATTTGATGGTAGAAAAATGGTGAATGGTGTTTGTGAAAAAAATGCAGAAATTGCAAAAAACAAGTTAATTGAGCATCTGAAATACTGTGGGAACCATAAACCTGTTCATATGGTGATGCCCAATCCAAGTGAAAATTGCAAATTCAAAAAATATGAAGCCTTGTTGGAACACCCAGCATATATTGTCTGTGATTTCGAATCGAATCTCAAATCTCTTGCATTCTGTAGCCCAGATCCAGAAGAATCCTCAACTACACCATATCAGTTACATGAACCTTCCAGTTTTTGTTGTGTGGTTATACGGGATGGTGTTGTTATTAAAGAATATTCATACAAGGGATCAAATGCCATCAAAGAATTTGCACATAGAATAGAAAATGTGTGCCGTGACATAGCATCTAACATCTTATTAATATCAAAACCTATGTTGCCTTTAACAGAGAAACAGATTGAGGATTTCAACAATGCAGAAAAATGCCCGGTATGTGATTGTGAATTTTCAGATACAAATATCAAGGTGAAACACCATTCTCATACAGATGGTCGATATAAACAGGCCCTGTGTAATAGCTGTAATATTAAGATCAAGAGACCAAGATTTATCCCCATATTTTGTCATGGAGCATCCAATTATGATTTCCATCATCTGATCAGATACGAGGGGTTTGAGAAGCAGAATTTAAATATTTTAGCTGAAAATGATGAAAAATATATATCTATTAGCAAGATAATTAAAGTTGATGGTGTTCCCATTCACATAAGATTTCTTGATTCTTACAGATTTTTACCTGCTAGCCTGGCTACACTGGCCTCTCAATTATCTGATGATGACTTGAAAATCACACGTGCATTGTTTCCAAATCTGGACCTGAAATTAATTAGGCGGAAGGGGGTATATCCATATGACTATGTTACAGATTTTTCTAAATTTGATGAGTGTTCTCTGCCACCACAAGAAGCATTTTACAGCAAAATCAGAGGATCTGGAATCACTGATGAAGATTATCACCATGCCAAATTGATGTGGATCAGTTTAAAATGCAAGACATTTGGTGATTATCACATGGCATATTTAAAACTTGACGTGACTCTCTCAGCTGATATATTGCAGGCATTCAGAAAATCTTCAATGCAAAATTATGGATTGGACCCAGTATATTTTTACAGTGCCCCGGGCCTAGCATGGGCCGCAATGTTTTTCAACACCAAAATGCCATTGGATCTTATCCAAGATCAAGATATGTATCTGTTTATGGAGCAGTGTATAAGAGGAGGCATGGTGCAATGTTCCCAGAGATATGCCAGAGCAAATAACAAATATATTCCTGATTATGATCCAGCACGGCCATCAAATTATATACAGTATGTAGATGCAAATAGCCTCTATGGTCATGCCATGATGCAAAAACTGCCATATGCAGGGCTTGAATGGGTTGAAGATTTCAATATTGAGGATCTTCAGGACTTTGATGACAGTGAATATGGACTCTTCTTAGAGGTTGATCTGACAATTCCTGATGATTTGCACAATAAATTTTCTGATCTGCCCCCAATTCCCGAGGTTCAGTGTTCACCTGGTTCTAAACAGAAGAAGCTCATGATGACCCTGGAGCCGAAACAGGGTTATGTCACATATTACAAAAACCTCCAGTTCCTGATGAAACATGGTGTCCAAGTAACCAAAGTTGGCAAAGTTTTGAGGTTCAGGCACTCAGAATGGTTGAAACCATACATTGATACAAATACAGAGCTTCGAACATCTGCAGTAAGCCAATTTGATAAGGCCTTGTTTAAATTGATGATCAATTCTGTATTTGGCAAAACAATTGAAAATGTCAGAAAACATAGCGATGTTAAAATAAATACTGACCCCAGCCGGAGCAAAAAATTGGTTGCAAAGCCCAACTTCAATTACAGAAGAATTTTTGATGAGCACATGGCACTTTTCAACATGAAAAAAAACAAAGATTAAGTTTGATAAACCTATTTATGTAGGGGCTGCAATATTGGAATTGTCCAAATTACATATGTTAACATTATATTATGAGGTGCTGAAGCCTTTTTATGGTGATCGTGTAAAATTATTGTACATGGACACGGATAGTTTTATTCTTGATATTCAAACAGAAGATGTTTATCAAGATATGTTACAGCCTGAATTGTTTCAATACTTTGATACCAGTGAACATACAAAGATTCAACATCACCACAACAAAAAGGTGCCTGGCAAGTTAAAAGATGAGACACTTGGTGATGTTATTGTGGAATTTGCTGGGTTAAGTGCCAAGATGTACAGTTTTAAAACATGTAGTGCTGTTGTCAAAAAGGCCAAGGGTATTGGCAGAGTAACTGTTGAAAAAGAGCTTGTATTTGAAGATTATAAAAATTGCATCAAATCCCAGAATTCAATCAGAACATCAGAAAATAGAATTCAGAGTGAGAATCACTTGCTGACTTCAAATATTGTAACAAAAGTGGCCCTGGACCCACATGATGACAAGAGATGCATTTTGTCATGTAACATACATACTTTACCTTGGGGGCATTGTGACCTGAGAAGTGATAAACAATGCCCAATTACAGAGCATGATTTGAAATAAATAAACATGCCTATGAACTTATTTGGGTTCAAAAAACAAGCTATTATGGACCTGCCAACACCACAACCCTCTCCTGATTTACAATCTGTAATGTCTAAACTGAGTGGCTTGTTAATTATTCATCTGAACAGCATACTTACAGATGTTGATGATGAAACAGGGAAAATATTGTACATATTTAACAATAATTTAAACCATTACCAATTACCTGTAGGTGGGCAATTGCAATTTATTACAACCCCTGAGGGTGATGTTAAAATTTCAGTAGGGAGAAATATTTATAGAATTAAGCACTCAAACATGATTTCTGGCACTGTATATACTGTTTCTGCTGGTGACTGCTTATATATTGAGGTCCCTGGATCTTATGACAAGCTTATACCCTTTTTCATAGAATTAAGAATCAGATATTCTATAATAAATAACCACTAAAACAAAAATGCCTAATGATATATTTGACCATACAAGGCATGAAGATCACAGTGATGAGATTCTGATGCTTGATGTCAGAGTCAAGAAATTAAGAAGTGATTTACAAGCTTTGCAAACCACACTCAATGCCAGTCTTCAATTAGAAATTACAAATTTGCAATCACAATGCATGGACCCTCTTCTTAAAATTGATTCTGAACTCAAATTGTTGCTTCAAAAATATACTGATCTGGCAACATTAGATAATTTTCAAAGTTTAGAAGAAGCTGTAGCAGCTCTTCAAGCCAAATTTAAGACCCAGGCCACCAATTCTGAGCAATTGAAACAGCAATTGGAAGAGCAAATAAATAATGTCCAGACACAGCTCCAAACAATTGTCAAAAGCATAAAATCACAAGAAGATTTTGATCTAGTGATTTCCACTCTAAAAGAACAGATTCAATCACTCCAGATACCTAATCTGGACCCCTTGAACAATGCCATAGCCGAGGTTAAAGAAAAAATTGAGACACTTGAAAATTTTATGAACAATTTGCCATCTTCTGATGCTTTGAATGCAATAACTCGGAGTGTAGCAAATATTAAGCTGCAACTTGAAACATATGAAGATTTTGGAAAAATTCAAAGTACCATAACCCATCTTGAAGGTACAATAGCAGCAGTGCAAAGTGATTTGGCAAATGTACAAGAAACTCGCCTGCCCGGGATTGTAGACACACTTGTCAGTGTCCAGCAACAAATCACAAAGCTTGAAAACCTCAACACTGAATCTGAGCTATCTCATTTTCATCACTTGATCGATGATATCCAAACAAAACTTGAAATTTTACAACAATCAACACCCACTCAGGCAGATATAGCCCTGCTCCAAAATGCTATGCAAAATGTGGCTGATGCATCTGAATTAAACAATGTGAAATTGGCACTTGAATTTTTGCAAAATACAGTATCAAATCTTCCTACATCACAGGAACTTAAAAATATTAAGAGGGCAGTGAATAGGATATTGAAATCAGAAGATATCAAGAATATCCAAGCAGAGATCAAACAACTCACTCAGACAGTGACCACTCTTCCAACCAATCAACATATTAATGAATTGCATGCCCTGTTTGAGGATATCAGAAGACAGGTCCATGATCTTACTGCTCAAAATTCAAAATTGGCAGTTGTTGAAAATTTGCAACAAATTGTAGCTAATATCAAGCAACAGCTAGGGACCATGGAATCCAATCAAGCAAATGCTCTGTCTGTTTTTGCCACCCAGCTTCAAGAGATTGTGCAACAATACAAGAAACTTATTGTGGACATAAAAATTAAGCCAGGCCATGATGATGTTGTTAGGACCATCAATGAGCACCTTGAATCTGTAACAAGCAGATTGCTTACAGCAGAAAAAGAAATAACGGGCATAATCGAGAATCCAAAACATACAGTAATTCTTGAATTGTACAGCATCCCCAACAAAGAATATAATTCACCATTTACACCAGGTGGCAAAATATATATGCTGTCCCCTGCACAATTTTATTACCAGTTTTTTGTTGGGGGTACACTGAGACCAATCAAGATCAAATATTGGCATCAGCCACAGGCACACCACTACCCTACCTTATCAATAACAAATGCTGAGAACAAAGTGAAAATCACCAGTGTAGAATTGGAGGATTTTACAGACCCCAATACATTAGAAACAGCCTATACTGAAGATGATGGCTCTCTGGAATTTAAAATACAAATAGGGGACAAACTGTATTTAGAAAATCCTGTAGTATCAGCTGCTGAACACCCCATAGTTGCAATATTCTTGTTTACATATTATGTCTAGACAAATTATTGTTGATGAATTACACAGACAGGCCAGACATAATTATAAGAGACTCCCGGTAGTTACAAAAGGCATAGATGATTTATGGCAAAGCGACTTGATTGAAATGGCATCTGGACAGTTGAAAAACTTAGACAAAATCAACAAGGGATACAAGTATCTACTCACTGTCATAGATACATTTTCAAAATTTGCCTGGGCCGTGCCACTCAAATCCAAGACTGGAACATGTGTTACAGAAGCCATCAGAACAATCATCAATCAGAGTGGAAGATCACCGCGCTATTTGCAAACAGATAATGGCAAAGAATTCTATAATTCAGTGTTTCAACAATTTATTAAAAGCCAGGCAATAAAACATTACTCGAGTTACAGTGACCTCAAAGCCTCAATTGTAGAGAGATTCAACAGAACCCTAAAAAATCTTATGTATAAACAATTTACACTGCAAGGTAATTATAAATGGATTAATATTCTTCCAGAACTTCTACATAAATATAACAATTCTGTCCATTCCACAATCAACATGAAACCCTCTGAAGTAACTTCATCTGATGAGCAAAAATTGATCAGGACTGTTTATTATCCTAGATACCAGCCAACAACAAGAAAGGCCAAATACAGGGTGGGTGATCAAGTAAGAATCAGCAAATATAAGCACTTATTCAAAAGAGGCTTTACAAGAAACTGGAGTACTGAATTATTTACAGTGCTTCAAGTTAAACCCGGGACCCTTAACACATATATAATAAAAGATCACCGAGGAGAAATTCTCAAAGGCAGGTTCTATGAACAAGAGCTCAGCAAAACTAAACAGCCTGACACATATCTCATAGAAAAAATCATCCGCAGAAAAGGCAACAAGTTACTTGTCAAATGGCTGGGTCATCCGGAAAACAGCTGGATCGATGCAGACAAAGTGATAATATGAGCACCTGGGATGTTATAAAAAGGCTGCCAGAACCTGAACAGCAGAATAAGAGAAATGGCGACCTGCTGCCTGATAATATTAGGTGTCTTATTGTTGGGCCATCTGCTTGTGGTAAAACTACACTAATGATTGATAATTTTTTATTGGCACCCAACTGGTTAGACTGGAAAAACAGGCACTTGTATGTCTTCTCTAAGAGCTTGGAACAATTAAAATATCAGCAGCTGATGAAGCTATATGATGGATTGGATATTGCCACTTTTGAACCAGATGTTAAGCCACTTCACGAATGTCTCGATAATTCTGTTGTTGTGTTTGATGACGTTATACTGGATAATCAAAACAAGGTTAGGAATTTCTTTACACAGGCCCGGCACAAAAACATTGATTGCTTCTACCTGGCACAGACTTTTTCTAAAATACCGAAGCAGCTGATCCGAGACAACAGCAATTTTATATGTGTGTTTCATCAAGATCATACCAACCTCAAACACATACATGATGAATATGTAGGTGGGGACTTGAGCTACAATGACTTTTCCAAGTTTTGCAGCAGGTGCTGGAATCAAGACAGTTATGGGTTTGTCACAATTGATATGACAAGAACACCTAATACTGGAAAATACAGAAATAAAATCAACGATTTTCTAGACGTTGAGACGTATATAAATAACCATGAAAAGGCCAATTATTGACGATCTTAAGTTAAGAGATTATCTTGTAAAAAGATTTAAGGGATGGAAATCAGAGAACCGAGGAATTTATGAAAAACACAAGCAAACAGAACAGCCTGTCATTGATGCTATTAATAATTTAGGTAAAAATATCAAAACTGTTACAGAGCAGAATCAAGATTTGATCACGGAGCTTGTACCTGTAGCTGCAAGGAACATATTAGATTATCCATTCACCCCACTTTCCAGTATTCATACACCTAGTCCTGTTGCTCCTAGAAGAATCGAAGCTACACAGGATCCTATTGAATTGGGTCTTCTTGCTCAAAAATATTTAACCACACCTAAAGACAACAAAGATGAGGTGTTTGGCTTATATGCCGACACAGAGCTTGATGGGAGCATCATACATAGAATTGGCAATTTCAGAGTAACATTTATGGGAGATGATATCATTGTATATTCAGAATCTCGTCTCGGAGAAAAAGGTGCTTTTGTTAAGTACCCCGGAACACCTGGATTGTGGGAACTGATAACTAGGAAAAGGCCAGGCAGCTATACAGATCAAGATTATGAGGATTACAAAGAAATATTAATAAAATCAGATGCTCTATACCAGAACAATGATCCCACACAAAAAAGAGTCAAGTCGAGCAGTGGAGCAAAATACAATAATTTAATCAAACCCATATGGTCACAGATCAAGACAGGGAGTGGGATCAAACAATACGACACCCTGCCTAAAGAATTTGTGTGGGTTGATGATGTCAGGAAACTTGTAGATAGGTTGCTGGTGATAGCTGGGGAGGAAAATGCTGGGAACCACAATTTTTACAATGAAAAGGTTGGAATTATGGACATGATAAGCACAAAATTGTCTAATTTTATAGTGAATGACCCTAAGGGGATTGGATATCTCATAAAAATTATTAATACTCTACCCCCCAAATTTTGGAATATTTCTGAGGGTCGGGGCCTGGTTAATGACATTATAAACAAGCTGCCATTTGAACTACATATTCCAGGCTATCAGTATTGTGGTCCCGGTACAAAATTGGAGCATAGATTAAACAGAGGTGATCCTGGTGTTAATCCCCTAGATGCTGCTTGTAGAGACCATGACATAGCATACAACACACATACCGATCTTGACAAGAGACATGTTGCAGACAAGAAATTAGAAGAGGCTGCATTTGGTAGATTTGTAAGCAAAGATGCTTCTTTAAGTGAGAGAATATCAGCATTGGGAACCACCATAGCTATGAGCACCAAACAAAAACTGGGGTGGGGGTTGTGAATATGTATATAATAAACCTACGATGAAGGCCAAGGGTGTTATGTATCAAATACCTTATGCAGGTCTCAAATCTCTTAAAACTATTGACAGTCTTTTGACCAAAAAGCAGCGCAAGAAAAAAAGCTCTTGTATTGCAAAGGGACATGGTATGAAATTGTTGCTTAGTACCCCCCAATTAAAAAAATTACAGCAATCTAGAAAAAAATCACATACAGGGGGTTTCATATTTACTATCCCGGCCATCTTAGCAGCACTTGGGGCTGTTGGGAGCTTGGCTGGGGGATCAGCTGCCATAGCAAAAACAGTAATAGATGCCAAGAAAAATAGGGCAGAATTAGATGAACAGAGGCGCCATAACCTGGCCATGGAGAAAAAAGGCAAAGGTGTTAAGAGAGCCATGAGTAAGTTTAAAAAAAACAAGAGCCGCTTACAAACCAAGATATTGAAGCTTTAATCAAGCCACTGGGCATCAAAAATTTTAGAGGTGTGTACATGTCTGATTCTTTACCAGAGCAACCACTCAACAAAGAGTGTGGCATTGTTAATTTGGATGAGTACAAAAATCAGGGCACTCACTGGATCTGTTATCTTAAATATTTAAAAAATGAGGCATTTGTGTTTGATTCATTTGGAGGTGTTCCTCCTGAAAATTTAGTAAAATATTTAAAATCACGTAATCTTTATTACAATAATGCCCGTGTTCAAAACTTCAAAGATGTTAATTGCGGACATTTGTGTTTATCTGTTCTCAGATATATGTCTCAAATAAATAAACCATCAATTGAAAATTTTCAAAAAGCCTTGTGGTATCTGAAACATCATGGGGGTATTCCATCTCACCAGCCAAAATTCAATATTGAAACTCAAATTGCATGATGACATAGTGTATCCCAAAACAATAGCTCTCAGAGCATTTTACGGCATGTACCTAACCCCTAATATTACGCACCACAACAACAAAATTGCAGTAGGGGATGAAAAAATTGTCATCACTCCAGGGCAATATAATCTGTCCACTCTAAATGCTCAGTTACCCAGAGGTGTGGTGTTAAGTCAAAATTCTGTCACTCACAGAGTAGAGATTGTATCTGCCACAGAAACAGTGAATCTGGGTACTATAGGAGAGCAGTTAGGCTTTGAGAACAACACAAAACTCGAAGCAGGCATCAAACACACTGCTATGAATATACCTAAATTCTTAGCCATAGAGACTCTGAATATTCACTGTAATGTGGCCGAGGGTATGATCACCAAATCAAATAGCATAGGCACTCACAAACAAACCGGCATCATTGCAACATTCAAACCTAATTCCGAATTCATGGAGCCAATCATCTACAATCCATCCCCAACATTATATTTTCCTGTGTGCCATAACAGAATAGATTACATCGAATTGATGGTCACTAATGAAAAAGAAGAATTAGTTGATTTTGCTGGAGCCACAACAACTGCAATCATAGAGATTAATATTTAAATAAAAATACATACAATGGAAAATATCGAGAGTTATGAGCTACAATCATTCCCTCCAAACAGGAGGACATTTGCAAATTTAAATCAACCCAACACAGAAATTGAGGTTGATCTTGATGTAGGGGATGGCTTTATACACCCACACAGAGCAGATCTATACATCAAATTTGATGTTGTAAAGCTCGATGGAACAGATTATCCGGCAAATTCAAATATAAGATTGGTGGACAATTTTGTGCCGCATCTGTTCTCTGAAATTGAGATCAGAAAGCATGGCGTTGTTATAAACAGAATAGATTATCCCGGCATTACCTCCACAGCTTTGGCCACATTTAAATTATCCAAGACCGAAGCTTCTTACTACAAAATAGGTGGATTTGAGGCTGGTGATAAAATATTATCTAAAAATCACACAGTGCTGTTCCCCATGCGCCTGTTGCCAGGATTCTTCTCAGATTACAAAGATATTATGTGGAAGGGCGGTTTAAGAATTACATTTAGAAGAGCTGCAAATGATAATAATGCTTTGATGAGGTACAGCACATTAAACTCTACAGGGGAAGCTCTGCCCAATACCCTACCTGATGCAGGCAAATGCATTATTCAGACTATGGAGCTAAGAATTCCAGTTGTTGAATATGAAGCCAGTTACGCTCTTAAATACAAAGCAGATATCCTAAAAAATCCACAAATTCCTCTGCAATTTTACACATATCAATGCGTACAGAAGGTTGCCACTGGTTCTTATTATGAATTTGATGCAACAAATTCATTCTCTAGTATTCAATTTGACATGCCTGATTTTGTGGTGGTACTGTTTCAGACTGGAAGACACAACAATCAGGAAAAAAATTCAAGTAGATTTGATAACTGCAACATCAAAAACATATATCTTAAAAATGGCAGAAATGAAGTCTTTCCTAGAGAAAATTATAATTTAGACATGTCCAAGGATGATTTTCTTAAATTATATGAAGCTTTTTCGGCTTTCAAGCGTGTCACTACTGGCAATACTGACATGTACTACACACCAGATGAATTCAAGACACAGAGACCCATGTTTGTAATTAACACTTCAAAAAGGAAACAAGTTGTGGTAAATGACAGGACAAACATTAAAATTATCTGTGAATTCCACGAGGCCTTACCTGAAGACACCATTTGTAGCGTTATTCTCATAGGTGAAAAATCATATGTTTATGATGTAAGAAATGAGAGGGTCACAGAGCAATTCTAGAGGGTCTCTGCATATTGCATTGTCTTAGTACTAGATATGCAAGATGAGCCTGGTGTCCAATTGAACTTAAACCGGAAGTGGACCGGAAGTGGACCGGAAGTGGACCGGAAGTAAACCGGAAGTGGACCGGAAGTGGACCGGAAGTGGACCGGAAGTAAACCGGAAGTAAACCGGAAGTGGACCGGAAGTGGACCGGAAGTAAATATGTGTGGGTAGGTGTGGGTGGGTGTAGGTGTGGGTGGCCTAGTTTTAAGTGTGGCCCAAGAGGACAAATTTATGGACAACAATCTCACAGAAGTGCCTTTTGTAAGTATAGACAAATCAATCTGAGGGAGCTCTTCCTTTCTGAAGGGCATTTTTTACAAAAATCTTGAATTAGACAAGATTCCACACTTGCTCAAAAAACTCATATGCTCATGTTAAGCAAGTTTTAAGTGTAGCAAAGCTGCTGGAGAGAAGCTCTTCCTTTCCGGTCCTGTCCGTAGTACAAGACCCACTACTTCGCGAAGATGGGGATGAAAAGATAAAATGAAAAGAAAATCACAAACGCATATGGACAGCACACAACAAAATTCCACGAGAATTACACTAGCTTTTAGTCAAGACGGCAGAGCCTCGTTAGTGGAAGTGAGGTTAACATTTCGATGTATTTCGCGTCATTCTTTCATCTTATCATCACTCTTCGTCGCGATTAGCCACAATGGCAGATAAACAACTCTAAATAACGAAAATTCAAATACAAGTTACTGAATCTGACAGAGGTTGAGAAGAAGATAAAGATTGATTTGCTTTATTTTACTTCGCTTTATGTACCACTTTTGGCTAATTTGCGACGATGTGGATGAATGAGGACATGATGAAATTGATGAATGGACACTCACAAACATCCAAGCCCAGGCTAGAATTCGACCCGGAACCCCTGGCATCGTAGCGCGATGTTCTAACCATTCCGCCACAGTGGCCGGAAAGAAGATAAAGAATATGCAAAGATAGATTGTGGATTTTGCTATGTGGAGAGAGATTGTGCTTTTTTCTTTGTTTACTCCTTTCAGTGAGTTTTTGTAACAAAGTTATAAGTTACAATAAATTATATTTTTTAGTTACCGTTTTGCGTAATGAGGATCATTACAATTGGCGACAAGGATAAAAATGGAAAAGAGGATAGCAAGGATAATATGGTCGAGATGATTCGGCTGAATAAGAATATTTAGCTATGAATTATGGAGGTTAGTAATCGTGTACAGTTTTTGGAACAGTTGGATGTGGATCATGGCAACATTCAAACTTATATTGAGCGATTTGACCAAATCTGTTTAGCAAATAATATTGCGCCAGATAAAAGAGTTTGTACATTAATTTCCATAGCTGGTGGAAGAGTGTACGAGATCCTCAGCGCATCATACAAAGACTTTTATTGTTGCACAAAAACATAACCAACGTCGTGGTTTCTGGGCCGTGTTTAGCTGGTTTAACATCAGATCCAACTAATTTCAACACATTTTTCGTTGTTGTACAAAAAGTTTAAATTTACAGATAGGTTCTGTTTAATGAAGAAATATGCTTTTTTGGGTTTAAGATTTCTGTCTATTTCCTGAATCGAGATCTGAT
Organism: Lepisma saccharinum; assembly: GCF_977018435.1. Taxonomy (NCBI): domain Eukaryota; kingdom Metazoa; phylum Arthropoda; class Insecta; order Zygentoma; family Lepismatidae; genus Lepisma; species Lepisma saccharinum. The sequence goes on along the minus strand of NC_139235.1, from coordinate 60,968,394 downwards.
AGCGAAACACTCTTCGAGGCTTTTGACCCAATAAAGAATTCTCCAGGCTCAATTCGTACCTATCCCCTTGCCACATTCGTGCGAAAAGTTGAAAATCTCTCCCTCCGTAATCCCTATATTTGAGCGCTCTGGCAACCGGAAAATGTACGGTCAGCTATAACTCCTGTTCCACGCAGGGCGGGAGAGAGGACGAAATATACAGTATATCGTGTTACGTCACCACATTTTACAACCCAATCGGAAGCCACCCGCACCTTGCACGGCATGGAATATCCTTTCTTCCTTATAAAAGTCCGCGGGACGGGGTTTAGATAAGCATAACAAATTTCTGAGGTATCCACTAGGTGGCAGCTCTGCCGCGTGATCAAAAACGGAGGTAACAAGCTTTTCAACTCACGGGTTAAAATATAGCCAGGAAGGCTCCATAAATAGATCCAGGCTTTTAGGTTCGGAGGGAATTCTCTTGGAAGGGATCTCGTCGGGTTCAGGAGCATGAAATGTTAACAATCCAGTGTTTGTAATAGTGCGAGTATTATTGGAAATCGCAGTATATTTTTAGTTTTTTTCCCCCCCAGAAGTGTTGTCTCGGGTCGATGAGTGCTGAGTTGGTATTTGAAAAGTGCTGAGTTGGGGTTTGAAAAGTGCCGGATCGGGGTTTGAAAAGTGCCGAGTCGGAGGGGTTTGAAAAAATAGGGAGTCGGGGTTTGAAAAGTACCGAGTCGGGGTTTGAAAAATATCGAGTCGGGATTTGATTGATTGATTGATTTAGTTTATTTTACTTCGCGTTTTGTGCCTCTCGGTTAATTTGCGAAGATGGGGATGAGTGATGAAATGATAAAATTGATGAATGGACATTCACAAACAACCAAGCCCGAGTGGGATTCGAACCCGAGACCCTTGGCGTCGCAGCGCGATGTGCTAACCACTCGGCCACAGGGTCCGGCAAGAGTTGGAGTTTGAAAAGTGCCGAGTCGGGGGTTGAATAGTGCCGAGTCGGGGGTTGAAAAGTGCCGAGTCCGGGGTTGAATAGTGCCGAGTCGGGGGTTGAAAAGTGCCGAGTCGGGTTTTGGAAAGTGCCGACTCGCGGTTTGAAAAGTGCCGACTCGCGGTTTGAAAAGTGCCGACTCGCGGTTTGAAAAGTGTCGAGTCGGGGGTTGAAAAGTGCCGAGTCGGGGGTTGAAAAGTGCCGACTCGGGGGTTGAAAAGTGCCGACTCGGGGGTTGATATCAAATCGATATCGTCAGGTTGCAAGGTTGTAAAATAGCTAAAAATCTTCGATATATGTTGGAAATGCTGACCAGCACATGAAACAAATCAACTAGAGAAAGCTAAACCGACCGAAGAACGTATTGCTAAATGACAGCATTTTCTGTATATTATTCATATTTCTTTGTATTTAAACTATTCGGTTTTAGATGATCTTGTAGAATATTGTACTGGTATCAATGTTGAAATAACTTGTCGAAATAAATATCAGAATGTGTGAAGAAATTTATCACCTCCTTAATTTAACACTAAATTTTTAATGCTTGTTCGACATGTACTCTACAATTATTGCCACAAAGAGGAACATATTTTCTATTTGTTGAGCTGACATCTATTGTTGATTTTGGGTCGATTATTGTTAACTTCATTTCGTTGACATTGCTCACGGAACTGGAACTAATTTCTTTACCTGCAATTGGGTTTTGGCTTATTCCGATGAAATTTTAATTGTTTACCCTCTTTGACGGGGCACGTTGCCCGGGCAAAGCGTTTGCCCTTCCCTGTTTGGTTAATATGTATTTTTCAGCGTTTACATCATAGAGCTCTTTGTGCAAAAGACTTGAAATACTTCTCTCTCTGGAGAGGAGTGGGGGTGTTTCTGTATGGGTGGTAATGGTTTCAAAACTGCGTCATGGCATAAAGAGGTAACATAATGGAATTGGTCAGAAAGGCATACTTTGTAAATACATCAGAGCTAACTGACTATTATTGTTTGCTACTCGTGTCCAATTCTCATAGCGTGGTATTTGGTTTATATGCACAAAAGAAGAGAGATGATAATAGGGCATTCCAGTGTTAGGTGTGTGACATTTCACAAAAAAATTGAAGGTTTTACACAGGGATATTGGATTAAAATATTCACAATGAACTAACCGTTTTTATAGGATTATGAAGTACTTTGTGGTGTCTGCTTACAAAGTTTTTATGACGACATAGCCTGAATGCATGAAAAGTTTCACGAAAATGTGTTACGTGTGTGACGTTTTAAAAATGCAGTAAAATTTGACTTCATTTGTTTGTGAAGCATATTGACTTCAGATACTAATAATTTTTGTTGGTGAAGTTATATGCATTCACAAACATTTTAACCTTAATACGATTAAACATTAATAATTTCCAGATTGATTCAGTTACTTATTTACATGGAGTAGGATCACTTTTTGTGAAATGTCCATAATTAGTTTACAATATTTCCAGTTAATGTAAAAATAATGGTGGAAAAGGTGGATATAATATTTATTTATTTATTTGTCTCTTATTCATTTGTGGCGGAGATTAAGGCTCATGCCTTTTCTTACATTCAACCACATACAAAATTTCATAATATAGAACTTATTCATAAATTGATTCATATATAAACATTGCAAATAACGATCACACATATACATTTCATGTCAAACCAACAGCGGTAAAAATATGTAATTCAAAGAAATACATAAAACATATATATATATATGCATGTACACACACTCATACATAGGTTTATATACATAACAGGCCACAACAAATATTTATTAAACATGTACTAATTTGACAAAACCAAAAAATCACTCCATGAAACTTTCTCTTAATCTTCTTTTGAAGATACCTATGGAAATTGATTTTCTCATTTCATGTTAAAGTGCATTCCAGTCCCTAACCACTGATACAGTAAAAGAGTTACTAAAAAATTCAGTTTTATGAGTTTTAATTGTCAGAAGATTGGAACTTTGGGATCTTGTGTATGATAACTCTGGGTTTCCTAAGGGAAGCAATCTGTCTGTGAAATATAAAGGACTTCCTGTATACAGTAACTTATACAGCAACACTAGTTTTCTGTACCTCCGTCTTTCTTTCATTTTAATCCAGCCTAATTTATTATAATATTCAGTTAAGTGGTCATACTTCTTAAGGTTAAATATATATCTCATGCACGAGTTCTGAATTTTTTGAATTCTCATTGCCAGCATTTCATTACAATCAGCATATACACTATCGCAATAGTCAAGATGTGAGAGGACCAAAGCTTGTACAAGTCGTTCTTTAATAACAGGCGGAAGAATATTTTTTGATTTGTATAATAGATGTAAGGAGGCATAGGCTTTTTTACATACTATATTATTAATGTGTTCAGACCAGGTAAGGTTTGTATCAGGTAAGGTTTGTATCTATAATCACCCCTAGATTATTTACAGATTTAGAAAATGGTATGCATGCACCGTTTAGTTGTACAGTTGGCATATTAGCCGAATTTATACGTGCTAAAAGCTGACGTGATCCAATTAATATGGATTTTGATTTATTGTAATTTATATATAACCCATGACGGGCAGCCCAATTATTAATATTTGACAGTTCCATGTTCATCAGCTAAATTCCACGTGATAAATTCGACAATGAACTTGATATATAACACTGAAAATCATCAGCATACATGATATGTAAGATTTCTTATGGTTCTTGTTACATCGTTTACATACATTGAAAATAACAATGGACCCAATACGCTACCCTGAGGAACACCAGAGTCTAAAGATTTCCAGTCAGATTTTCCAGACGATGATGCAACGCATTGACTTCTACCAGATAAGTACGATTTAACCCAATCAACTGCACCCACAGAAAAATTAAAGTAGTATCCAAGTTTACTCAAAAGTATATCATGATCGACAGTCTGAAAGGCTTTACTAAAATCCAGTAACACTAATATAGTTATTTGGCGGTTATACATCGCTTCACGGATATCATCTCTCACATTTACGAGGGCTGTACAAGTACTATGGTTAGTTCTAAAGCCTGATTGGAGAGGATTTAACATATTATTTATCACAAGATGTTTGTTTATTTGGCTATGGACAACATGCTCTAGGGTTTTCGATAAGGCAGGCAGAATACTAATTGGTCTATAATCCGAAGCATTAACCTGAGATGATATTTTAGGAAGTGCTGGCACACATGCTAATTTCCATAATGATCGGAAAATACCAGAGGTAAGTGAAGAGTCGATAATGTCAGTGACATATTCAAGTATGACTGGAATATTTTTTTAACCATGGTAATAGAAATGTCATCGGTTCCTTGTGTGTTACTTTTAACTTTATTGATTGCAACTTCAACCTCATCCTTATGGACCACACATAGAGAGAATTTTGGACCAGAATGTGATACTGGCGAGGAATTTATATCTTCAATTGTATTTGTTTTAGTTGCATGTCAAAATATCGGTAATGTACAAAAGTGATCGTTAAGTTGATTTTCTGAAATATCAAGATTCGTGTTATCTGATTGTTTCCGGTTTACTCCGAACACATTCAACCTCTTCCACAATTCTTTGGGATTTAATAGTGAATTCTGTAGACTAAAAGCATTCTTTAGCTTAGCCTTCCGAACTTCTTGCATACAGTGGTTACGCAACCTTCGATAGGCCTCAAATGCTAAATCGGTTGTTTCCGAGGATTTCCGTAGCGCCTTTCTATACAGGGTGCTCGGAAATTCCCCTTACAAACTTCTAGGGCAAGTAGAGGGGACTGAGTAGACAATATTTGGAATAGGAACCCATGTCCGGAAACGTACAGTTTCCGTGCTACAACCACGGCAATGTGTTGGATGTGCCTGTGTTGGTATGCAATCGGGTAGGCAGTACATGACGTCAGAAGATCACCTGATGGCACGTGACGTCTACAAATTTTTGCATTCCACTGCCGACACAGGTGTTGATCAATGAATACAGTTGTACGTTTCTTTTTTGTTCCCTTGGCATTGTTACCAAATAAATTTGTTTGTATTATGGACTGAGTCACACGTCATTCACTTCTGTACCTTACGTAACACTTCATTTGACATGGTTGTAATAAATGATTACACTTTAGGTCATCAGGTGATCTTCTGACGTCATGTACTGCCTACCCGATTGCATACCAACACAGGCACATCCGACACATTGTCATGGTTGTAGCACGGAAACGGTACGTTTCCGGACAAGGGTTCCTATTCCAAATATTGTCTACTCAGTCCCCTCTACTTGCCCTAGAAGTTTGTAAGGGGAATTTCCGAGCACCCTGTATTTCACGTGTTGCATATCCCGTAGTGACATAAGCTTTAATATATGCGATGTCAGGAGTGTCGCTATACAAACCGACAATGCGAACGTGCGTGTCAATTTGATCTCCTAAATGCCAGGGGCATGGGCGTATATAGAGTTCACGTAAGGGGTTCAACTTTTGGTATGATTAGGGTTGCTATATTTCATAAGTAAAATCCGATACACTGCTGACCGGAAGTTTTTGGGGAGATACCGGGAGGGGGCGGTGCTGTATCCGATAAAGGTGTGTGTGTATGTGCACATCCATTATCATATTCTTTACACTTCTTACAAACAAACAGAAATATTTTTCCAAGTAGGCCTATATCATTAATCTTTCCATTCCTTTTCGGTGCCATAATGAACTATGCTCCTATCTCACAATGTCGAAACTTTGTTTGAGAACTGCGGTGTGAACAGTGCGGGCCCAAGTACTGACTGTTACAGTAAACAGCTTACTGCGCAATGGAAGAGATTTGAAACTGAAATTCAGTGCTGCTAGAAGACGGCGGCGCTATCGTGAAGTCAGATATCTTTGCAGCATCTTCTTGTAACACGATAACTCTTTATTATTGAGAGGGAGCGGTTCAATGTGCAGTTAGATTGTTTAGTAAAATGAGCATTTTAATATTACGCATTTAAATATATAAATAAAGTTGAGCAGAGTATAGTCTTAATCATTTCATCTTTCCCACCCGATTCCAGGACATTTGTGCATCCCGAAGAAACTATTCGGGACAGCAGGACAAATGATACCAATCCGAGATTGTCTCGGAAAATTCGGTTCGTATGGCAGCCCTAGGTATGATCAGGCTATCAAAATCCAATCTAACAACCAGGCCATCCAAATTTTGACGCACTGTTCCAATGAATGAGGGGTAGCCAGCCATTTCACATTTTTGGAATAAGTGACAATTTTGCAATGTTTTGACTATTCAGAGAAACGTGAGTTCAATTCTACTACAAAGTGGTCCAAAAATGGACAACGAAAGTTTACCTTGTAATATTCTTTTGTTCTCTCAGCTGGTGCATTGTTCCCTCAGATTTGAAGGGTGGGTGTTCTAGGTCTTTTCGTTTCTTCATCACAGTCTCTAAGTAGTTTCTCTGCTTTGGATTAAATCCCATTAAAGTTCTCAGATCATTTTTTATATTTTTTATTATATTCTTTATTTTTTAAATATATATCTCTATTAAAATACTGTCATGTTTACAGTACTGAACAGTCTACCTTTTGAGGTGCCCAACATAATCTTGCAGTGCATGGAAACAATTTTGTTAGAACAAGTGAAGATGTTTCAAACTCCCCACAGGTTATACAGTGAAGAAACTGAAGAGCTTGCTGAAATATTTATCTTCTAAAGGCCTTTTCTACTGTTACGGCGACAGATCCTAACGCTGGCAAGGGAAGTAGGGAGCTGCGAAGCGACCAATCCAGCACAATAAAGGCTGATTTACATTGGTCGAGTAAGCGGAAGAGCAACTGGGACGAGTTACTGGCCTGTCTGCTCGACTCGACCATTATGTGGCAAGTTGCTGTTTACACACTTTCTAGCTGGTGGCTGCAGCTGTTTGGTGCTCTTTTGACAATATGAACACGTGGACGTCGTTGGCGATTTAAAAAAAAGAGCTCTAAAACAGTTCACATACTTCTTTTTACGAGAAATGAATACAATAATGCACGAGAACACGTCTAGAAATAAAACTAACTTCACTGATTTTTCTATTTTCAATTGTTCTTGGTTGTACGTAGAACGTAAATTCTTTATTTTCAATTTTACTTCTCCTACGCCTCTACAAACTTTATGTTGTCGGACTTAGATCACGCTTGAATTTTTTAAAAAATACAATTACAATTAATGTGCAAAATCACAACACACTACCACCGCACAGACTCCATACTGTCCTCAGCGTCGTGTCTCTCGGCGCACTGCTGTTGTCTGGTTGGTCTGCGGCGTAATCCCGCTCCCCACTTCCCTTGCCAGAACTAGGACCGGCCGCCTAAGAGTAGAAAAGACCTATAGTAAATTGTGAAGTCTGTGAAGTTTCTACAATTAGTGAATACATTTCCATAGTATTGATGTCTTTCTGTTCATCTTGTGTCAAACAACTTGAGAATGTTACGGCGTTTCCCTGGTTTTCTTGCACTGTGTTTTTAAAAACCAAATTCCTTTAAGAAGACTCGAGGATAAAAAAATATAACTGATTTGACAGTCCCAATGAAGTTTCTTATCGCAGAAATTCCGAAGCTATCGGGTAATTGTAGACATTTGGTCAGCAGTCCCATCTGGTGTGTGAAATTACGTAATTTCCTTCCCCATCCGTATCCTGTCCTATATGTCTCGAATTTAGGATAATAAAATATGTCCGAAGACATTTTTATGAACAAGCGGATAGAACAGGTAATCTGGTAATTTTACTGAACCATAACGGGGGGGTGGACCCGTTGAACCCCCCATTAAATATACCCATGGCCAGGGTGGACCCAATCAAAATATAATGCTTAGCCATCAACAAAGTGCTACGACGCCAGCGGTCCTGGGTTCGAATCCCGGCCTGGGTTTGGGTGTTTCTTGCCAAGTGTTAGATGTATAATTTGTGGTAAAAAAATGATATTTTACAAATTGTCACTATTACTGTTTATCAGCAAATGTCAACCAGAAGTCGACCTCTCAATATATTGTGGAAGCACTTGTAAATCATTGATGTCAGAAACCAAGATGTGTATTTCTTAAATAACACTTAAATAACAAACATTATTGTTTGTTCATTGTGAAAAATACCATAAATATCGAAATGGCTTGTACAAAACAAAAACTTTTAAATGATAGATGCATGGTGCCGATGAACAATCAGTCAATCGTTATCTTTTGCTCCTTAGCTTCCCGGGACAGGGTGTAGTTTTATTGCTCATAGGCTAAACGAGAATGAACTTACTCTGTTGCATGGTTTGTTATTAGTACTGCTAGGAGGTGAGGGGAAATCTGGTGGTTTCAATCTCCCCCTTGTCACCCCGGAGGTGCTGAGGTGAAATTAATAAACCGCCATTTTTTGTTCAGTGCAGAGCGGATTCGCAGCAACCCCCCCAGCCCCCCCAGCATTTACGGCGCTTCACCTGTCAGGGCTGAGGAGAACGAAGTTACACAAATCGCTTTCCGTAGCACTGCGTCTTGATGGAGCCGTCCGTGACGGGAATCCCCGAGAATCTGCGGGATTCCCCTTCGCCGTGGGCTCTCCCGCGCGTGACCAATCACAGATCTCGGCTGCCCTTTGATTGGATGAGAGAAAAGACAACAAGAAGATAAAGGAGAAATATGGGGAAGAGAAATCCGGCAAGATTTTTATAACTCTGTCGGGGTTTTGGAAAGAGGCGGGGAGGGGGTGCTGTGGTTGATTAGATTGTTTCTATCTTCTGTTGTTTTTCAAGAGAGGCGTTGCTTTGCTGGGATGAAGGGATTGTAAAAGATACGTTCGCAATATTATTGCCTTCCTCGTTTTTCATATTTAATCTAAAGATCTTATATTTTGTGCTTTGATATTTTTGAAGTCTTGTACAGCCCCGAGCAGAAGTAAGTTGGGGTTAAGATATGAAACAATACGGAAAAGTAAATGTGTAACCGAGACAGAACTCCTAAGAATTATACAACCAGAATCACACATCAAGTTGAGTCGTTACATACAATGCTAGGATATGAGTTGCAATGGACAAAGGATTTTGATCTGATTCTATGACGTGTATATGTTTTTAAATATGCAAGTTTTGTGGCCTGTTCGGTGGTCGACTCCCGACCTCGCCACCGCATGTCTTGGATTAGAGTCCCGACCTGATCATGGTTGTTCTTTGTGAGAATTCCTTCATCAATTTCATCATATCATCACTCATCCTTATCTTTGCGATTAGCCAGAAGTGGTAGAGAAGCGAAGTAAAATAAACCTAATAAATCAATAATCAATTTCATGTAAACGTTACCCATTCTCATTGTTACGATTAGTCAATAGTGTCAGCAAATAACAAAAGCGCAAATACAAATTTTCGGAATTAGGAAGCGATTTCAAAATTACTTAATGAAATTAATGATGAATTTTATATCATTAGATATTAATATTTTAGGTAAATTTTATTACGAAAATGTTTATACGAGGGGAAGTAAAAAATTATCCGCACTTTCATCGTAACTTTGTGTGGATTGGCCACTGCCTTCAGCCCTCGCTTGCTGAAAGGTGGTACGTACTCTTGTGGTTATGTGGCTGTGCTCTCATGTTAATCGCACCGTTTTTCTTTCTTTCGTAACAGTAAACATGGCCGCTCTGCTGGCAGCGTGCACCAAGGAAGAACAGAGATCAGTTTCTCTGTTCTGAAGGTGTGTCAGGGGCTGAAATTCATCACAGGCTTTGAGTACAATACGGGGACAGTGCTCTACCTCGTAGAAGTGTGTATGAGTGGATCGAGATGTTAAAAAATGACCGGACAAGCGAGAAGCACGAAGCGGGAACAGGACGACCATCAACCTCCACCACTGACAAGATGATTCAACAAGCTCGAGAGATGATTCTGACGAACGGACGGGTCACAGGCAGCTATCGATGAGGTGGTATGCTCTCTGCACATTAGTCGGTGGCGTGCCCAAGGAGAAAGGCGTGGGCATTGTAACTCCCCTTCCTTTGACCCAGTGTCTAAGAAAGGAAGAAAGGAACGTCAAAGTCAGGATAAGATGGCAAAATGAGGACAGACTTCTAAAAACAAGTATGCATAACCCCTAGCCCCTTCGAAAAGTCTGGGCACGCCATTGTTCTGCATGCGAAATCATCCACAACAAGCTTCGGATCACTGATCTCTGTTTTCGCTTGGTGCACACTGCCAGTGGAGCGACCAGGTTTATTCTGTAACAACAGAAAGAAAAATGTTGCGATCAAGATAAAACCTCGGCCACATAACCACAAGAGTGAAAGAGCGGATAATTTTTGACTTTCCTAATGACTTATCCTAATATACCCAAATTGCGAAGGAGAAGTATCGGGTTATGAATCATTGTCTTAAAGATGTCTCCTGTCCTGTGGCCAAAATGTGAAGTCTCGGGGCTTAAAATTAAATGGTCGAGGGGTGTCTAGATCGGAGCTATAGTCAAGCCAAGCTTTTGGCAGTGACGCGCTGTTGCCGCGTTTACATAGGAAGAAACTTGCGTCAAACAGCTAATTTGACCTAACGCTGCCCCTGTTTGGGCAGCAAGCGGAAACTTTAGAATCCCTTCTCCCTGAAGTGGCCAGCAGGAAAAGAGGATTTTGTCAAAAATAACCATTCTGCGCTGTGAATGGGCGCCGGGAGGCAGATTGACACCCTTGGTGTCGTAGCTAACCACTAGGCCACGGAGGTCGGTTTTCAATCTTGGTATCACATCCATAATAAACTGTTGTCTTCTTTAATCGCTTTTCTGCCAGTTGTGCCTCCATCTGGAGCCAACCTCCGTGGCGTAGTGGTTACCATGTGTCATCCCAGTCAACAGCAGCTTTTTCAAGCACAAACTGTTCATTCTGTGTTGTACGAATTAGTGTAGAAATATTTTCTTGTGTTATTGTTAATATCTCAATAGGTAAAGGATTGTTTAACTTCATTCTTGCAGAGATGCTGAAACTATGAATGTATAATCAACTATGGAGTTACCTTGGTAAAATGTAAACTAATTTTTTGTATAAAAGGGCAATATCTTTGTAAGCCCGTTGGACATTCTCCTGGTTGCTGAAAGGCTGATGATTCAGTGGACGTTGGGGAAATATATTGCCTCGTTCTTCGGTTCGGCTGGTGTACTTGTACTCCATCGGCGGATATTTCACTACCCAACTCTGAATAAGGTGTACTCCTGCATCATCAAAGATCAGGGTTATAAACTTAGGTACAACTAATAGGTGTAGGCCTACGAGTTGTATCGGGTGAATTTTCTGTTTGAAAAGTGTTTGTATATCATCAGGAAGTTTAAATAAATCTTCGAGTAAAAGATCTTAATGATATTTCATTTCAAACCTATATAGGTGATAATTTAAAATAAATCCTGCACCACAGACCTCGCAAGGGCTTGGTCCTACTGACCCTTAGAAGCCTTTGAGAAGTCAGATAAAAGGGTTGTAACCAGACTAACATAAAGCCCTAAAGGCAGAAGGTGTGTGTCAACCACTACGCACCAAAACGCCGGAGGTCCCGTGTTCGAATCCTGGTATGCGTTTTCTCTGTGTGTGCCACTTCAACAATTTCATCATATCATCACTCATCTTTGCGATTAGCTAAAAGTGACAAAATAGCGAAGCAAATCAAATAAATGAATCGTCCATCTAGTATCTATGCAACACGGAATATTACCAATCAACATGAAATCTGGAGTTAACGTTACAGTTAATTACTGACACGATTGGACGAGAGCGCCTCTTGCGGATACCACGGAAACGAGCAGATCCATAAATCTCTTCGTTTGACCGAACAGAGCCTTCACCTGTTCGATTGGATAAGAGAAGGCAAGACGGGAGGGCTGTTCTCTTCTTTGAACTCATCTTTTTTTTTGTGCGAGCGCTTTTCTAGTGGCGACATCTTCCTTTCGCGTTGTGAAAAGCCTCAGAGGAATGAAAAGATTCTGGAGAGCATCCCGAAAGTTTTTCAAGCTTTCCCGGCCTTTCATCGGCTTCGGGGACCAAGCCGGCCCCAGCTTCCATCTTGAAGAGGGGGATGAAATAGAGAGAGAGAGAGAGAGAGAGAGAGAGAGAGAGAGAGAGAGAGAGAGAGAGAGAAAGAAGAACACGATCAGATGACAATAGACATTCCATTCCTTTTCTTCCATTATTTCAATTTGTCATTTTAGGGAACGCTTTTATCTATTTTTAACCATTGATTTGCTGGTAAATATTGGAAGCGTTACGTTCAGGTTCCGTAGTAAAACGTGCGAGCCTACACACACATACACTATGATTGATTCATTGAATTGGGATATTTTACCTCGCTTTTTAGCCACTTTTGGCGACGATGGCGATTAATTGATTGCATATACTATTTGGTACGGTCAATAAATAACCGGATTAATGCCGTGAAAAAGTGAAATAAAGTGACAGAGCGATGAAACTTACGCGATATGTAGGCCAGGCTGGGGTACGCCACATGTCTGCGAGAGGAGTTCCAGACCGCGTCGCTAGGTGGTAACACTGGGAAAAGAGGTTGTGTATGTGCAATTTGCCTCCAAGGCGCCAGTCAGTCAATTAGTGAGGTGGGTCATGGCATTCACAGTGTCAGGTGTCTCAACAACGCAGGGGAGTATGCCATTACGGATGAGTCCATTTCTGCCGTTGATGACCTCATACGGGAGTGTCGGGGGATTAGTCTAAACCAGATTGTAACCGAACTCGGCATTAGTCATGGTACAGCATACACTATTGTTCATGAACACCTTCACTATGGTGTTGCCTTCTGCCGTCAAAAACTGCAACACGGATCGCTGAAGCTCCTTTGTGGCACCTGACACTTTGAGCGCCATGTCTCCACCTAACTAATTGACTGACTGGCGCCTTGGAGGCAAATTACACATACATAACCTCCCTTCCCTGCCAGTGTTGCCACCTAGCGACGTGGTCTGGAACTCGTCTCGCAGACATGTGGCGTACCCCAGCCTGGCCTACATATCCCGTAAGTTTCATCGCTCGTGTCACTTTATTTCGCTTTTTCACGGCATTAATCCGGTTATTTATTAACCGTACCAAATATTTATACACACCCTGTCCCAACTATCTTTGGAGCAAAGTTTCGCATAGCGGCAGAGAAGTGGGGGAAAACGAGTTGGCAGAGCGAAGCAGTACACGCTGCTGGGAAAGCTGGTACCTACAGCCGCTTTCTCCGCTGCACGCAATCCCGTTCCCTCTCACGTGTTCATTCATGGAGCCGTTTCTCGTCGCTACTTGCGCAGAGACTTGTGACTTGTTTTCGTTCGCTTACTCCAGAGATAGAGGGGACAGAAATATAGATAAGTGGTGAAGTGACTGTTCATATCCTCGTATGTTTACAGTGAACTAAAATTGCATGGAATTTCTATAAATAGCTACGTGTAAAAGGTATATAGCATTGTATAAAGAAGTTGTTTTGCTAAAATTGAAATTGACCGTTTAAATTCTCAAGGTTGAAATTGACACGCACCCAACCGGTCTGTGTAAAGTTCTAGTAATTTTGTTCCTCTTCTCAATCTTCTCTTCTCAGTTTCTGGCAACAAAGAGAAACACCGACTCACTTTACAATGCCATTATGTGTGTCAGAAAATTTTAATCAGTTCAGTTTCTATTATTAATGTTCATTATAGCTAATCACAGCAACGCAGATTCCAAATAAAAAACTCAAAACATGCATAATATTTTAATCTAACACCTTCAGGAAAATCAACTCACTTGTACACAAGAAAGAATCAATATCTTCAACTCCAATATTTGAATTATTAAAGAAATTATTATCAATAAACTTACATTTCACTTACATTTTGTCAATGTCCACAACCACTAACAATTCCCATATTCTCTTTCGTTCTCCTTCCCCAAGAGACCTACACACAGGTTGGTCGTCAACCACCAGTTAAACATAAATGCGCCATACATACTTCTGAAATCACCGATCACTCACAAGGCCATTACAAAATGATTACGAGGAAGTGTCCGTTACTTGCAACAGAATCGAACAAAGGGGTTAAGTTTGTGTGTGTGTGTGTGAAGGGGGCGGGGGCGAATCGAAAAGTTTTCCATCTCATAAAAAATAGCATCCAGGACTAAAATGCTACAATAACGGCTAAATTTGAGAAATCGTAAAAATTACTTTTTTTCTTGGTCCCTCAGGTCCTAAAGGACTAATAAAAATACCTTTAACTTGTAAATGTTAATAAACCGGAAATTTTTCGGGGGCAATTTCCCTTCTTTCCCCCACCAAGTACAACAGATTTGGGGGGTTAGTAACGATCCGTTCCAGGATTCGGCCAGAGAAGCTAGGGGAATTTATGAGCCAAGAGCTCGACCTAACGTTACCTGGTCTTGCTTACCCGTTGCACTTATCAATGATCAGATACTTAATTTCTTCATCTTGCAGATGAGGGAAACAAATGTAGATTTTAACATATTTAATTAATAAAGACATAAACCTAACATACACAAGAAAAAGGATACACTTGTTACACATGTAAACAGAAACTTCTCTCCAATTGGCACTTATCGCCACACACGACTGTGTATACTCATAGCACAATACTGTCCCGGGTTCGAACTCTTATTATCACACTCTACCATATTAGTTACTGCTGCACTCGTCTTCTTAACACACCTGTCCGTAACAAATCTTGGCGGGTAATGTTCCTTTTCGAGCCTCGTCGCACACTGTCCTCTCTTCAAAACTATTTCCCAAAAACTGTAGCTTTTGGTGGATCACGTGCCCCCCTGGCCCAATGAGATTGTCCGGCGTTGTTTAGACTAAACTGTCGGAACAGCATCTCCTGGCCATTCTCTGGATCCTCCAGTTTCTGCCACATGTTACCTAAATTAGTTCGGTGGCGATGGACCGTGTCCAGTCGAAGGGATACAGGGCTCATTTGTCACTTCCGCATTCCTTCGTCCTGGTCCCTACCTGGGGAGGCAAGAAAGGCAGCCCACACAGGAAAGAACTTAGTTCCCAACTTTCCGAAGGAAGGTATATTCAACATGCAGCAACATAGAATTGCTATACAAGATACGAATATGTCCTCGGAAGATCACTCCTTTATTCCAGGCTGTTGAGTTGAGTAAGTCAACATTATGCATAGATAGACTCATCGGAACTAGACCTGCGCAAGCAGGTGTACGCAAGTACAGATTGAATGTACACTGAAAGACTACGCAAGCACTGACTTACTGTATCTGAATGTGTACGCAAGTACTGAATGACTGTACACTAAAAGAGTACGCAAGTACTGACTGACTGTACGTGAAAGTGTACGCAAGTACTGAATGACTGTACACTGAAAGAGTACGCAAGTACTGACTGACCGTACCTGAAATTGTACGCAAGTACTGACTGACTGTATCTGAATGTGTACGCAAGTACTGAATGACTTTATACTGAAAGAGTACGCAAGTACTGACTGACTGTATCTGAATGTGTACGCAAGTACTGATTGACTGTACACTGAAATACTACGCAAGCACTGACTTACTGTATGTGAATGTGTACGCAAGTACTGATTGACTGTACCTGAAAGTGTACGCAAGTACTGAATGACTGTACACTAAAAGAGTACGCAAGTACTGACTGACTGTACCTGAAAGTGTTCGCAAGTATTGAATGAATTTACATTGAAAGTGTACGCAAGTGCTGACTGACTGTATCTGAATGTGTACGCAAGTACTGAATGACTGTACCCGAAAGTGTACGCAAGTACTGATTGACTGTACACTGAAAGAATAGGCAAGTACTGACTGACTTTATATATATATATATATATATATATATATATATATATACAAATAAATGAATTGACGCATGTTCCAAGGGATATTTTCATGCATAAGATCATGAATTATGATACTTTAACGATAATTGTATACAGCTTCAAAGACATTGACAAATACGTAAGGAAATAACTATTTATGTTTGTGGCAATTCAGAACATACTAATTTTACCGCTTTTCTCACTCGAGTTCAATGCAAGGATACCTCCGCAAATGTCGAATGAAATGTTTTCGTCATGTGCAATTCTCCATGAAATGTTTTCGCTGATTCATACTACCTTCGTTTTCTTTGTTAGAAACCAATATTCTTTGCACATTACATGTAGAAGGAGAGTTGCATCTACATTTCACATTGATCAGCTGCTTCTACCTGCTTTCAGGAGCGAAAGCTTGTAGGGTAGTGGTTACCGTTATGGATTGTCAATCTGATGGTCGTGGGTTCAAACCTCTCTAGTGGCAGTAAATTTTCGTAAGTTTTAGATATATCACATTGTGTTCTTTGTTCACTCCTTGTGAAACGGAATGATTCAGTTTGGAATTAACGATGGGGCGAGGGGAAATAACAAAATCTTCATTCCAACGAACCGAGAATTGGAGAAAAAATCGATAATTCTTATTAACATTAAAATTACATTCATGTTTTTAGTTGTATAATCGCAGGTAAATTCAAAGATCTTACGTGGAAGATATTATCTTGCTCTGACTCAACCAAAAGGCATCTGGCATCCATCTAATACATTCTCCAATACATTTTAAAATGTTATTGAAAGTTTCATGTCAATAACTTGATCAATGCATCAATTCTTGACGCCAAGACGATAGTTTCTAAAACTACATCCTCTGTTCTTCTCTTCACCTTCTTCTCTCCCCTCCTTCTCTGGATCCTCCAGTTTCTGCCACATGTTACCTAAATTAGTTCGGTGGCGATGGACCGTGTCCAGTCGAAGGGATACAGGGCTCATTTGTCACTTCCGCATTCCTTCGTCCTGGTCCCTACCTGGGGAGGCAAGAAAGGCAGCCCACACAGGAAAGAACTTAGTTCCCAACTTTCCGAAGGAAGTTATATTCAACATGCAGCAACATAGAATTGCTATACAAGATACGAATATGTCCTCGGAAGATCACTCCTTTATTCCAGGCTGTTGAGTTGAGTAAGTCAACATTATGCATAGATAGACTCATCGGAACTAGACCTGCAGTTTAAAGTAGGATATAAACCAATATCTGCCTCCACCGGGAATCGAAACAGGGACTCTTTGATTATAAAGCGGCGACGTTAACACTACGCCACCGGGAGACCTTTATCTCAGACGAGAAACAGACTGTAGCCATTCTTCTCCAGGTATCACGCAAAATTTCCCCATTCGAATTCT
Source organism: Lepisma saccharinum (assembly GCF_977018435.1). Classification (NCBI taxonomy): domain Eukaryota; kingdom Metazoa; phylum Arthropoda; class Insecta; order Zygentoma; family Lepismatidae; genus Lepisma; species Lepisma saccharinum. Next base: position 60,951,216 of record NC_139235.1, on the reverse strand, counting down.
CACTCGGCGAGATCAGAAAACACGACCAATCTAATTTACGTAACAAGACAAGACGAAAAAACGAACACCGAAAAAATAAAGTTCCGAGTCAGGTTGACCATACCACTCCTGTACCGTATTACGGTCCTGACCTCACCCATCCATTTCATTTAGGCGCTGACAACTTTGTTAGCCCCCCACTTTTTTTTTATCTTCTCTTTTTCGAGGCAGATTCTCAGTACCCTAGATTGAGCACAACAGTGTACAACACACTTCGGCCTCCTCTAGGCTTATTTTCCTTTGTCTTCCTCGAGTCTCGTTCATCTTCGTCAACAACCTCATTTTGCCCAGAGTGGCAAAAACCCACCGTGCCCCTCCCTGCGCGGGGTAATATATCTCGCGAACTTCCTGTCCGAAGGGCTCGCATTGCTGTTTTTCTGCCGGGCTAAATTAAAATACGACGCGGGATTACAAGTTTTCATAACTCTGGAAATGCATTTAGGAACGGATGGAGGATGCCGCGAGCACATAGATAATAAAGCAGTTCTATTTCCCTCATGCATAATGCTGCAGCGAACGAGGCACATCTGCTATATTACTTTCCCCTGTTTCTCCCCCTCTGTCCCCCTACCGCCCTCACCTTCCCCGGCCCTTCGCAAGTTGGGCTCGTGAGTGACGGCAAACTCAAGGTATAGCGACCGCCACCTGTCCGTTGAAACGGTGTTGAATCCAGTCACTTTCCTCTGTAAGCTCTCGTGTACACTCAAAGTGTACGCAAGTACTGACTGACTGTACGTGAAAGTGTACGCAAGTACTGAATGACTGTACACTGAAAGAGTACGCAAGTACTGACTGACTGTACCTGAAATTGTACGCAAGTACTGAATGACTGTACACTAAAAGAGTACGCAAGTACTGACTGACTGTATCTGAATGTGTACGCAAGTACTGATTGACTGTACACTGAAAGAGTACACAAGTACTGACTGACTGTATCTGAATGTGTACGCAAGTACTGAATGACTGTACACAGAAAGAGTACGCAAGTACTGATTGACTGTACACTGAAAGACTACGCAAGTACTGACTGACTGTATCTGAATGTGTACGCAAGTACTGAATGACTGCACACTAAAAGAGTACGCAAGTACTGACTGACTGTACGTGAAAGTGTACTACGCAAGTACTGAATGACTGTACACTGAAAGAGTACGCAAGTACTGACTGACTGTACCTGAAATTGTACGCAAGTACTGACTGACTGTATCTGAATGTGTACGCAAGTACTGAATGACTTTACACTGAAAGAGTACGCAAGTACTGACTGACTGTATCTGAATGTGTACGCAAGTACTGATTGACTGTACACTGAAAGACTACGCAAGCACTGACTTACTGTATCTGAATGTGTACGCAAGTACTGATTGACTGTACCTGAAAGTGTACGCAAGTACTGAATGACTGTACACTAAAAGAGTACGCAAGTACTAACTGACTGTACCTGAAAGTGTACGCAAGTACTGATTGATTGACTGTACACTGAAAGACTACGCAAGCACTGACTGACTGTATCTGAATGTGTACGCAAGTACTGATTGAATGTACACTGAAAGACTACGCAAGCACTGACTTACTGTATCTGAATGTGTACGCAAGTACTGAATGACTGTACACTAAAAGAGTACGCAAGTACTGACTGACTGTACGTGAAAGTGTACGCAAGTACTGAATGACTGTACACTGAAAGAGTACGCAAGTACTGACTGACCGTACCTGAAATTGTACGCAAGTACTGACTGACTGTATCTGAATGTGTACGCAAGTACTGAATGACTTTATACTGAAAGAGTACGCAAGTACTGACTGACTGTATCTGAATGTGTACGCAAGTACTGATTGACTGTACACTGAAATACTACGCAAGCACTGACTTACTGTATGTGAATGTGTACGCAAGTACTGATTGACTGTACCTGAAAGTGTACGCAAGTACTGAATGACTGTACACTAAAAGAGTACGCAAGTACTGACTGACTGTACCTGAAAGTGTTCGCAAGTATTGAATGAATTTACATTGAAAGTGTACGCAAGTGCTGACTGACTGTATCTGAATGTGTACGCAAGTACTGAATGACTGTACCCGAAAGTGTACGCAAGTACTGATTGACTGTACACTGAAAGAATAGGCAAGTACTGACTGACTTTATATATATATATATATATATATATATATATATATATACAAATAAATGAATTGACGCATGTTCCAAGGGATATTTTCATGCATAAGATCATGAATTATGATACTTTAACGATAATTGTATACAGCTTCAAAGACATTGACAAATACGTAAGGAAATAACTATTTATGTTTGTGGCAATTCAGAACATACTAATTTTACCGCTTTTCTCACTCGAGTTCAATGCAAGGATACCTCCGCAAATGTCGAATGAAATGTTTTCGTCATGTGCAATTCTCCATGAAATGTTTTCGCTGATTCATACTACCTTCGTTTTCTTTGTTAGAAACCAATATTCTTTGCACATTACATGTAGAAGGAGAGTTGCATCTACATTTCACATTGATCAGCTGCTTCTACCTGCTTTCAGGAGCGAAAGCTTGTAGGGTAGTGGTTACCGTTATGGATTGTCAATCTGATGGTCGTGGGTTCAAACCTCTCTAGTGGCAGTAAATTTTCGTAAGTTTTAGATATATCACATTGTGTTCTTTGTTCACTCCTTGTGAAACGGAATGATTCAGTTTGGAATTAACGATGGGGCGAGGGGAAATAACAAAATCTTCATTCCAACGAACCGAGAATTGGAGAAAAAATCGATAATTCTTATTAACATTAAAATTACATTCATGTTTTTAGTTGTATAATCGCAGGTAAATTCAAAGATCTTACGTGGAAGATATTATCTTGCTCTGACTCAACCAAAAGGCATCTGGCATCCATCTAATACATTCTCCAATACATTTTAAAATGTTATTGAAAGTTTCATGTCAATAACTTGATCAATGCATCAATTCTTGACGCCAAGACGATAGTTTCTAAAACTACATCCTCTGTTCTTCTCTTCACCTTCTTCTCTCCCCTCCTTCTCCTCTGCTTTTATCTCATATCGCTCTCCGTCCATTTTTCGCTTATTGTCTCCATCCCACTCTCCTCCACTCCTCTCCTGTCTTAGATGTCCGACTCCACTGCACTCTTCTCCTCTTCTTTTCGTTCTTCTCTTTTACTCTATTCTCCACTTCCCTCTTCTCGTCTCCTCCTCTCCAAACTCCTCTTCTCTCATCTCGATTTCCTTCCTCTCTTCTCTCCTCTTTGTTCAATTGTCCTCATCTCTTCTCGCATCTTTTGACTTTCTCCTCGTTACTTCTCCTATCCACTTCTTCCCTCCTTTGCTTTTCCTCTTCCACTTTCGCTTTCTTTCGTCCCCCTTCCGTTTCATCTCTCATCATTTCTTTGTGTAGATTCATCAGCAATGAAATACTAGAAAATCAATTTTCTTTCTTTCAGAAAGTATTTCTCATTTGCAACAAATGTAATACTGATATTTTTTTTCTACTTCGCGGATTTTATAAATATCTATTGTGCATGTGGCAACCCTGAAATTTAGCCTAACTCTACACGCAACCCAACAACATCTTGGGTAAATTAGGTTGCCTAGTTTAAAATGTCGTTGTCCTAAGATTTGAGTTTGATTGAGTTGGTGTTTTAAGTCCACTTTATGCACATTAAGGCTAATCGGGACTGGACCTACAGTTTTTAAAGTGGAATCCGAACCACTATGAACCTCCACCGGGAATCGAACCCGGGACCCTTGATTACAAGGCGACGACGCTACCACTGCACCATCAGTAGGCTCTCGTTGTCCTAAGACTATTGACAGACACTGTACGATGAAGAGAACTAAGATATGATTGATTTGGTTTATATTAGTTCGCTTTTCTTCCACTTTTAGTTAATCGCGACGATGAGGATGAGCGATGATGTTATTAATATGATGAAGGGACATTAACAAAAAACACCCGTGCCAGCCGGGATTCGAACCCGGAACCCTTGTCGTCATAGTGCTCTCGGTGGATAGAGCATAAAGAGCCTCATCGAAGTTAAGGCGAGAAGTAGACCACCGAAATGTGCCCTAACACGAAATCGACCACAGGATCCCCTGACTTCAGGACAACGACATGAACCACGAAACTGAACGGCGCCATTCCGTCACTTCTGTGTGGCCCTTTCGGTTAATCGAGAGATAAAAGAAAGCATTCCCCAAGCTGTCCATTCTGATGCTATCGTTCTCCGTTCTTTGATGATATCAGGTCCTCATTTTCCGCCGCGACTGTTCCATGTCCCCGTTCCCAATCGCAGCCGAGAGAGGCGTCGTACGTGCGGAAGCGAATGTTGGCTGTGTTTGCGGCCGACCGCCAGGAGGCGCCGTCGTTCCGCCGCCCGTATAACAAGCAGCTAATCCGGTGTTTTTTCGGGGGGCCCCGCAAAGTAGGACCGCTCCACAGGCACGACCTCTACGTGCTCCAGATCGATCCTCTTCAACCCGCGACCGACGATTGGTCCTTAGCACGTCCACTTCCGGTCAAATTAGTTCCGAGGTTGCCACGTTTCCCGCTCACCTGGAACTGCGAGGTGAACGTGGTCTGCACCGGAGCGGTGGTTCTGGGAGAGAGAGGGGGACAGAGGACGAGGAATTCCTAGATTAACTGAACTCTCTCAATACACAAGCTTTATTATTATAACAGAGAAAAGACAGTTATGCTTCGGTCATATT